>NC_092873.1:48315678-48615678 GCF_028372415.1 Notamacropus eugenii
AAAAAACTCAAATATGGATCATTTATTAAATGTCAACGAATCAACAATCATTTATTAAGCATTTAATATATTCCAGCCATTATGCTAGGCGCTGGGGGTACAAATATCAAAGTGAATGAGTCTCTGCTCTCAAAGAGTTAACATTCTGTCAGGGGAAACAATGTATACATATATGATTTGTACAAAATATAAATAATGAAGGGGTGCCAGTAACTGAGGGCATCAGGAAATGCCTCATGTAGAAGATAGAGCTTGAGCTAAGTTTTAAAGGAAATTAGGGATTTGAGAATGTGAAAGTGAGGATGGAATGCAATTCAGACATGGGGGGGGCAGTCAGGCAAAAGCACAAAAACAGAAATTAAAGTGTCATGTATTAAAAATGGCAAGAAGAACAATTTGACTGTACCATAGAGTACATAAAGGGAAATTATGCTAGTGACATCTGATAGATAGGTTGGAGTCAGGTTACAAAAGCTTATAAATGTCAAATGGAGCTTATATTTCATCCTAGAGAAATAGGAAGCCTCTGAAATGTTATTGAGTAGACAAGTATTTAGTTAGACAAGTTAGACCTGCACTTTAGGAAGATCATTTTGGTGACTTTGTGGAAAACGGATTGGAAAAGTGAGAGACTTGAGAAAGGAAGACCAATCAGAAGACTTCAGCAATAGGTGAAAGGTGAAGAGGGTCTGAACTAGAGTAGTAGGTATGTGAATACAGAGAAGGATCAACAGATATGGAGGTAGAAATGACAGGATTTAGCAAATGATTTGAATAAATGAAGGGTATAATCTATTATATCCAAAGAAATGACAAATAATGAACATTTGACTAAAATTTAATTGTATGTGACAAATAATTCAGCATCTAAATACATGAAAAGAAGTTTAGCAGCAATACAAGCAGGAATAGGTTTTTGAAAATAGCATAGTTAACAGGAGATTTCAACATCCCTTATCAAAATATGACAAATCTAGTTTCATTAATTAACAAAGAAATCAAAATTATAAACTGTGTTGGATAAAAAAGTAGTAATGGGTATGTGGAGAGAGTGCAATGAAAAAAACTGGTAATGCACATTCTTTTCAAGTTTATACAGAACTCTCACAAAAATAGAAAACAGAAACGATCTATGATTTTCTTTTCTGCATGAGAAATTGCCAACATGCACACTTCAATTCACCTTTGACTTATTAAGAAACCAAGTGACTCAGGAAAGCAGCCTGGTATGATGGGAAAAGTAATGAATTCTAAGTCAAAGGACCTGGGTTCAAATCCCAGCCCCAGCGTTTACTCCCTGTATGACCTTAGAGCATCAATTAATCAATACACATTTATCACTCACCTACTACGTACTAAGCCAGGCACTGTGCTTAGCTCTGGGAATACAAGGGGAAGAAGACAGTCTCCATCCTCAATGCGCTTACAATCAATGGGAGAGACAACATGCAAACAAATATATACAAAACAAGCTATAGGCAGGATAACTTGTTGTTTCGCTTTCCTTTTTGAAGAGGACCAAGGACAGACAGCACAGATGATATCTTGACTTGCACATGAATTGACTACAAGTGAGGGAGAAACACACAAAGTCATCAGCCTCACTCTCTCTTCCAGAGTCATTAAACAAAGTCCAGTGGCAAGACAAAGGTCAAGAGACTCAGCAATGGCCTGGGATGCAGCGGATGACCTTGGCATCTCTGATGTCTGACCAAACTCTAAGCACTTCACAGTACCTACTTCAGCCATCTTTGTGGCTGTTGGTACAGATTGCTCTCATCTGCTCCTTCTGTGTCTTCATATGCTTGGGGTAGACACCTCCCCTAACTCACTGTTGGGTTTGAGACCTGTCAGGTACCCTCAGTCTCGTTTAGTTGAATAATAATTAACAGAGGGAAGGCAATGGAATCAAGAGGAAAACCTCTTGACCTGTCTAGACATTCGTTCTCTCACTTGTAAAATGAAGGTTTTGGACTACATGGCATCTGAAATCCCTACCCACCCTGATCTTGCCAGAGCTCCTAAAACAAGTAGGTATTGGGCAGGATTTGAAACCAAGATGTCCTGACCCCCAGTCCTTACACTCTGTTCTCCTCCCTATCTCACAGAATAGCAGTATGACCCTGGGCAAGTCACTTATCCTGTCTCAGGCTCAGCTTCCTCATCTATAAAATGGGAATAATGTAGCATCTACCTCACAGGGTTGTTATGAGGATCAAATGTAAAGCACCTGCAAACCTTAAAGTGTCATATAAATTGTAGCTAGTATTATTAATAATATAATTATAACAATTAATAATATATCATTAATTAATGGGGTGATCATTAATATGAATTTATTATATATTGTGTGATAATATAATTAACAATATAAAATAATTAATAATAAAGTTAATGAATGATAAGACTTAGGATATATATTAAAATCTGTGAGTTGTAGATAGAATGTTGGACTTGGAGTGAGAAAGACCTGAGTTCAAATTTTGCTTAAGATACTTACTAGCTATGTAACCTTGAGCAAGTCACTTAACCTCTTAGCCTCAGTTTCTTCATCTGTAAAACGGGTATAATAATAGCACCTAACTCTCAGGGTTGTTATGAGGATTAAATAAGATAATACTTGTAATGTGGTTGCAAACTTTAAAAAAATCAGTGAGGTGATTTTGGCAGCAGAATCATTCATACACAATGTTTTTTAACCAGAAAGAAAATATAAATTATCAAAACTAGAAATTAAACTAGATAGGTCACCATAAATATCAAAATAAATTGAGGATATCATCAAAGAATATTACACACAGCTCTATGCAAATAAATTGGAGAATTTAAATGAAGAATGATTATTTGCAAAGACATAAATTACCCAAACTGACACTAAATGAAATTAAAAACTTAATAGCACAATCCCAAATGAGATACTGGTTTACATGCCCTCTTGGTGATTTCATTGGCTTCCATGTATTCAATTATCATCTCAATACAAATGACTCTCAAATCTCTGTAGCCAGCCCACATTTCTCTTATGAGCCCTAGTCCCCTGTCACTAGCTCCCTATTGGACAAGTCCAACTCAATGCCCCACAGACTTCTTTTACTCCACATATCCAAAATAGAGCTCATTGTCTTTCTTCCTAAAGTTCCTCTCTCCTCCAAATTTCCTTCTTTGTGTCAAGAACATTAGTGTCCTTTCAGTCATCTAGGTTGTCAATGTCAGAGTCGTCTTAGACACTTCTCTGTTTGCAGGATACAAGGTAAAACATTCATCTTCTTAAATAAAACCAATAAAGGTCCAAGGAAAACTTATTTAAAAAGAAATCCCTTTTACCATTGCCGCCAAAAAAACGTTAAATACTTGGAAATAAACCAATATGCATAGATATTTTATCAAAATTACTATAGGGCTTTGGAGTTAACAATGTGTTTTATGTATTTTATCTATTTGAGATCTATAGTATGTACACACACACACACATGCACATGCACATACACACATACACATATACACACATACTATCAAGGAAGGTACTAAAAGTATTATCATTATACCCATTTTGCAGAGGGGGGAAACAAAAACTCAGAAAGTTTTATGAACACACAGCCAGCAGTTATCAGAGACAGAATTTAAAGCTTCATTCGGAGTCTTTGAATTATGTCCCACTGCCTCTGATTGATAGAAGTAGAAGATTTAAATAACCAATTTCCTTCAAGACTCAGTTCAAGTACCATCTTCTCTATGAGGCTTTTCCTGATGTGCCTTACTGCTGATAGAATCCCTCTCTAGGTTCCCTTGTTTTATATTTGCTTTGTATATATGTGCATATTGTCTCAACTATTAGAATGTAAACTCCTTGAAGACAGAGATTTGTTTGGTTTTGCTTTGTATCCCCAGCACCTAGGACAGCACCTGGCACATGATGTGCTTAGAATTTGTGGAATACAAATAGATAGTTTAGATCAAGAATTCTTAACCTTTTTTTGTTTGTTTGTTTCATATATCCTTTGGGTAGTCTGGTAAAGTCTATGGACCCAAATTTTCCAGAATAATGTTTTTAAAAACAAATAATGAAACACTCAGGATTGTGAAAGAAAATAAACACACTGAAATATAGTGATCAAACTTTTTAAAATATAAGTTCACAGGCCCAAGATTAAGAAATCCAAACAGTATACTAAAAATAACAATATTCCCCAAATTAATTTATAGAAATAATGTATCATCCAGGTCCCGCTGCTGCTAATATGAGGAATTGTGGGAATCCACAGGATGGGCAGGAGACACAGAAAAATGCTTGTATATGTCAGCCCTCATCTAATGAGATATTGTGCATACAAATTAACCATCATCCACAACACTAGATCCCCATTCCTAAACCCCACTGCAACTGACTATGTGGTATTTGACATTTTGGCTGAATTCTTTGTTTATCTCTCTTTGGATCCCCCTTGATCCTGGACCCAGCTCTGTGATTCCTGCTACAATTCCTGCTTTAGTTGTTTTTGAATCCCTTTTAAGTGAGTTATGCTGTCTGGATTCTTCCTGGTGACACTCAAACCTCTTCTCTTTTACCTTCCCCTTTCCTTTCTCTTCAAAGCAGAACTCCTGGTATGATTTGTCTCTTGAATGATTCTCACTGCCAAGTCCTGTGGCCTCTTAGCCTCTGCTCCAATATCAATCAAGATGCCAGGAATATTTCACTTTTGACTTAACTGGATAAAATCACAAGAGAAATTACACAGAAAAGTAAGAAGGCAAGAATAAAAAGAAACATTTGTGGGGGGAAGGGGAGCTAATGAAGATGAATTCGCCATCCTAGGATTTAAAAAAAAAATTATGAAGTAGATATTAAAACTATCTAGAACCAAGCTAACAATAATAACAATAGAAATTGACTTATTCAATAGTCTATAAATACCAAAAATAGATCCAAAGACACTTATTAACTGTATGACCTTGGACAAGTCACTTACTTTCTCTTTGACTCAGTTTCTCCAATATTAAAACGAGGATAATAATAGCAACTATTACTCAGAGTTTTGGTGAGAATCAAATGAGATAATATTTGTAAAGTGCCTGGCACATAGTAGGTGCTTTGGTTATTTCCTTCTCCTTCCTTTGATTACATATCAGCCAGTTTTGCTTGACCATTTTAGGAAAATGAACTTTGTATATCTGGAGGTAGGAGAGGAGAAAGAAGGGTTGTTTGGGTGCTAGTTAGAAAATGTCTGCTATATCCAAAGAAAATGTATAGATATGGAAGAGGAGAATGCTTTCCCCACCCCAATTAAACAATTAGTCAGTCAACTAAGATGGATATAAAAGACTTTTACTTTAACCTCATCACAATATGTGGACAAGTTCTTAATCAGTCTGAAAGGTTCCTAGGAAACATCTTGTAATTGGCTTAGAAGTTCCAGACACAGCTCTTGGGGTACCTATAAAATGAACAATTATCCAGCAGTGTGCTCAGACCAACAGCAAGGTAGTGTGTCCTGGAGAACTCCCAGTTCAGAAGCAAAGTGGTCCAGTTTCAGTTTGAGCTAAGCCCCTGGTGGGGTGGGTACTCTGAGAGGGGGGAAAGGTTCTTTGCTTCTCTTCTTAACCACTGACCATGTTATCTGAATGACTACATCGACAGCAGACAATGCATCCAGGGTTTACAAAGGATATAGAGATATCCAGCCTGAGGGGAAAAGAAGCTTCAAAAAGCATCAGAGAAAAATGCTGACTATATCAAGCAATCAATCAATAAACAATTATTGTTAACTGTGTGTCAGGCACTCTGCCAAGTTTGACTGTGTACCCAAGAAAAAACTTCCAAAAACCAGAAGTTATGGGCTTACCCTTTACATGGGTGCTTTATTTTAATTGTGCTCTAAACTTAAGCCCACTCTTGCCCTAGAGTTTCTTGGAACTTCTGGGATCATCAACCCCAGACTTGGGGGAAAGGAGAAGTTGAAGGAGGAGGACATTTGTATCTACTATTTTTGCTATACTTTTTTGGTAAATAAGTTTTCTAAAAGCTAATTAAGTCTAACTGCCTGTGTGTCAATGAGAAACACACCAGTGGGGGCTTGTGAGTGACATTGCTTAAAATCTAGCTCTTCAGGGTGAGAAATGAGAGTAGTAGTCCATCACCTGTTGGGGCTCTGTCAATATGAATGAGAACTGGGGAAATAGCCCCAGAGAGAGAGGAAAAGAAGGAAGGCAGGAAGAAAGGAAGGCAGAAAGGAAGGAAAGAAGGAAGGAAGGAAGGAAGGAAGGAAAGAAGGAAGGAAGGAAGGAAGGAAGGAAGGAAGGAAGGAAGGAAGGAAGGAAGGAAGGAAGGAAGGAAGGAAGGAAGGAAGGAAGGATAAGAGGGCGAAAGGGAAGGAGGGAGAGATTTATTGAAAATCACATAACCACACTGACAAAAAGAAGAGGCAATCTTGGCTAAGGCTAAAGAAAGAGATAATTCTTTTTGGTAAAAGGCTAGGGTAAAGAGAGAAGGAATACATACCTCCTGCTTAGACCCAAAGACACTATTACAGACTGGAGGGAGTGAAGGCAAGCTGTCCCCAAACCAATAACCTACAAGGTGGGCTTTAATGAGTCAGCAAGTCAGTCCAATGACATCTATATAGGATACTTTTTTCCTCTTCATTTTTCTGTCAGTGATGTGTTTTCTTTCCTTCATGAAAGGGCTAGGCTTGTCAGTTACTGGGAAAGGAGAATTGAGTTGCCACAAACAAAAGTCAGAAGTATGGCGAGGAGAGGGGAGAGGGAAAGAGGTTTTCCCCTCCATCAAAGCTTCATTCTTCTGAACTGTGAAATGCTGTTGTGGAAGAACATGCCCACCTGGCCTCTCCATGTTCATTAGTGTAAGCATGATGAAAGGAGTGGAGCATCACCCTGAGCTTATTCCCAGAATACCTCCACCTCTCAGAGGAAAGGAGGGAGCTCCATTACAGATGCTTTCTCTATACAGCCTCAGGGGTCACTTCTCCCATTCCTATTTCATTGGCTGGACAGGTCCCTAGAGAGTGGCCTACTTTTACTCCCCCCACCCAGGGCAACTTGAGGGGCTAGGGATTGCTAGTGCAATGGGGCTTACAGCATGTCCACATCACCTAAGATGTGGAAGCATCTCCATGGGAGAGAACAGAGGCCTGTTCCTGAGAGAAGACATTCTTCAAGCTCCTAAATATAAAATGGATAACAGTTATCTCTTTTCATTGGCTATGTAGCCAGTACAGGCTGCATCTTTAAAACTACCCCATGGACACAGTCTCTCTATCCATGTCTGGCAGCACCCTGTTGACTCCCTAATACAGGTGCTATCAACTAAGTTGGATGGCAGAGAACCAGCCTCTCTTTTCATGCTCTGTGACTCTGAGAGAAGGGCTTGGGAGTTCAGTCTGCTTTATTTGTTCTTTTCAATTGTAAATACAAACAAGAGAACCCTCAGAACTGAAGCTCAAGGCATGGTGATGTTGAAGGCAGCCCAACAGGGAAGCTCTAAGAAGCCAGGATGCCCAGGATTCAAGGTCAATGAGGCCTTTGGACTTGAAATGTTGTGGGACTATACTCTATAGGAATCAAGTTAAGTGGTGAATCTAATCCCCTTACTTCTGCATAGACTGAGTTGGTATAACAGGGGATTATGCCCCTCCAATTTTGGGAGGGGTGATATGTTTCTGATAGATCTTTGAAGTAAATATTCCTCTGCAAAAGATAATCTGTCTACTAAATAATTAAATGGAACTGGAGTACAGGGGAGTCTTAAAATTGGGGGAATGCCATTGGTGAAGTCAAAAGCCAATTGGAGAGGATGAAACACCCTCAACCATTAAAGGTGTGGAGAACACTAAGGAAGAGGTAAAATGTAGCATATCAGACCTTTAGGCAGTGAGGGTCAGGGGAAACACGGTTGCTCCTGAATCCCCACCAGTGTGTTTACCATTGATTATCAGCCTGAATGAATTTTTAGGAAAGGTATTTCCTAAGCAGATGTAACAAAGACATTTGTTCCAAAAAGAACGACCTTAGACCAGAGACACCCTCTTCTCTAGCATACACAAGGTCCCCTGAGGGGACCGAGCTCAAACTTATAGTAAAATAGTATAAAACACATCAGTAGAGAGGACATGTGGCAAAAAAAAGTTAGCTCATAACCCCTGGTTACAGAGTCTTTTTTTATCTTCCTAGCATCTTCATAAAGTTCTTCCAGGTATAACTCTGCTGAGCCCCAAGGATTGGTGCCTTTATAGGATATACAGTCTGTACTTCTATTCACCCCAAGAGGTCACAGTTCCTGAAGACAACTTTCCTGGACGTGTTTGTCTTCCATATGTCTCTCAGATCCTGATGCCAATACTTCCAGAGACATACTGCCAATGCTTCTCAATGACTCCAAAAGTGGTGACCACTGATAGCCCAGTGTTGACTACCTTGGTTAATGATACACCTGATGCGAACCCAAAAGCAACCATAACCAAAGAGCTGATTGGCTAAGATTTGGGTGAGATGATTCCCCGCCCCTATGCTAGATCATTTCCTTCCCTTGTGGTTCTGAGCCAGGGGAAAGAGGCACTTGCTTAACTGCCCCCACTGACTATTAACTGCCCTACTCCTCCAGTTTTTTTACCTCGAATCTTCTCTGTGAACAGAAGTTAAATTAGAACAGCTCAAATTTGCAGCCCAAAGGGCTACAAAAATGTGTATACCTTTTGACCCAGCAATACCACTCCTAAAGTTGTATCCCAAAGAGATCATAAAAATGGGGAAAGGACCCATACGTACAAAAATATTTATAGCAGTTCTCTTTGTGATGGCCAAGAATTGGAAACTGAGGGGATGCTCATCAATTGGGGAATTATTGAACAAGTTGTGGTATACGAATGTAATGGAATACTCTTGTGCTATAAGAAATGATGAACAGGAGGACTTCAGAGAGGCCTGGAAGGAATTATATGAACTGGTGCTGAGTGAAATGAGCAGAACCAGGAGAACATTGTACACGGTAACAGCCACAGTGTGCGAGGACTGTTTCTGATAGACTTAGCCCTTCACAGCAATGCAAGCACCTAAAACATTCCCAAAGGACTCTTGAGGCAAAATGCCATCCACATCCAGAGAAAGAACTTTGGGACTGGATCACAGAATAAAGTAGACTATTTTCTCGTGTGTTATGTTTTGTTTGGTTTTGGTTTATCTTGTGGTGTCTCCCATTCTTTTTAATTCTCCTATGCAACATGACTAATGTGAAAATGTGTTTAATAAGAATGTATGCGTAGAACCCATATAAAACTGCATGCTGTCTCAGGGAGGGAGGGGGAAGAGAGTGAGAGAAAATTTAAAACTTATGGAAGTGATTGTTGAAAATTGAAAACAAATAAATAAATAAATTTGGGGGGAAAAAGAAAAAAATTAAAACAGCTCAGTTCCCAGCAGCAAGTGGCTGTTCCCAGTCAGTGTATGATCAAAGCTGTTCCCCTTCTCCTATTTCTTCTCTTCTCCTTCTTTCCTTTTTATTCCCATTAAAAGAAATGAATTACTACTAACCATTTTCTTCATCTGATATTAAGTATGGTGATAGAAAGTTTGGGGAAGAGCTATCTGGATGAAAGAAGAAGATGTTTCCAGCCCTTAGTGAGGTGACCAAGAAATTATTTCTTCCCTCAGGAAATCACAGCCCTGGTGGGGTGACTCTATAATATAATATTCCTTAGCCAGCTCAAAGAAATAAATAGAAGTAGTAGGCAGAGAGTGAATTCTAATCTAAAGCAAATCAAAATCCCCTGGACAAGAGGGATTTTGTGATGAGGGAGGAGCGGTACCTTTCTGGAATCACTTACAGGTTCACACCTGTGTTTCCCTCCTCACTTCAAAATAAAATAGCCAAGCACTCTGCTTTCTCCTCCCCCATGCACCTCATCAAGTGCCATCCTTTCCCCATTGTATCATGCATTCAAGTCACTGTTGGAAAGGTGGAACATAGAAGAGGCTGGAGAAGCATCCATTGCTCAGAGACAGGCAAAGATCAGCACTCCATTACCCTATTATGTTCCACTGTTTTTTAGTATTCATCCCTCACTACCAGACATTCACTTGTCTAGGGCGCAATGCTGTTAACTAGCTCTGCTGATGAGTTCATCTCTGTGTGCTATTGAAAGAAGGCTAATTAGAATGAAGTTCTGTTTTTTTTATCAGGGACTTACAGAGATGATGCAATTCGCTTCATTTTCAACCTCAGAGGCATCACCCCAAAAAGCCATGAACTAGAAGACAGGAGACCTAACCACTGGTCCTGACTGTGACCAGTTAAGTGAACGTGGCCAAGTCCCTTCTATCTCTGGTCCTTGGTTTCTGGGAACCGATGGATCTTCTCTTTCCCTTCCCCCACTTCCTTGTGTGTTTGTCAGGGCTAATAAGCCCCTAAACTGAGCATTACTCCACCCCCCTCAATTCTTGCTCGAATGACATCAGTAAATTCCGTATGCCCCAGCCGCTCACTCCTTATTAGGAAATTCAGAAAATATCCTCAGTTCATTGGTCCTCTCTACTTCCACTGCATCTAGGGCCATCATCAGTCATCCTGATCTATAGCTTGCCACTGGCTCCAGAGGAGAAAATGAGGCTGGTAACCTTGCACAGCCCTTCCTCACTTAAATCCAATTCACTTGCATGTCATGGCATCACCTCCCTGATGTTATGGTCCTCTCCATGAATGAAGGACAAGCAACACGAATGACAGGGCATTCTCCTAGGGGGGCCAACCATTTCTCTGTCTAAAACTCAGTATAAATGTTGGAACACTGAGGGACTCTGGACGTTCAACCAGAATGTGAAACCATCATCCCACGTGATTCCTGTGCACTGCCCTGTCACAGGGACAATGGGGGTCTCACCTCTCTGAGCAGCCATAAAATTGAGTTTTTATAGAAAATGAGAAAACTGCTCTAATAGGAGGTAAACAGGGCAGGGACTGGTTAATTTTTGTCTTTGTATCCCCAAAAGAATATCTGGCACACAGGAAGCTCTTGATAAACATTTTCTGATTAAGGAGGCCTGTCCTACAATGGAAACTGCCCTGGGTTTGGACTCAAAAGACCTGGGTTCAAATCCTTTGCTTTCCTTCTCCCTGTGTAACCCTGGGGAAACGATTAAACCTGTCAGGGCCTCAGTTTTTCATCTGTAAAATGACAGATCTGGAGTGGATGACTCAATGGATGACTCCCAAACTATTATTGATTTGTTTTTTAAGGCTCTTTCCAGGCCTGACATTCCATGATTCTGTAATGGCAAGAGAGAGGAAGGAAGAGCCAAAGCAATTCGGGGGGATAAGGAAAGCATTGGGAGAGTAGGTAGCATCTTTGTTTCCCCTCAAAATGACTATATAGTCATTTCTACAGGTAGCCACCTAATCTGCCTATAGGTAGAGTCAACCCTGCCCTACAGGCAAAGTCTCTGCTGAGAAATTGATCTTCACAGAGCATAAAAGCCCATCCAACCAACTGAAAACCTGCTGACATCCCCACGACAGGCAGAAATCCCAAGGAGACATTTCCTGGATTTCATCTGGTAATTTGGAAAACGCTTTCCAAAAATCAGTACATGGAGGGGCCAACCCAATTAGTTTTTATGATGCTGCTGGAACAGGGAAAGCTAGAGAATGGAACATTTTCCCTATCAGTCAGAGCTTGGCTCTCAGAGATAACAGGAACCTGCATGGCCCAGCAAGGCCTCCTGGTCACCTTCAGAAAAGCAGGCAGGGAAGTGAAGGTCATCGATGTTTCCCAGATGAGGGTTAGGGATCCTCTTGGCCCCTCTTGAGCTGAGTCTGTAGTAACCAAGCTTTTTGGCCTTGTTTTCCCCTGTTATGAGGGAGGTTTTGGCCACAGAGGACCCTGGGCTTCTGGGAGAGTGGAAGTCAGGTAGATCCATAGCAAATCCAGTGTCATCGAGTTGTAAATCCGCCCGAGGTGTTACCCAACTGTTTTTAGAACAAGAATGCCACGCCTGCAAAAAGCAGAGACCAAACCACAGGGAATCCAGAGGAAGGTGCATGGGGAAGGAGAAAGCAGGGAGCTCGGCTATTATTTTTAAGGGATTTAAATTGTATTTCACATCAGCGGAGTAGATTCTGAACTGGTTCAAGCACAGATTGAACTTTCCCCAGATCTGGTCCGCACAAAACCTCCATAGAGCCTATAACCACTCCACGTAAAAGAGCAAAATGGCCAATGTCACAGGGAGAAAGGGAATTGAGATTTAAAAAAAGAATAAATTTTTTTTATTTGACTCAGAAGAAACATAAAATTTTTTAAACACTTCTAGAGAAAATATATTTCTGTGGCCATTTTGTACAATGATCTTTCAGTATGTACACATATGTATTTTTTCTTTAAAGAGAGGTGCTGTTAGAGGCATGATCTATATTTGGGGCAGTATTTGTTTGGCTCAATACAGCATAACACCCCCAGCACTTCCTGGCTGTCATTTGCAAGGGGGGCCTGTTTTGTGAGTGACCCCTTCCTTGACTGTGAGCTACCAGAAGAACCTGTCGGGGACCCTGTGCCATCCTGTTTTTAAAATCTCATCAGGGCCAGACCAACGTTCTGCCCATTCATAGATGTTTTGTAGAAATGGGTCCACATTTCTGATAGGATGCCTCAGATGTGATCCAGAATGAAAAAGACCATCATTCGCCTCCTAATAGAGAAATGAGGAACTCAAGATGCCCAATGAGTCTCATGCTTCTGGACATGACCAACAACAGAATCCATTTTGCTTGACTCTGCATATTTGTTAAAAACTGCAACTGTAATCGAAGAGGTGAACGGAACAGACAGAGAAAATTCCTGTTAATTGGGGGGAAAAGTAAAATTTCATTTAAAAAAATATGTGCTATTAGTTTAGAAGGTATTTCAGTATCAGAGGTGGGAATTGAATCCAGTTCTTCTCACTCCAGAACCAGGGTTTCTTTTATTATACTATCCTTTTTTTATCTAAGTATAATCATTATCCAAGATATAACTATATTTTATGTGATTATTTTGTAAATAAAAAATCACTCAGTTTTTATACTTTTGTGTTGCCTGACTAAGTACATGCAGATATCGAACCCAAAAGTCACCCACTCCCAATTTTTCAAATGAGGAAATTGAGGCACAGAAAAGTAAAGTAATTTGCCCAGGGTCACATACCTATCAAGTATCTGAGACTAAACTCTCTCCCTACAGAGGAGAAAATATAGGCCTAAGGTAGCAATGCTGCCTTCACGGCAATGTCAAACCATTGGCATCAGAGTTGGGTCAAGAACTCAGGTCTGCTGAAAGCCTCTTTCCACCACATTATAATATCTTTTCTTAAAATATTTTGTATTTTCAACTTTTCACTAATCGATCCACACCTTCCCTGACTGTCCTTCCTTTGTCCCCCAAAGTCTGAATCAAGGAGGAATCCTAGAGTGGCTTTGAGATTCCCGTTGGGTTTTTAAGTATGCAGCCAGTGTTAAATAAAGAACACCTGGGCTCCTGGGTTCCTTCTCTATCCCCAACCTTGCTCAGATGAACCAGCCCAGAAAAAAATGTCTGATCTCCCCAGGATTTCTAATGACCAGAGCATGACTGTATTTCCTTTCCATTTTCATCCAAGTCATAGGATCCTGGGATTTAGAGATGGAAGGGAACTTAGAGTTTTTCTGCACCAAGTCCTTATTTTGTGAAGAAGGAAAATAAATCTCAGAGAGATTGAGTGACCTGTCTAGGACCCCACAAGATGCCAACAGTGGTGTCAGGATTGGAATCTTGCTCCCTTTTTTTTCAGATCTAGTCTCCTCCTCCATGCCTGACTATTGTGAGTGTCATAAAGGTTCTGGATCCCTTGTCTGATTCCTCCCTTTAGGGCCCCATTGTTGAATCAGCTCTTCCCTTGGGCTCAAGAAGAGTGGGTCCAGGCTCCAGGATGAGGGAGGGAAAGCAGGTCCCAAATACCAGTCTTGGGGTCATTATCCAAGGGAAAATTCTTTATATGTGAATAGAAGACCTCAAGTTGACATGTTCCCTTTTGAGGGCTTCTAGGCAATACTTAATGGACCTATCAATCAATTAATTGACAAACATTTCTTTAATACCTACTATTCACCATTCTGGGGATACGAAAACAAAATTGAGATCATTCTTGCCTCAAGAAATTTACATTCCAATGGAAGCATTCAGCACCTACCAGGGAATGGTGCCCAGAGAAGGGAGCTTTGGTCTAGATGGCTCCAGGAAGCCAAAGGGATGGGGAGAGAGCCCATAGGGCATAGGAACCTTCACACCTTTTCCAGTAGTATTAACAATATTGATCTGACTGTTGTTCCCAGAAATAAAAGGTAAAAAAGGTTGGGAGAGCAGAAGGGGTGACACTTTGGGCAGCAGAGCAGGCGGCAATATTCTCACACAGGGTGTATATTAGATAAACTAGCTTTTATCCAGACTGTGCCTTTTTCCCATTCCCCATTGATAGCTTACATTAGCTGCCTCACAATGCTGCTATGGAGATCAAGTGAGATACTTTGAAAATATTAACACACTACAGAAATAGGAATTTTAGTATCATAGATTTAGAGCTGGAAGAGACTTCAGAGGCCAGCTAGGCCAACCTCTCCATTTTACAGATGAGGAAACTGAGGCCCGGGTAGGTAAAATGACTTGAGATCATTGGATCATAGCAATAAAGCAAACCTCAGAGAGCATCTAATCCAGCTCCTCCATTTTACAGATGGGAAAAAGGAGACTTAAGGTGCTAAGATGCCCAACATCACTCAGCCAGTAAACAGCAGGGCTGAAATTGGAATCTAGGCCCCTTGATTTTAGTCGAGGGATCTTTCCATTCACCATCTTGTTAACATTGAAACATTCAATCAATGTCCTATGAAGGAGCTCCATGTAGCTGGGGGCTGCAGACAACCAAAGAGTAGAAATACTCCCTAAGATTCTGGGTTGGGAAGGCAGAGGAGCAATTGAGTCCCATGCCATTGTCCAGCAAGAAGAGGACAGCTTCGACAATTGCACTGGCACTGCTGTTTTCCAGGCACAGGATGCCCCCATGTCCGGAGCCTGTTTAAATACATCAGCACTGAATCTCCCACAGCCCTAGGGTTAAAATGCCTGACCTGCTCACCCTATTTGGTAGTTGAACAGTAAATTAAAGGTCTCCATTATCTTATTTGGGAATTGAATAAAACACTTAGAAATGCTGATATTTTCATGGCAATCAAGTTGGGAAAGGTCCTCCATCGCTGGAAGGAACTTTCTCTGATAAATTGTTCTTTTCATCCAGGCACAGGCTCATTTCTCAGGAGCAAGGCAGGCAATAGTCATTGGCACTCATTTTTATACTTACACAGAAGGTCTTAAGGATGGCAGATTTCATTCAGAGAGGACGAATCTGAATTCCCAAAGGAATTCAGCCTCCCTTTGATATGGTCCAGTGAGAAGAAATTTTGACCACAGGGTCGATTCAGAGGTCAAACCAACCAGTCTCTTTTCAGCTTTCCCCCTAACCAGGGTGGTAGGATGGAGACTGAGTACCCCTCCTTCCCTCCATACCCCCACACCTCAGTTTTCTCATCTGTAAAGTGGGCATTGTTAGAAGCTGGACAGATGTGGCTTCCCTATATATATTCTCAAAGTGGTACTGGATCACTGTTATGTCTGTGGTGACAGGGAAAACGCAATTGTAACAATTCTTCATTTCTCTGAGCCTCAGTTTCCTCATCTGTAAAATGAGGACATTGGACTAGATGGCCTCTAATCTTTCTTCTAGTTCTAGAGATGAGATCTTAAGGGATTTCAATAACCAATATAGACTTTTGGTCCAGACCCATGATTCCACAGAGACAGGGAACTCTCTCTGCCCAGACAGACTAGCCAGACATCATCTCAGAGAGGTTGACAATCTTGCTCAGAGTCTCACAGTCAGGAACGATTTGGAACCAAGGCTTTTCCACTCCAAGCCTGGTCCTCCAGCCACAACACCAAGCTGCCTCTCTGATATTATTTATCTGATATGGGTAATCAATTTCCATCCCAATGGTGGGAATATGTGTATATCTGCCTTCTGAGAGTTTATGCTATAAGGAAGAATCTTGATTTCTAGAAGCTGCTTATAGCTAGACTTACATCTTTGCGTTTAGCTAGAAATTTTCTTGAAATTCCCTGAAATTTAATTCTGTGTGACTTAAAAATAGCCTTACTGGGTAAATGCATATAAAAACGGGAGTATTGGGAAGCATCTAAACTCATTTAGTCAACAAGTATCTTTTAAGTGCCTATTGTGTGCCAGGTGTTATCTATTTTGGAGTGCAACTGTCAACAAACATCTATTAAGTGCCTGCTGTGTGCCAGGCACTGTTTGTTTTGAAGTACAAAAGTCAGTCAACATGCATTTATTAAACACCTATGTTCCTAGTGCTAATTCTAGGGATACAAAGAAGGGCAAAAACTCCGTTCCCTCCCCCCTCAAAGGACTCATAATCTAGTGAGGGGAGACAACATACAGATAACAAGTTATACACAGGAAAATTAGAAGTGATCACCAAAGGGAGGCAATAGCCTTAAGGAGAACCAGACAAGACTCCTTCCAGAAGGTGAAACTAAGCCTCAGAGGAAGAGGAGGAAGATTCATTTGGTAAGCAGATAAATCATGAGAAGCTATGGTGTGAAAGGCACCATGCCAAGAACTGTGAGATTGGCCCAAAGGAAACAGCATGGACCCTGACCTCTGGAGTCTTCAAAGAGACAGGTGATACAACAAGCTCTGTCCTGAATGAATGTGTACAATCTACAAAAAATTGTATGCCGTCTCAGGGAGGAAGAGGAGAGGGAGGGGATGGGGAAGGGAGGGGGAGGGAGGGGAAAAAAATCTAAGTTATATGGGAGTGCTTGTAGAACACTGAAAATGCAGTGTCACTCTTTTTGGGGAGACATCTCCCCCGCAAAAGAGCGTTCCAGCCCATTTTGCAGAGGAGGACGTTGGAGCCCATACAAGTGGGGAGCTGGAAAAATTTGCCTGAGATCCTACAGTTGTAGCAAAAATGGAAATTGTAGCTCTAGAGAGTAGCTGGGGGACTTTTGGAGAGTCAGGGTCAGACCTGGAAGCTAGCAGATTAGGAGACCATTTCTGTAGAGGGATTTGAAGGACCTAAAACAACATTGACCCCACTGACTGTCATCCCACTATGAGCAGCCTTCTAGACCACCAGGACACCCCACAATAACAGAAGCGACAAGTAAACATCCAGCCGCTGCTCAAAGACCTCCAAGGAGGATGAAACTTCCTCCTTCAGAGGAGCTCCCTTAGCCTTGGAATAGCTTTAATTCCCAGGAATATTTTCATGATATCGAGCCGAAAGTCTGCTGTTTGCAACATCCTCTGTCACTCCTGGTGCTGCCTTCTTTAGCCATTCAGAGCAAGACTAGTCGCTCCTACATATGGCAAGCCTTCCAGTGTTAGAAGACAGCTAACATTATTCCTCTCCTCTATCCCCTGCCCTGTGGTCTCTTCTTCTCCAGAATAAGCATCTCCTAGGCTCTCAATAAGGCCCTTCACCATCCTGGTGGTCTTCTACGGACATTGACCAGGCTCCTTTTTAAACTGGGAGTGCCCAGAATGAGCCCAGTCCAGTAAAGGTACTGGAGTGATTTGCCATTTCTTCCTCCAGATCATTTTACAGATGAGGAAACTGAGGCAAATCAGGGTGAAGTGACTTGCCCAGGGTCACACAGCTAGCACATGTCTGAGGTCAGATGTATACTCAGGAAGCTGAGTTTTTCTGACCCCAGACCCAGCACTCCATATACTGCCCATGTTGAGCACTAAGACCCCTAGACTTTTTTTCAGAACAACTTCTATCTAACCACACCTCCCCCATCTTATACAGGTGGAGTTTACTTGTTTGTTTTTGGTACCCAAGTACAAGACTTACTTCCATGTATCCTTATTGGACTTCTGCTTATTAGATTCAGCTTCTCAATATCATAGGATTTTAGGATCACAGGATTTGGATTCAGGAGGGACCTGAGAGATTTTCTAGTTTAATCCTCTCATTCAGATGTGGAAACAAGCCCAGAAAGGAGTATCAGGCAGGTAATAAGCTGAGACGAGACCTCAGTCTAGGTCAACCGACCTCGACTCATTGCTGGTTGTGAAGAGATCTATTCTAGTACAAGGAAGGAAAGGGGAAGCTGGGGGATCAGCTCTTGGGGGAGACCTGGCATTAATGGTTTCTGATGAGTATGATGGCAAGAGGAGAGGGCAAAGCTGAATAGACAAAAGGAAAATCCAAAACAAACACAAGAAAAAGCTGTGGTCCTGCTGTCTCCATGGTGATAGCCACTCATCCATCCATCTATCCACCCAGTCAGCCAGTCTGCCTGCATTATGGAGTTCTGTGCTGGGGAAGGTAAGGCACTCAACACAAAGGGCAGGGCAGCCCCTATTCCTAGAGAATTTAATCCCATTTGAGGAAGTCAGTCTTCCCTGTCTTCAAGGAGCAAACTGTTAGAGATCTGTGCCCCTTTCTGAGACGACCACCTCCAGAGAAAAAGATCCCTTGTCCCAACCACCAGTTCTGGAGAAAACCAAAGAAGGAAACATCAAGGACTGGAGTACAGCATCCAAAGAGAGAAAGACTATTGTCCCACTCTTCCTGAAATGGTCAGACAGACCTGAGTTCAGTGATGAGCACCCTATTTTTGATGTACATTGACAAACTGGAATTCATCTATCAGAGCAACCATGATGGGGAAGGGACTCAAAGCCCCCCATAGAGAGAACAGATGAGGAAACACAGGATATTTAACCTAAAACAAAGAAGACTCAGGAAAGGCATGAGTGCTTAGAATAGAGCCTGACACATAGGCAGTGATTAATAAATACTGGTTGACGAGATGATCACTGTCTCCATGATGGCGGCAGCAAGGTGCTAGACTGGAGGGCAGAAAGAACTAAGCCCAAATTCTGCCTAGATACTCATTCACTGTGTGACCCTGGGCAAGTTTCTCTCAGTCTCAGTTTCCTCATCTATAAAGTGGTAATGATAACAGTTCCCATATCACCAGCCTGTATTAAAGATCCTATGAGATAGTACAAACAACACACACCTTAAATGCTATATAAATGCTAGCCTAGCTATTATTTATCTGAAAGGCTGTCTGTCATATGGAAAAGAATATAAACTGAGATAAGATTCAGATCCTCTAATTCCAGGGGCTTTTTTCCAGGTTTCAAATTAGGAGGTAAACAACTGTACCTGTTAGTACCTATTTAGAGGTTGTTGGTACCAGGGATCTACAGAACCCCAAAATTGTGCAGAAAAGTAACAGAATCTGGAGAAAGCAAAATAGGGGAGAGGACATAAGCTACTTGACACAAGCCACTTGGATCTCCCACAATCTCATCCCACATCTTTAAGGATGTCAGAGGAATTTGAGCCCAAAGATCATGGAAAAGAAAGGCAAAGAGGGCGAAGGAGCTATGCAAGACCTTAGCTCTGGTTCCAGGACCACAAGGTCATAGATTTAGATCTAAAAGATCCTTGAAAGCCACAGAATCTAACCTCCTTATTTTACAGATGAGGCCCAAGGAGATTTTTTTAAGTGCCTTCTGCAGAGCCCACACAGTTAATAAATATTATGGAAAGGGAAAGCAGTGAGAGAAAACAATCCCCCTCCCCCTCCCCACCTCTCTCTAGCTGCCAGTTTCTAGACTTGGGGTCCTCTTTTCTTCTGGAAAGGTAGTTCCTACTTTTGCTCCAGGATTGGGATGGTGGCTGCCAGCTTGTTTCCAATAGCCATGTGACTGAGTCTGGACCTGCTGTTCTCATTTACCTCATAGAAACCCACAGCCGCTAACCCCCAGGTGCCCACACGGCCATTGGCAACCCTTAACTCCAATGGTAGTTGCTCCAGTGTCATCCCACTTCTCTGCCTGATGAGTGGAAAGTCCAAATTGCAAAGGCAAGAGAAAAAGGCAAAGACCTGTAGGACAGCAGTCAGATCTCCTACCACCTCTAGCTTTTTATAAAACTTCCTGCCTATTACATATTTCATCTCCAGCCTTCAGACATTTATGCTGGCTGTCCACCATTCCTTACTCCTCCTCCTCTTCTTCACTGCCAGGCTGTGCTGTCTTCCTTCAAATCCCAGTTAAAATCCCACTTTTTCCAATTTCTCTTAATTCTAGCACCTTTCCCCTATTGATTATTTCTTATTTATTCAGCTTGTTTGGGCACAGTTATTTGCTTATTGTCTCCTCTGTCAGACAGTGAACTGCACGGACTCTCATTTGCCTTTCTCTGTACCCCCAGGGCTTGGCTAAGGACCTGGAAGGTAGCAGGTACTCATTAATACATATTTATGGATTGATTATTATGACAGCCCATTCTCCCCTCTCTCCTGGAATTACCTTCAGCCCAGAAGTGAATAATAATCCAAAAATAAGAAGGAACAGCATGGACTCCAGTGACAGTCACCATGACATTGAGTGGGAGGTTCAACCAGATGAACTCTAAAATCTCTTCCAACTCCTGAAATTCTATGGTTCGGGAAGCATAGGAAGACTTGTATGAACTGAAGCAGAGGGAAGTGAGAAGAACCAGGAAAAGTGACAGATACAACAGTGATAGATAAATAGATAGACAACATAAAATACAAAAGAGAAAATGAGCACAGTGTAATTAGGACAACCAGTCTTGACCCTCCAGAAGAACGAAGAACATGTATTTCCCTCCTTCTTGGTGCAGATGGAAGACTATGGGTGTGGAATACTGCATATGCTACCAAATGCTCTTGACGAATCTCTTGGTTCTGCTGAACTGTCTTTTTCCCTCCCTTTAAAAAAAATTGTTATAAGGGATAACTCAATGGGTAGGAAAGGATCATAAGCTTCAAGCTGAAAAAGACCTCGAAGACTATCTAATTCAACCCCCTTCGTTTTGCAGAAGAAGAAAGTGAGGCCTAGGGAGGTTAGGTGACTTATCCAAAGTCACACAAGGGGAGGAATATATGTAGAAATAATATTCCATAAAATAAAAAAGAAAGAAAGGTGATAGAGAAAAATAGGATAGGACTAGACTGGTGTAAGGAAACTCCCTTCACCAATGTAGGCTGACACCTTCTCTGTAGCTTTTAGCCTCCTAGAGTTGCCTAGACCACTGAGGTAAAAGTGATTTGCCCATGGTCACATAGTCAGGAGGTGTCAAAGGTAACTTTTGAACCCATGCCTCTCTCCCTTCAAAGCAAACTTTCCATCCACTACCCCAGGCTGCCCCTGCTTATGAAAATAAAGAAAAAATGACACCCAAAAAAAGGAAACATGCTGTGCTCCGGTGTTTAAATGCAAGCAAGGCAGCCCCTCCAGGTAAATGGCTGATTGGAAGTATATGTCATGGGGTTTGGGGTAGGGAGTGGGGGGGGGTGGCGGTATTTGGCAGAAGGAAAGGGAGGGAGTTGTGGGTGTGGATTCTTCTTCCCCTTTCATATGGTTTCCAAGGGTGGAATTCTGCCCCAGTCTCTTACCCATGATAATGACCTCAAGGTAATTGCTTGTTTTGGATTTCTCTGCCAATTGTTCATATTAATCCTATAACTTAGGCCTCTAAGGTCTTAATCCTTTGGGGGCCCAGGAGCAGTGGTGGTCTTCTGCAGCTCTGGCTGCAATTGGAGGAAACAGAGGCCATACCAGAGGAGAGAAAAGAGAGTGTTCCACTGGGGGTGTAGTGGGTCCTTACAACAGACCATAGAGGTCAGACATTCAACCTCAGAGGTCATCTGTCTAGTCCAACCCTCTTATTTTATAAATGAAAAAAACGAGGCCCAGGGACTTTGTAAAGTGAGAAGGCAGCATATCTCAGAGGTTGGATGTGAACTCCAGAGTCTGCTTTTTCCATAGCTGGAAAAGGCCACAGACACAATGAAATTGTTATTGCTCAGTTATGTCAATTGTGACCCCATTTGGGGTTCTCTTGACACAAATACTGGAGTGGTTTAACATTTCCTTCTCTAGCTCATTTTACAGATGAAGAAACTGAGGCAAACAGGGTTAAATGACTTATCCAGGGTCACGCAGCTAGTAAGTGTCAGAGGCTGGATTTGAACTGATGAAGAGGACTGACTCCAGACCCAGCACTCTATCCACTGAACCACCTGGCTGCCCCCAAGACAATTAAATCTAGCCCCCAAATTTTCGGAGGAGGAAATAGGCTCACAGAAGTGATAAGTGCCTGAGGAAGGATTTTCTTTCTAGCTCCCAGTCCAGGGACCTATCTTATAGTCAGGCTGCCTCTTGAATGAATGAATGAATGAATGAATGAATGAATGATTCTTGAATGGCCAGTCTCTCCCTCTTTTCTTCCCTCAGACCAGCCCCTAAAATTTCACCTGAGTAGGGCTTTACCTGAGAACCACCTTCCCTGGGCAGGTGACTTTGACCTGTACTACTATTTACCTGTCCAGAGGAATAACCCAGAGATTAGTAGTGAGCTACTTACTAGGGACCCATTCACTTGCTCTGGAGACTGGCTTGTCTTTGACCAGTGTTCCTCCCCACTCCCCCCCCCATTAGAACCCATTTCTAAATGCTCTTAAGTTTAAAAAGTGTATCTCACAACAACTTGGTGAGATAGATAAGAGCTTCAAGGTCTTTCCTTCCCTTATTCCAATGACTCGCTGTTGCTCAAAGCACTGCCTCTCCTCTCTGGGAATGGCCTTGACAAACCACACATTTCTACACTAACTCAGTTCTGGCTCCATACTTCTGCATCCTTCTGACTCAGTGACCAGTTAGACCTCATCACCAGTCAGGACAAGCTTCTCACACACTCAAGGCCAGAAATAGGCTCTCTAAACCCATAAATGAGTTTGGGGCCAGGCAAAGAAACATCTCCCCATGCACCAGGCCCCCCATCATAACCCATTCCCATTATATATATATATATATATATAGTATAATTCTTTCATTCTACAGAAAAATAAACCAAAGCCCAGAGATCTACCCAGGGCATGATAATAAGTAGCAGAACTGAAACTCAGTCCTAGGTCCTCAGGACCCAAAGCTAGGATTCTTTCCCATACTGCAGGGCTCCTCTTCCAGCAGCACTCTGACTCGCCTGGACCAATGGTCATATCACCTCTTCAACAGCTTCCAATGACAGAAGACTCACTTTCTCACTGGACCATGAATCTATGGGTGGTGCAATGAATAGAGCTCTGGGCCTGGAGTCAGGAAGATCTGAGTTCAAATCTAGCCTTAGATCTGTGTGACTTCCCTTAATCTCTGTTTACCTGGGCTTCTTTATCTGTAAAAGGAGATAAAAATCTTACCTAACTCATGGGGTTATAAGAATCAAATGAGATATTTGTAAAGCATTTAGTATGGTACCTGATACATAGTAGGTTTTTTTTATAAATACTTATTTTCTTTCCCCTGCCATTATATCTAGATAGGAATACATAGATAGGAGCAGCTAGGTGGCACCATAGTGCACAGAGCACCAGGCCTGAAGTCAAGTCCTGAGTTCAAACCCAGCTTCAGACACTTAACCAGTCATGTGACCTTGGGCAAGTCACTTAACCCTATTTTCTTCAGTTTTCTCATCTGTGAAATGAGTTGGGGAAGGAAATGGCAAATCACTCCAGTATCTTTGCCAAGGAAACTCCAAATGGCGTCACAGAGAGTTAGACACAGTAAAGTGAGTGAACAACTATATTTATATACTAAAATTGAAGCCTGAATGAGGTACACTATGCCCTTTTCTATCCTTGCAGAACTACTCCGCAGGAAGAGGTCTTGGATGAGGGGCCCACCTGGTATGACATTCATGGATGGCTCTCCCACTTTACCCACCAAGGAATCGATGTACCACTTGCTCTGTATTTTGGTGATGGTGACTCCTACATCTCTTGTCTTGCATTTGGCCCATTCTTTTCTATTTCTTTTAGTCAACTTGACCTTCATCTGTCCTTATTTAATTTCAACTTATTTAAGATTTGGCTGATCATCCAGACAACTGAGATCTTTTTGGATTAACCAGTGTATGAATTCTTCCTCTTACCTTCCCTTTATCCATGAATTTCACAAGCCTCCTATCTGTGCCTCCCTCCAATTCATCAGCAAAGCTGTTGAATGAGAACAGGGACAAAGACGGAACCTGGGGACACTCTGCTAGAGAACTCAGTCCAAGTTTATATCAATTCATTTGTGAAGACACTGGAGTCCAGGCATTCAACCAGTCCTGAATCTACCAAGTAGTTCTGTTGTTCAGTTTCAATTCAGTTCAATCCCATCCCTCCAGAAATCCAAATAAACTTTGTCTCCAGTGTTCTCCTGACCAACCAGTCTGTCAGAGACATAAACACACCTTGGCACAAACCAAGAAACGCCCTTCTGATCTGGCACAGAGACAACTGGAGGACAGGAAGTAAACATGCCACTCTAGGCATGCAAGGACAGTCAGCAAAGTCAGCTGTTATGTACTCTTGGCCTGAGAAAAGACAGAAGCCATCACCACGTGGCAAGGGGAGAATAGTAACTGAGGCAATGTTTCTGGGATGCAGTTTCATCAGCCAATGCCTGGTTGGAACAATTCACTCATCCAATGAGAATCAACGTCAGAGATGATTCTGAAGCTGGAGATGAGATCCTGGGGGCTTGGAATTCTAGGGGATCCACAGGTTGTAATCTTGAACCCCACTGTGTGACCCTTGAAGATTCTCCATCAGCAATGTGAACCCTAGTTCCTGCTCTTGCATGAGACTGTATACTTCCTTGGGGACCTGATTGACCACTGGGGACTGGACCAGGGAGGCATATGTTCTATTGGCATCTGTCTGCAGGTAATAAAGGAGGGAAGGGAACTTGCATTTTTTAAGTACCTACCATGTGCTCAGACTTTACAAATATTACCCCATTTGATAATACTGCACTGCATCGGGAAAGTATACCAAACTTGGAGTCAGAAAACTTTGGTTCAAAGCCTGAATGCACCATTTACTGCCTGGGGGACTTTGAGCAAGTCACTTAATTTCCTTGGGCCTCAGTTTCCTCCTCCGAAAAATGATGAGATTCAATGACATGAACTCTAAGGCCCCTTCCAGCTCTAGAGCTATGAGTCTCTGATCTAGGGCACTGGTCTGAGTTGGTCAGATTGGTAGAGGAAGCAGTCACTGATAGGAAATGTCCTCAGATAAGATCACCTCTGCCTTTGATTGAGAAATCATTCTGAGGCTCTCCCTGTCTTCAGAAACTCTCCAGAACTAACACCAAGGGAACAAGGAAGTGGAGAATTTTTGTGTCATGTGTGATGCTGTGTGATGTTGACTCCCCTAATATCATCTAAAAGAAAATGACTTGTTCTCAGTAAATCCATGCAGATTCCTAGTGATCACCCATCTCCCTTTCTACATACTCTGGAATGGAATCATTGATTCTAGAATTGCAGTGTTCTTTTAATTCTTCAAAAAAGAAAAAAAATCTAGAAAAAGATCTTTGCACAGCACTAGATGGATCCTCTATTTACAGGGGAACCATGCCTTGGGCATTTTGCATGCTGCTGTATGCAGAGGCAGATGTAATTCCAGATGGATGGAGAGAAGGCTGAGTAAAGAAAGGGTTGAAGATTTCCATAAGAGATTTGCTGAGTTGGTTCCAGAGCTTCTTCCATAGAAACAGATGGACAGAAGACACTCCATGGAGGCAAAGGAGAAAGTCTTAGAAACGTGGCTGGGAAGAAGGATCTTTGGACTTGCTCGAAATTCTAGAGACTACTGGAATGGAATTCCTCTGAGTGAGAGACTTGTTTCTCTCTGGTTCGACCTAAGATCTTACCTCATTCCTAGCTAAATTAAATTAGCATTTATGAGGTACTTACTATATGCCAGGCACGGTGCTAAGTCCTAGGGATACAAATAAGAAAAAAGCAAAACAGTCCCTGACCTGACAGAGTTTATAGACTAACAGGGGAATACGACACATAAAAAGAATGCTGAAGGGGAGGGAGCAGGACAAGGAAAAACAAGGAGGATACTAATGTAGTCAAAGTAAGCAGGGATGCTGATATAAAATGGAGAGCCCTCTATAAAGAAAGTCATTGGGAGGAGTTTGGTGCTCCCTCCTTCCGAGAGGAGAAGCAACTAAGGGATTTGAAAAGATGTTGAGTATCCAAAACTGAGTCACCTGGGTCCCTTAAGATTTCACATGATCCATCAGCTTATCCCAGAATGGGCTAATTGTACTTATTTTCTGGGAAAATCTAAACAGTGTGTCCAATTCTCCATGACCCCATCTGGGGTTTTCTTGGCAGAAATACTGGAGAGGTTTGTCATTTCCTTCAGCAGCTCATTTTACAGATGAGAAAATTGAGGCAAAAAAGGTGAAGTGACTTGCCCAAGGTCACACAGATAGTGCCTGAGTCTGGATTTGAACTCAGGAAAATGAGTTACCACCTAGGTATCCCTGTAAATGGGTTTACTCATCATTTACTATTTGTGGTGAGACTTTTGTAAAATGAGCATTTGTTGGGAAGTAAGTAGTCTGGATAGCATAAGCTTAGGGCTATTTTCCCCTTTAGGAATGATCAGAGAAAGAATCTTCCTTCTAAACTCAAACTTGTACCCCTAGACCAAAGATATTTGAAAAGGCAGATAGAAGAGCATGGATAAGAATTCCTTAAGCTAAGAGGTATGTGGATGCAGTTACCCACACTGATGTATTCATGAATCCACTGAGAAGCATTAACACATCTAGATTTTTGTTGAGCTTAAACTTCAAGCTCAGCAACCTTCAGGGAGCATTTCTTATTTCACAAATGGGGAAACTGAGGCACAAAAAGTTATGTGAATTGCTGAAGGTTACAGTGGAAGTGGCATTTGAATCCTAATTCTCAGATTCCAAATCTAAGAGAGAGAAACACAGGGAGAGACTTTGACTGTGACAAAGATAAATACAAAATATTTGGATTTTCTTCTATTTGGAATTATTCATGATTTTGTTCCCCACCACAGTCTGGTTAAAGGATAGCTGGTAATAACCATGAAGAGGAGAAAGGAAGATGTCCTCCAACTCTTCCTACAGCAGGGGATAGAATTAGACACTTTATGAGCTGGCTCACTGAAAAACAAAGGCAATTGGAGTTAGCACTGACCATGGGACACAGAATACCATGGTTACCCATGACTTCCGTAAGCCCCTGAATGGGACCCTAGTGGTCAATGGAAGTCAATCTGTTGTCTAAGCCATACGATTAACTGCAATAGGGGAGAGGATGGGGAAATGGGGCAGGCAGATTGACTGATGGAGAAAGAGAAAAGAAGAATCTGGACCCTTCCAACATGGTACCCTAAAACAGCCCAAACATGGAACTAAAAATTGTATTTGGAACCCAGATCAAGACCCTCCCTTTGCACAGTGCCCCCAGGAGCCTTCTGCCTGTGTACAGCTTCCACACTCTCTCTCCATCTCAGCCAAGAAATGCATTTTTCCCCATCACCTTAACAGAGTTCCCTGCCATTTGCCAAATATATTACAACACTGAGTTACTCATCTCCAATTCCTGAGAGCCTCCCTGAGAAATGGCTGCTTAGGAAAGGTTGTACTCACTACGGAATAGAAAAGAAATTAACCCATTACGGACATGGGGGAGGGGACAGGGACTCATTCTGTCATAGCTTGAGATATGGAAGGTCTCTGCTGTATATTTACCCAGGGTGTTGAAAAGAACATACATGCACACGCACACACACACACACACACACACACACACACACACACACACACCCCTTACATATAGCTATCCCTAAATTATGTCTTTGAAGCTTATTTTATATCCAAAAGGCATTCATTGCTTCAGTCAGGAAACATTTTATTAAGCAGCTAGCATAGGCAAGCAGGTCTCTTGCTGGGTACCATAGGAGAGACAAAGACAAATAACTATTTTTTCTTCTCTCTAAGTGTTTATTTTCTAAGCCCAAGGTTCCTAACCTTGTATGGATTCTGGGCCCCTTTGACAATCTGGTGAAGCCAACTTATA
Source organism: Notamacropus eugenii (assembly GCF_028372415.1). NCBI lineage: Eukaryota > Metazoa > Chordata > Mammalia > Diprotodontia > Macropodidae > Notamacropus > Notamacropus eugenii. The sequence goes on from NC_092873.1 coordinate 48,343,730, forward strand.
CCTAAGAGTAATGTTTTTAAGTGCCTAAAATTATATCTATCTATATATATATATATATACATATATATCATATATGTATATATGAATACAAAGGAAATTATTTTGAAATTGGTTTCCAAAATGTTTTTGGAATTGGTTTCCAAAATATTTTTAAATGAAAAAATATTAAAAATATATAAATAATATGTGATAATACATAATATAAAAATTTTTTTACAAGGTAAAGAACCACTAGGAGAGGAAGAAAATAGATCTACATATCTATAACGAGGTGTGGTATGACCCGTACCCTGAGGCACTCACCAGAAGAAAGATACTCAAAGGAGGCAAAGGCTATCTCTAGCTATGGAGCCCTGGACAAAAAGGGGATTAGACTGGAGCTCAGCATTAAAGAAAAAGCAGGCTTTTCAGAGGGTGAGATGATGAAAGCCAGGCACCACTTCTGCCTCCACACCTTTGCACAGGTTGTCCCTAGCTCCTGAAATGCCCTCACCTCTGGCTCATGGAATCCTTGGGTCCCTTCAAAGACTTTGGTCAATAGAGAATAAATCCAGTTCTAGCATTATATATTCCTGAGGGCATTGAGGACTCTGGAATTTTTTTGAAAACCAATAAGCATTTAAACCGGCGGCTACATGGTGCCATGGTTAGAGCGCTTGGTCCGGAAAATCTGAATTCAAATCCAACCTCAGACACTTACTAGCTGTGTGACCCTGTTTGCCTCAGTTTTCTCATTTGTAAAATGAAATGGAGAGGAAAATGGCAAACCACTCTAGTACCTCTGTCAAGAAAACCCCAAATGGGGTCACGGAGAGTCCAACAGGACTGAGCATCATCATGAAGCATATAAAAAGTGCCTATTAATGTACAAGGCATAATCAATCGATGAATAAGTATTTAATAAGTGCCTACTATGTGTCAGGAACTGAGACTGAAACAATTCCAGTTCTAAAGAAGCTTTCATTCCAATGGTAGAGATAATACTAAAGCATGAACATGAATACTTGCAGAAAAAATAGAAAAAGAATAAATGCAAATAAATATGTGGTACTCCACCTGGCAAAAGTCAGTGCTGCTAATAAGGTCCAGTCCACTCTCACCCGCCATGTGTACTTCCACTGCCCTTTGGACCACCTGCTATTTGGAGGCTCTCCTAGTCCACAGCATTTCCTGACTCACAACCAGAGGGCATCACGGGGAGAATCCTGGAGTAAAAGAAGATGAACCTTTGCAGCAGGGAGATGCTTGGAGTCACCCCAAACGCCACGTAGCTTCTCTAAGGGGATCCAACTCCTCCTAGAGGATTCCATGATTCTAGGCCAAGATCATCATCCACCCAGAGTATCTGTCTCATATCTGAGGATAATCAACTATAATTCAATGGGCTTCCCACCCCAATATATGTCATAAACTGGACAATCCACATTCTTCAGCTGCTTGGTCTCTTTCTGAATGAGTTGCTAGACCATCCTCTTTTTTCTTTTAATTTAACTTATATGTCATATTTGATATTTTACCTTTATATCCATGTTGTTCAATCATTTTTCAGTCCAGTCTGATATGCTATGACCCCATTTAGGGTTTTCTTGGCAGAAATAATAGAGCAGTTAGTCATTTCCCTCTCCATTTCATTTTACAGATAAGGAAACTGAGGCAAACAGGGTAAAGAGACTTGCCTAGGGTCACACAACTAGTAGGCGTATATATTGCTAGCATACTGTACATGGATATGTTTGTGTGTTTAGCACCTCCTCTATCACCATGGACCACTTTCTTTAGAGTGACCACAGAGCTCGCCGGGGAAACCCTTCCAGGGCTCAATGTAATCAGCACAATGTCCCTCTAGATAGAAACATCTGGAAGACCTCACCATCCATAAAAGTCCTTCCATCTGGACTTGGTATGGGACATCTCTTCATGATACTGGCAAATCCCTTTGATGAGCATATATTTCTCCTTGTCTTACACTTTGCTGGTCTTTGGTCACCTTAGATGCTTCATCATTATTTGGAGGCAAACCTGGGTTCTCTAAGGTAATGCCCCTCTGGCTAAAGCTTGGCAGACCCTATCAAGTTGAATAATGTCTGATCAGAGAAGGATTCATAATTCCCTGGACCCAGTGGAGAACTCTATGTCTTTCCATTTGAGGATGTGCCTGACAGATCCAAAGAGGCCAATCATCAGATTGGCTTTATTGCCAAAATTCACATTCTACTAAGCTATGCGAGGGTTGCGATCAGCCTCAGTGGATGGGACACCTAGGCTAACAAAATCATGGATCCTTGAACTATTGAAGTGGAGAAGTGGATGCCCAGAAGATGTTTGAGCAAAGTCATTGCTGGGGTGTCATCTCTTGTGCCTTTTTGTATAATCATGATATATATAGAAAGACAGCTTGGCATCTGACCTTGAGGCCAAGATGACCTGAGTTCAAGTTCTGACAAGACCATATCCTGGTTGTGTGACCATGGGCATGTCACTTAACTCTCAGTGATCCAGGCCACTCTCTAAGACCCTAAGTGCAGAGAAGGGAGTTTCCTCAGTCAAGAATCCTCTCTTGTAAAGACAAGTGCAATCTGGATCCTTAACAAGTACATGGAACGCACTTGGCCACAATCACTCCTTTAAGGCCATATTTTACTGGGCTGAGACAAATGCTTTTTTCCTCCATCATGCCTCAGCAGCCTGCTTATCCTTCACTCCACTCTCAGCTCTGCTCAGTCTGACTCTAGGAGAAATCCTTCTCCACCAGCTCCCCTCCCCCTTCTCAGTTTCAAATATTCCTCGTGTTTTCAGTTCCCGAACATACAACAACACCAACAGAATATTAGTATTAACATGTTCAAATATACAAATAAAACTTTAAGTCTTCCCCAAATCCTACTTTGCCATAATTTACCCCTTGCTCCAAAAATATGAATCTTTACCAAGATAACCAAAAGTCTCTGTTTACTTGAATGAGGCTACTAGGGGGTGCCAGAGTGGCACAGAGTGCCATGCCTCTAGCTAGAAAGACCAGAGTTCAAATGCAACCTCAGACACTAACTGTCTGACTTTGAGCAAGTCACTTAACCTCTGCCTCAGTTTCCTTAACTGTAAAATGGGGATCTTCATAGCATGTAATTTCTAGAATTGTTGCAAGACTCTAATGAGACAATATTTGTAAAGCACTTTTGTTGATACATCACCATCATCATTATGATTTACATAGCAGTAATCAACATATACATTGTTCTGATTCCAGTTTCCTTACTCAGCTTTATTTTCTATGTTTCTTTGCATTTTTCCTATTTGTCATTTCTAGTGATGTAATATTTCATATTCTTATGCCAGCAGCTAGTTGAGTCCTTCCCCAGTTGTTGGACACCTGAGCAGTTTCCATTTTGGTTTCCTTTTTGGGGTTTGTTTATTTGTGATTACAAATAATGCCATTAATGGAATATGACTAAGCAAATTGTGGTACATCAACGCAATGAACTGTCACCGAGCTACAAGAAACAATGGATATGAAAAATACAGAGAGGTCTGCGAAGACCTGTACGCACTGATGCAGAGTGAAGCAAGCAAGACCAGGAGAACAAAACCCATTGTGATTACAACTATGTAAGTGAAATGACCCCTAAACTGAATGCAAAGGAATGATGGTGAGCAAGGCTGACCTAAAAAGTAGAGGAGAAAACATCCAGGCCTCCTTTCTTTTCAGGGGAGGAACACCCAGACTCAAATTCTATGTTGATTAGTTTTTATTGAACTTGTTTTTTCCCTCTTTCTTTTTTCTTTGCTTTAGGAATGGTTCTCTGGTTAGAGGAAGGGAGAGGGATATAACTGGAAATGAAGTGATGCTAAACTGGGCATACCCTTTGACCCAGGGAGACCTCCACAAGACCTATGCCCCAAAGTGATCAAAGGAAGAGGGAAAGAATCTATATTCACAAAAATATTTCTAGTTAATCATTTTGTAGGGACAAGTTTTGTAGAAGCTTAATAGAGTTTGTTTTTATTGCTATCATGTCAGTCATGTTTGACTCTTCGTGACCCCATTTGGGGTTTTCTTGGCACTGGGGTGACGTACCATTTCCTTCTCCAGTTCCTTTGACAGATGAGGAAACTGAGGCAAATGGGTTAAGTGACTTCCTAAGGATCACACAGCTAGTAAGTGTCTGAGGCCAGATTAGAATTAAGGTCTTCTTGATGTCAGGTCTGGTGCTCTATCTATTGTGCCACTCAGGTGCCCCTTGAACAAATTATAGTATACACATCTAACAGAATAATTGTGCTATAAGCTAGGTGGTGCGGTGGATAGAAAACTGGGCTTGGAATCAGGAAGACTCATCTTCATGAGTTCAAATCCGGCCGCAGACACTTACTAGCTGTGTGACCCTGTGAAGTCACTTCACCCTGTTTGCCTCAGTTTCCTCATCTGTAAAAGGAGCTGGAGAAGGAAATGACAAACCTCTCTAGCATGTTTGCCAAGAAAACCCCGCATGAAGAGTTGGATATGACTGAAATGACTGAATAACAACAAATGATGAAAAGTATAGTTTCAGAGAAACCTGGAAAGACACATGAAGAGTGAATTGGGCAAAATCAGAACAATTTATTTAATATTAATAACAACACTGAAAAGAAAAACAACCTTGAAAGACTTATATAGTCTGGTCAATTTAATGATCAACCATGATTCCAGAGGACTGGTGAGCAGAAACATTACCCACCTCCTGACAGAGAGGGAATGGATTTTTGATAAAGAACAAAAATACACATTTTTGAAAAAAAAAAGACCAATATGGGAATTTGTTTTACTTGATTATGCACATTTGTTACAAAGCTTTTTTCTTTTTTTGTCAGAAATGGGTGGGAGAGAAAGAAAATAAATGCTTATAAATTGAAATATAAAATAATTTTTAAAAGAAATAAAGTTTATGTAAAAAAGAAATGATACCAACTAATTCTTTAAAAAGTAATGCTGCTAGGAATATGTATATACTCACACAAGCATGCACATATACATGCATGTATATATTACATATGAGCATATACATTTATACATACTACACACACATGCATGTATGTAGTGTGTGTGTATAAATACACGCACATATACATACAGATAGGTCTTTTCCTCTGCCTTAGGATATAACAGGGAGATCAGTGTATTAACATTTTCATGGCACCCATCGTACGTCACTAGGCTGTTTTTCAAAGCAATTGCACCGTTTCATAGCCCTAGCTGTATAATAACCAGCCTGTTTCTCCACAACCCTGCCAGCATTGTTTTTTATCACTTTATTACCACCTTCCCCAATTTCATGGGCTTTAGTTGATGTCTCAGAATGCTAGAATTCAATTTCATCTTCTGAAGTACCATTCCATTTTCTAAAGCGCCATTCCTACTTGTGTCCATATTATACATGGTATTGAGGCTGTAGAGTCCGAATGTGTTTTTGTCATCATCAATCATTTCATCAATAAGCATTTATTAAACACCTACTGAATACCCAACAGATGTTGGGGATTCAGAGACAAAAACAGTCCTTAGCCTCACAGAACTTACATTCTACTGGAAGAGACTCTCTCTCTCTCTCTCTCTCTCTCTCTCTCTCTCTGTATATATATATATATATATACATACATATACATATACATATATATATGTTTAGAAAATAAATAAAAGGTACTTTGGGACAAAGGCAGTGGCAGGTGGGGGGACTAGGAAATGTTCAATGATGAGCCCCAATCACCATAAGAACACTGGATGGTATGTTCTGTTTTACCTTTACCTATTCTACTGCTTTCAGTTTCATCTATAAATGCTCTAAAGATGACCTTGCTTCACTGAGTCTCCCAACAAGGTTTCTTCGGGCTGGTTTTCCTCTCCAGTGCTTTAATCTCTTATATAAGGTGACATTGCTCATAATCTTCAGTAATTGAAACCCATAATATTATAATACAGAAGACGTGTACTGAAAATCCTATGCTGTAAAGGGGAGTTACATAAGAGCAAAAGATATTGCTAGGAAAGGTATGATGACAAATTGGAGAGAGAAAGGATTTTTTTTTTTGCCTGGAGCATATGATATTTAATAATCACTTACTAACTGATTGATTTTAGTTGGAAGAATTATGGAAGGCTGTATGGAATCATCTGAGATGGATGCAGACACAAGGGAGTGACTTCAACGGATAGAAAGGGAAGGCAGTCTGTTCTAGACATGGGCAATGGTGTGATCAAAGATATGGAAACAGGAGCAGTTAAGTTGAAAACAGAAGGATTATAAAATAGTAGATCTACTGTTCAGACAGCTAAGTGATGTGGTAGATAGTCAGGCCTAGAATCAGGAAGATTCATTCTCCTGTGTTCAAATCCAGTCTCAGACACTTACTGACTGCATGACTCTGAGGAAGTCCCTTCACCCTGTTTGCCTCAGTGTCTCATCTGTCAAATGAACTGGAGAAGGAAATGGCAAATCACTCCAGTATCTTTGCCAAGAATGCCTCAAATGGGATCATGGAAAGTAACACATGACTGAAATGACTAAAAAACAAAAAGATCTAGTGCTAAAACATACATTAGAAGCAAGCTAGTCCAGTTCCCCATTTTACAGGTGAAGAAACTGAGACTCAGAGAAGCTAGCTGGATTCCCCAGTCGCACAGCTAGCGAACTCTCTCTACAGTTGGGCTATATCAGGTTGAGGGTAAGTGACAGGCCTTAAACCCATTGTGAGTTAGGGGGGTTGTCTTCCCCAAGCACGTGAAGACTTCCCCTGGCATAATGGGTGGGTGAGAACAACTTGTTCCAACGGCCATGAAGGCAACTGAACCAGGCACTGTGGAGTGCTCAGAGCCTGGTCAGACATCTTAGATGCCAAGGTCACGCACTGCATCTGGGCCATCACCAATTGTTCTGATTTTGGTTTTGCCACTGGACTTCAATGACTCTGGAATAGTGAGGCTGATGACTTAGTGCAACTCCGCCTCCCTTAAATCCAACATACAGAAGTCAAGACATCACCTTGATGTCACTGGTCATCTTTAAAAACTGAAGGATGAAGAACATCCGCAACTAGTAAAGTGATTTTTCTAAAGCACAGAACTGACTAGGTTATTCCTGTGCTCAATGAGCTGCACCCCTAGGATCAATAAGAAACTCCCCTGTTTGGCCTCTAAACTCTTCATAACCTGGTAGCTGCCTCCTTTTCCAATTTTCTACTTTACTCCCCTCCACACATTGGAGGGTCCATCAACATTGTCTTATTCCTAGTTCCTCCTGCCCAATCTTTCATTTTCAGTCCAGTCTCTACGCTGGCTGTCCCCCCAGGACTGGAAAACCCTCCCTCATGTCCACTTCCTTTGTTTCCCTGACTTCTTTCCAGCCACACCTCCAATCCAACATTCCCCCAAATCCCATTGGCAACTGTCTTCCTCTCTGAGATCACCTCTCATCTGCTCCCTAGAGACTTTGAGTGTACTTGGCTATTTAACAGCTCCCCTTCCAATGTAAACTCCCAGTCAGGAGATGCTGTTTTGATCTTTTTTTTTTTAAACCCCCATCCATTAGGCCAAAGCCACCTTCTTGTATGCTTTGTTGATTAGTGTACAGAAGCCTATCCCAGAGCTCAGTCCTGAGCCCTGTCCACTTTCCCTGCCTTTTCCTGTACTCACTCCTCAGCCCCAGGGATCACAACTAGGCAAAATTCCCCTAGGGCTGTTGCAGGCTCAATTTCTTCATCAATCGATCAAACCACAAGCATTTATTAAACACCTGCTATGGGCTGAGTGCAGTGGTAGGCCTGGAGATAAAAGGAGCCCTTACCCTTTGGGGTTCACATGCTGTGCAGGGAGATAGATATAAGGATAAAGTATGTATAAGGTACCATGAAAAATTTAAAGTAGTGGAGGGAGAAGGCCCCTGACAGTGGCAGGGATGGTGCCAGAAACAGAGGCATGTGGGAGGTGGCTCTGGGGTTGAGTTTTGGAGAGAATTAGGGATTCTTAGAGGGAGAAGGGGAAGAAGGAGGGCATCCCAGGCTAGGTCAGCTACAGATTGCGGTTAATGCTAGTTCACACCTTACAGAAGGCAAAGAGCAGTGGCTTTTAAGATTTAGAGAACTGCAGGCAGCTGGGTGGTGCTACAGTGGATAGAGTACCAGCCCTGGAGTCAGGAGAACCTGAGTTCAAATCCTACCTCAGACACTTGATTGCCTGGACAACAAAAGAATCAGAGGACTTGGATTCAAATTCTGCCTCTCTTCCTCAGTCTACATCCTTGTAAAATTGTGAGGATTAAATGAAAGTACACAGAAAAGAATGATTTACTGCCAGCTTGTTCAGGCCTCTCTGAGGCCCAGAAAGAAGAGGGACCCTCCTCATGAGTCCCAGAGCTGAAAATAATAACGACAGTCTCCTAAACATCACTCTAAGCTCTCGGACTTAATCCACATCCTTAGGGAGGACTTCATCCTCCATAAACAAGAGAGGGTTTTGAGGCAAAAGCTACAAACCCAAAAACCAGTAAAATGAAAAGTAAGAAAATAATGATTATTTTCATTATTTTAGTATGGACTTTAGCCACAACCTACGGTGTGAAAAATTGCTGTATGGCCCTTGGCAAACACTAAGCTTCCTCCCAGCTTCTCCCCTTGGAGTGCCTTTTGTCTCAGCTGACATTTGTAGAGACTGGTGGGGGGCGGGGGTGTCACTGGATGAATCAGGAGGACCCAGGTTCAAATCCAGCCTTGGACACATACTAGCTGCTTGGCCCTCTGGGAAAGTCACTTAAACTCTCTCAGTTTCTTCTGCTGGAAAATGGGGGTGACAATGGTCCCTATTTCCCTGGGTTATTGTGAATATCAAATGAGCCGATGTTTGTAAAGTGCTGTGAAAACCTTAAACTCGTACATAAAAGCTAGCTGTTATTTTTAACGTTGCTCTTATTAGGACTGCTGTTGGGACTCTGCTCTGGCCCCCAGACCACAACAGCCAGGAGGAAAGTGAGGAAGAGGAGGTAAGGAGAAGGAAAGGAGGTGAGGGGGAGGAGGAGCTGGTAAGCGGCAGCCGCAGCAGCGCTAGCTGCTGACATCAGCGCTGTCTCCTTGTTTTCGAGGACACTAGGCAGGCATGAGTCAATTGCACTCCTCCCTCCTCCCCTCCCGCTCCTCTCCCCGCCCCTCCTCTCCCGACTCCGCCCCCAGCGTGCGGCCAAACTACAAGTCCCAGCAGGCCCGGGCCGGCCGGCGCAGGCGCAGCGAGGCCCGAGTTTGAGTGGCAAGTTGTTTGTTAGACTGTAACACCAGCTGCTTTCTGCACTCGGGAGCTGCGCGGCTCCTCTGCCCCTCAAGTCCTCCTGCGGCGGCTCCGAGCCTCGGCTCGCTCTTTCTCTCCGCCGCCCGCGGCCGGGGCAGCCCGAGCAACTTTGGGGTGCTGCCTTCGCCTCTCCCCCCAAGCCCTGGGCTTCTCCCCCTCCGCGCACCCCAGCCCCGGGAGCCGCGCCGAACCCCTCCCCTCCAATCAGCCCCGCCGACGGTGCCCCGTGGGGGGGAGGGGGCGGGGGCCGGGGTGGGGGGGCGCCGAAGGCAGGGACACCCCCGTGCGCCCCTCGGATGAACTAACTCCCAATGAGAAAGAGGAAAAGATGGAGCTTCACATCCTAGAGCACCGGCTGAAAGTGGCCAGCATAGCCAAGGAGAGCGTGCCTCTGTTTACCTATGGGCTCATCAAACTTGCCTTCCTGTCCTCCAAGACCAGGTGAGTGTGCCCGGGGGCCCGGGGGCCCCGCGCCCCGGCGCCCGATCGCGGGGAGACAAAGAGGCTGCCACCGAGCCGGCTTCCCTGGGCTCATTCCCTTGCAGGAGCGGAGCGGGGCGGGGGGAGGGGGAGGAGGGGAGGGGTGGGGGAGCCTGGAGGGCTAGGAAAACAACTTGGTGCCTGGGGATCCCCCTGGCCTGACTCTGCCCCCCCTCCCCGGAGCCTTCCTGGGGGGCCCGGGGAGGGCTCCGACAAAGCCGGCTGGGCTGCCCCTTGGCCGGGTCTTTCCACTCTCTGTCTGTCTCACCACCCCCCTCCCCTCCTCTCTCTCTCTCTCCTCCCCCCTTGGAAATCTGGAGAGCCGGGGAGGAGGGAGGGGGAGGAGGAGGAAGAGGAGGAGGAGGAGGAGGAGGCTGCAGTCGCGAATGAATGAATGAATGAATGAAAAACAGGTGTGGGGAATGTAGAGGAAAAACAGGGAAAGTGAAAAAGGGAGCGCGAGAGACCGAGGGAGAAGGATAAAATGGGATCGTTCCGGGGACAACAAAGAGCTGGGGGCCTTGGGGGGGCGGGGGAGGGCCTGAGCCCCGAGCAGTTGTGGGGGGGCCCGTAAAACCCTGGATGTGTGTTTGTGTCCAGGTGTCGGATCAGACGTTCCGAGGGGGTCGGGGCGGGGGGCGCAGAAGGCTCCGATCTCCGCTGCAGCTTTTTTTGGGGGGTGGGGAGTGAGAGCATCTTTAACATCTCATTATTAATCCTATATCGGGCCTGGGAGAGCAGTTTCCAAATCTGTGCAAAGGGTGGCAGTTATATTCACTGTATTTGGGGTGGGGGTATTTTTCGGGGGGAGCAGTGCTGCAAAGACATCCTTCCCCCAAAAAAGGATCCATCTCCAAGGCCTTTGGAACTTCAGTGGCCAAAGGTGTCTCTGACTTGGCAGGCCGGGTGGGTGCCCTGGCTGGATCTGCTTGTCAGGCCTCAGGGCTGTATGGATGAAGGGCTGGGAGTGTATGAGTGTGTGTGTGTGTGTGTGTGTGTGTGTGTGTGTGTGTGTGTGTGTGTGTGTGTATGTGTGGGGTGTGTGTGTGTGTGTGTGTGTGTGTGTGTGTGTGTGTGATTCTGGCTGGAACTTAAGTGTTTTGTTTTTCCCAGTGCTGCTTATGACTTCACTTTCATTAGCTACCCTTTCCAATCCTGGCTTAAATGGGGAGGGGGGGGGGAGAAGGAGGTAGCTCCTGGCTCATGGAAGTTGTTGCATTTTTTTCTCCTCCTTTCAAAAAGAGAAAGAAAAAAGAAAGTTGCATGTCAAGGTTAAAATTAAAATAACCGGTTTCTGCTTGGCGGGTTGGAGATTAAAAGGGGGGGGGGGGGGGCGCAGAATTAGAAGCGTTATTGAATGGGACTGTCTTAACTGCTCTGGTTAACTTACTTACTTGTATGGAAATCTCCCTAGCTGTGTGCCAATGCTGCCCCCCGAACACACCCCCCCATTGTTTGCCTAGGTCCTGTTTACTGAATACGCTGTGGACTTTCGCAGCTTGAGCTTTTAAGGATGGAAATCTCCATATGAATTTGGCTTTTGCCTCCAATTTCCCGGTAACTGAGGCTAGAGGAGCCCAGCCCTATTTTTTAAAAAAAAATGTAATTATTAAACAAGTCCTTGGTTTAAAAAAAACAAAACAACCCCTCCAAAAAAGCTTCACCCCCAAACTCTGAAGATCTGGATATGTCATGGAGTGGGGGGGTTCTGAATATAAAATTCCCTCCTTACCCTCCTCAGGGCCATGGACTCATTGGCTCCCAATGAGTACACCATTGGTACACCAGTTAAGCCCTCTTGCTTTTTTTTCCCTCCCCTTAATACTTCTTGCCCCACCAACCCTGGGGATCGATTTGCCTGGACGGTAGTTATTTAGTGGGAGATGACTCAGGCTGCAATGGAGTCTTTTGCTGGGGATGGGGGTTGGGATTCATGGGTTAAGGTATTAGGGTCTGGGGAGAAACTGGAAAAGTTGGGGGGTACTACTGCAAGGAGGTCTGAATAGCCATTACAGGACACTATGGGTGCTGGGGTGATCCCCTCCCAGCCCCAGTAAAGAGAATTCTTATAAACACCTTTCTGTGGTCCAAGTGACCAGCACCACTTAGAAAGTCCCTCACTTTTCTTCTTGGTTCCTCCCTTACCCCAGGATTCCTAAAAGGAGGGGATACTTGATCATCTGGTAATGGGATGGGAAAATCTTTGGACTTGAGTCATTGATTTAAGGCTGAAAGGGACCTTAGAGGTGATCTCCAACTTCTTCCTTTTTACAGAGGGAAGTGACTTGGCAGAGTCCTGACTTGAACCCAGAGCTTCTGACCCCAAATCTAGAATTTTCTCCTCTCCATCACGTTGACCTAGTTTCAGAGCCTGATTCCACTATTTGTTACCTTTGACAAGTCACTTCATTGTTCTAGGCCTCAGTTTCCTCCCCTGTAATGTTAGGGGATTGAGCTATGACCTCCTAATTTCTTTCCAAAGTTAAAACTATGATCTTTGTTGACCAGGCAGAGAAAAGATAATACATTAAAAAAAATAAGGGAGAGTCTTGGTCTTTAAAGGGAGGAAAATTGGGCCTGGAGACTGTGGAAAGGAGGGGAGCCCCCTGAGGGCAGGAACCAATCCAGAGTCTAGTGTCCTTCCTGGCTGCTTAGTAGATGGGTGTTGTTTGGCTGGTTCCCTTGCTAATTCCAGATAGACCCTGCAAGGATGGCCATTGGCCAACTGTCCTGGGGAATGAGGCCTTCTTGTCCCCCATGGCTGTTCTCAAGCCAATGTGTGGGGCTTAGATCTTCCCTCAAGATGCAGCACAAAGCCAGGCCGCCATGTTGGCTCTGCCATTCACAGTGTACCACGTGTCATCATAATTCTTATTCATATAATGTTTGAAATTTACAGAACACTGAAGTCGCGCATTAACTCCATTTCGCAGATGAGAAAATTGAGGCTCAGAGAGGTTTAAGTGGTTTCTGGGTCCTCACAGCTAATCTAATGTTTAGATGGAATTTGAACTCACGGCTAATGATTCTTTATTCCATTGTTATGACCATCAGGCTTTGTTGCATCTCACTTTAAACACACCCACATACATATATTCACATACTTCTAGGGCTGGAGGAACCAAGTTCTTCTACAATTTAGACCCTCAGCCCCCCATGGTAAAAAGGAGAAAATAACCCTAGACAGAGGAAGGGGGCAATTAGTTTGGGGTTCACAGTAATGGGTAGATTTCAAATCTATCCTTTGATTCTATCTAGGCCTGGTGGCCTTTGTCATAATTTCAAGGAGGGGATTCTCACCCACAACCAATGGTAGTCTTTTCTTTTCCCCCAGAGTACAGACAGTGAACAGCAGGCTTCAGGGCCTCTGTCCTGGGCCCCCTCCCCTTCCCAGATGGATCTTCTGTCCCTTCTGGTTTCCATGGCCCCTTGGACCTGTCCTGCCTTCTTGCTGGGGGCTTCCTTTCTGAGATGAATGAATGAATGAATGAATGAATGAATGAATGAATCCTTCCTTCTGAGCTCGTTGCTGATCCCTGCCTGCCTTGAGGAGTTCACATCTGAATAGGAGACTCCCACCTGTAAAGGAGGCCGTGGTGCCCTTCGAGGGATTGTTTAGTTTGGAAAATTAGGCTGGGAGTGGACCCTGGGGGTAGATTGACCCACCTCTTCCAAGGTCTTGATGAGGTTTTGTCTCTAGGACTGGGGAGAGGGAAGAGAAATGCCCAAGACATTTGGCTGGATGGTGGAGGGAAAGCCCCCAGGGCTCCTTGGCAGGGGCACCAGATTGGGGTCTTGGGGCACATTGGACCGGGCCTCTCCCCTGAGCACTGTGGGGGAGCCAATGCATCCCCATTTGTTCCTCTCCTGAAGATGGGTCTCCTTGAGTTTGGAACACAGGAGCCTTCTGCCGCCCGCACTGTCCTGTCCATATTCCCTAACCTGGAATTCAAGGCCTTCTCCCACCTGGACCCAAGTCACCTTCCCAGACTTCTCATGCATGACTTCCTTCCCTGCAGCCTCTGGGACAGTGGGACCAAGTTACTTGCTGTCCCTTAGGTGCAGTTAAAAAACACCACAGCACCAGAAATAGAGAAACATGGTTTCCAGGGTTGGCCTCACTGTGGATTCACCGAGTGACCTCCAGCAAGTTGCTTCAGTGACTTGGGCCTTGCCTTCCTCATTCTGTAAAATGGAGGCATTGGACTCATTGGCCCCTGGAGGCTCTCCAGCCCCAAAGAGATCTGTGAATACCATAGGATTACTTTGCCCTTCCCCCCTCCCCCATAAAGGCTTTTTTCACAAGACATTTCCCCTTAGAACCATCCCTTTAAAAAAAATACATGTTTTAATCAAAACCTACCAAAAATAACGCAAGGCTCCACACTCCGAGGCCTCTACCTCTCTTTCAGAGAGCTGGGTGGCTTTTATCACTTTTCTCCAGGCCCCAGGTTGGTTATTGGTACTCCTGGGATTTCAGCCTCCTGGAAGAGCTGCGTTCAAGTCCTGCCTCAGATACAGCCTGGCTATGGGACCCTGGACAGAGCTACTGACCTGCCAGGGCTCTCAACAGAGAAGGTGACTGGGAGCTATGGCCCATCTGGTCTATTCCTGGAGTCATCATAGATACTTTTTCCTGCCTCTGCTTCCTTTGTTCCATATCAAAGCCTGCCTCTCCTCCCCCTTGAATCCCACCTACCCATAACAGCCGACCCTGAGACCTCCTGGCATTGGCTGTGGCATGCATCCATGCCCATGGACACCTCTGCTAATCCAGTGGCCTCAGTTTTCAGTGAGAAACCGAGTCCCAGACAGACAAAAAGACCTATCTACGTTCAGATGCAGCCCCTCCTCTGAAGCATTTTCTACCACTGTGCCTTTGCTAGATTTTTAACTTGCAGGACACATGGCCTTTCTAGGGATCCTGCCCCGTGTTCACAGATTTCCCTGAAACCTCTCCTTCAGCTGATTTCTTCTGCTTGGTTAACTCCATCCTTCAAGATCCATTTTCACTGTTGTCTAAGCACCTTCGTTGCATTTGGTGTCAGAGGATTTGGTTCACATCCTGATTTTGCCATTTTGTGTGACCTTGGGCAGGTGCCTCAGTTTCCTTATCTGTAAAATGAGGGAGTTGATCTGGATGGTCTCTGCAGGTCTCTTCCAGTACAATATCTGTGCTCCTACATTGCTAAGAAGAAATCATTTCACCGTTCTGTGCCTCAGTTTCCCTAGCTGTAAAATGCGAATGTTAAAGTAGGTGGAATCTGGAGGACCCTTCCCGCTCTAGATCTGGAAGCCTTGGCTGACCCCTCACCTGTGGTTCTCTTGTCAGTAGCCAGTCTGCCCTCAGATTGGGGTCACTTACCTGGGTACCTGCCTTCTTGCATGCCCCCTCAGGGCAGGGGCCGACCTGTGCCTTCTTGACTTCAGTGCCTCCCTCCAGGCTCCAGCAAGGGCTTTTGTTCAAAGGAGTTGCTTTCAGAAATGTTGAATACCTAAAAATATTTCAATGCTGGTTGGTCTCCTGGCTGCCCAGGAAGAGAGGGAAGGCAAGGGGGCAGAGAGTCTGACAGTGTATGAAAGATGCCAGGGCTGGATTTCTGGGGACCCAAAGGACAAATTTCCCCTGCTCCCTTTCCATGGGGAGTTTGATGCATGGGAGCAGTCACATAGAGCAGGTGGCTCGGTACTGAGAACCCTGAGAAGCAAGGGCTAGAGAGAGACAGAGACAGAGATGTACAGAGAGAGATGGTTTCTTAAGGTGTGTAAGTAAATGTGTTTAGAGATGCAAATAGTGAAGTGTGTTTTGATAGATAGAACTGGCTTCGTGACTTCTGGCATTAAGGGGAAAAAGGGTCATCTACCTTGACTCCTTCCTCTCACCACTTCCCACAGTCAATTGGAACCAAGACCTTTAGAGTCACCCTTTGGAATGTTTCCTTCATGACTTCCTTCTCCTATTGTCACCATCTTATTTCAAGTCTTGGTGACTTCTTATGGGGACCACTATAAAAGCTTCCTACTTCTGGGTCTCTGAGAGGCGGGGATGGGGCACAGTGCCTCCTCCCCCTCAAAAAAATACTGTAGAGAGGATTCCCTCCAATTTGCTGATGGAATTGTAGCGA
Source organism: Notamacropus eugenii (assembly GCF_028372415.1). Classification (NCBI taxonomy): domain Eukaryota; kingdom Metazoa; phylum Chordata; class Mammalia; order Diprotodontia; family Macropodidae; genus Notamacropus; species Notamacropus eugenii. Next base: position 48,359,639 of record NC_092873.1, read on the forward strand.
ATTTGAGGGGGACCAAGAACCTTGAGTTGGGTGGTGGGAGGGTGGGGGTGGAGAGCTCTATGAGTGTGGCGGGGTGCTGGCGTTCAACAGCCCCCCCGCCCCCTTTTTGGAAGGCAGCTCTTGGAGGAGGCCCAAGTATTGCAATCACTCAGTCAATCAGTGAGCTCAAACCAAGGCTGGGAGAGACTGGGGAAAGCCAGACTGAGCTTGTTGCCTCCTCAGTCTTGGTTCCTGCTTAGACTTTCCCTAGCTCTGTCCCTCTATGCCCTCCTCTGGGGCTTTTAGCTGGAGATAACCAAATAAACTTTCCCTACCTCAAGCAGATAGAGCCTCTAAGAATGCCTGGCTACTCTGTAATTAGTGGCCCAAGAGGTCTATCCAGGCCCCAGGGCTTGCCTGACCTGAGGGAATAGCTGGAGATCTAGGATGCTAAGCCTCAGTTTCCCTCTTTTTAGAATAAATTGGATCAGGTGGATCACTAATGTCCTTTCTAGCTTTGAGCTGCTACATTTTCCAGACTCTACCCTCTCTCGGTGACAGTCAGCCAGAATTTTCCAGGGTAACAGCAGGAAGGAGAGGCCTGCCTGGTAGGGCTTGGTTTCCATGGTTCTTTGAACTCCAGGGTTTCCGGGGCTCACCAGAGGGAAATTCCCAGGCTCCACCCCAAGTGGACTGTCCATAGGAATGCCAAGGCACTCCAGAATCCTGCTCTGGATGACCACTTCGACCTTTATCCTTGGTTGTTTATGTGAGCTGGGGCAAGTAACTTTAGGCCCTCTATCTGTAAAATGGGGAGGGGGTCTACATGACCCCTGAGACCCCTGCTCCACCTGGACCCCGACAAGTCACTGAACTCCCAGGCTCCTCAGTTTCTTTCTGTCTGAAATGTGCATGGGATGGTTTTGGGGGAGAGGGAATGGATGAGATTAGAGGCCTCTGAAGTCCCTTTTAGCCCTGGAGGGTGTGTGTGTGTGTGTGTGTGTGTAGTCTTGCACTAGGTATGTATTTATATCTATGTGAATATATTTGTATATATTCATTTATACATGTAAGGGGAAGTGAAGGAAATAAGTATTTATTGTCTACTATATGCCAGACACTGTTAACTGCTTTTTACAAATATTGTCTTATTTAAGCCTCACTACAAGCCTGCAAAGTAAGTTGGGGTTATCATTGTTGCTGATTTAATGTATTAAATGGGATTTTTTCCCCATTTTTACAGATGAGGAAACTGAGGCAAACAGCTTTAGTGATTGGCCCAGGGTCAGACAGCTAGTAATCTGCTGCTAGATTTGAACTCGAGTCTTCCTGACTCTGGGTCGTTGGTCTGTGCACTGGGGCACTGTCTGCCTTGGAATTTGAGGTGTGTTTAGCTTTATCTGTGTGGCTATATACACATATAGACATACAGACACACATATATATTATATATATAAAATCTCCTTTGATTCTCTCCCTGTGAGGGAGATGTCATTGTCTCCCGGTGTCTGTGGGTATCTAAACTTTATGCTCAAGCTGTATATATTTTTTATATTCCTGTCTCTGACATTAGAATGGGAATCCCCCTCCCCCCACAGAGATTTTTTTCATTCTTTGCACCTAGCACAGAGCCCAACATGGAATAAATGCTTTTTGTTTGGTCGATCCTCTTATAACAAATGAAGAAACTAAGACTGAAGGAGGTAAGGACCTTTCCCCAGTCTCACAGCCAGGAAGTGTTTGATGTGGGGTTTTCTTGACTCCTGAGCCAACACCCCCCACCCTGCCCCAGCTACCCCACTGGGCTGCCTCTCTGAATGATCTCTAAGGGCCTTAGAGGGGAAAGACCTTTGATTTGGAGTGGGAGGGCTCTTGAGGTTGCAGGCAGCCCCCCAGGGACTGTACACGGCTTGTCCACGAAGACCAACCCAGACCCTCTTCTGCTCTGCTGGGCAGGACAACCAGGTGTGGTTTGTGTGGTTCAGGAAGGCACCAGCCCTGACTCCTAAGGTGAGTCACAGACTATACAAGTAACCCAAGACTAACTCTGAAGGCCCAGCATCCAGTGACTTGGGGATGGTGAGTCCTGGCTACAGACGCCCTTCTTCTGCCCTCTCTTAATCCTGACTGGCCATATTGTCCAGATTTGATGGAATACTTCATGGAAGTGAGGTCTTCAGTGCTGGAAGCATTCCAAACAGATTCTGTACAAGAGACTTCTGAGCGAAAGGGGATCCCAGACGTCTTCCACCTGGAGCTTCTGTTCAACCGACTAACAAGACAAGACTTGAAAACTTGTACCCTTTCCCCAAGACAGCTCCCAGTTCTTCTGGGGACAAGACCTGGAAACATGTGAGGACCCTAGAGAATGATCATTTGAAGAAGAAGCCAGGGGTGCAGAGTGGACATGCACCACAAGGTCATACATTTTGAACTGGAAGGACGTTTACAAGGAGTTCAGTCCTCCCCGTCCTACAGGGAGACCCAGTGTACCTCCATTCTGTCCATGGTCACACCTCCAGTAGAAGCTGAGCTGGTTTTGTTAAGGTTCTCTGACCCCAAATCCCACCCTTGAGCTGTCCATTGTACCATCCTGCTGCTGTGGATATCCCCTAGAGGCTTTGAGCCTTAAGCCTCATTTTAAAATTTAAATTGAGGACTTTTTTTGGTTTAAATTGATGACACTCGCCCATGTCTATCGTCCCCTCCCCCCAAGCTAGCTATTAAAAAGCTTTATTCTGAAAGCTCTTGTAGTTTCACCCTTTGTTATTATAAATATTTCTTAGATAGCTTTGGTTTGGGCTTGGTCACTCTCCTTTTTGAATATGATCTTCCCCTTCCTTCCCACACACGTCCTTTGTGCCAAAGACTTGTAAAAAGCAGTTCTAGGCAGATGACTGCAAGTCTGACCATCTATATAATGTTCCACACCCATAGTCCCTCACCTCTTTAAAGGAGGGAGGAGAGAAGCTTTTATATCTCCTAAGAGCTACCTTGGTCCTTATAATGATGTTTCCTTTCTTTGGTCTCCATCAGAAATGATTCTAAAATGGTTTCTCTTTGCCAGGATAATCTACTGATCTCTCTCCTGTGTCCTCTCTCTCCTTTGTTCTGAACAGATCCCTCCCTGCCCTGACTTAGAGGTAGAAGGATAGAAAAGACTGTGAATGCTCTGAATGTCTCTCTGTTTTTATTAATTATTTATAGAAAATATTTTATATATTTGTATATATGAATATAGACAGATGCATAGATACATATGTACACACGTACACTGCTTTTTACAAATCTATATAATTTATCATGTATAATAAATTATATTTTTATATATTTATATGTGTGTATGTGTACAGATGCATAGATACATACACTGCTTTTTACAAATATTATCTCTATATTTAATTTATTATATATAATAAATATGTTTTTATATATTTATATGTGTATGTATGTAAAAAACACAAGTATTCCTACTGCCCTTCATGCTTTGGTTTCTCATCACCTTCCCCTCTTCTTGGGGCTGAGCTTCCCAGGGAATCCCAGATGACTGAGCTGCCAGACAAGGTGGCTTCTGATTAATTAGGGTCGCCCTGTAGATGCCTACTAATAACAATGCTACCCTCTCCAGAACCTTCCTTGAATGAATTGTTTAGGGCATAGCAGAACTTTCCAGATACATACGGAATTGTGTCTTTACAGACCAAGATTTTTTTCCCCTAAAATGTGTCTCTCTGTGTTGAGGTCTAAGGGGTGCTGGGGACCCCAAAATACTGACTCACTGGGTCCCGCTCAGATGAATTCGACTCACAACTTCTTTAAACAAAAGAAAAGGTTTATTAAAGATTCGCCACCTTGAGTTGACTCTTAAGGAACCTAAGTTTGTAACGCTAGTATTGACAAGCCGGCCAGGTAGAATCTCAGCTAGACAAAGTGTGCTGGATTAAACCTGAGTGCCTTCTTGGAGGCAAGATGGAACTTATATAGAGAAAGTCTGTAGGAAAGTTCTAGAGGTGGTCTAGTGCTCTGGTAGGAGGGTCTAAGGAGGATCTTGATGGGACTGGGGTAACTAGTGATGTAATTCAGAGTGGGACACAGCTGAAGCCATTGGGAGGTATCAGACTGTGCAGAGCTTGGGTGGGGTGTAGGTGGGGCAGTCAAGAGATAACATAAAGGAAGACCCGGCTAGGCCAAGGGCAACAAATTTGACTATTAAAGGCCAGGTTAAGTGGGGAGATTCAAAGGGAGTTCTGAACCCCATCATTTGTATTTTAATCCCTAGGTATATTTTTCTTTTCTCTACTTTGTCATAGTGAGAACCACGGGTCTGTAGCTGGAACGAGCCTTGAGCCATTTAATTTCCAAATTCCATTTAGGGTTTTTGTCCATTAAGCACAATTTATCCCCCCCCTGCTCTTTTTTTTTTGATGATTCAGATTCATTATGAGCATACAGTCTTAGAACCTTACAGTTTAAAGGGTCCTCAGAAGCATCTGGTCCAATACCCCATTTTACAGATGGGCAGACTGAGTCCCAGAGAGGGGAAATAATGTGCCCAAGGTCCCCATTTAGAACCCCACCCTGTTCTCCTAAATCCTTAATATTCCGTGTTTTTTCCATTCCCCATCCCCCTGTATCTCCATCAATTGATGAACTGTGGAAGGACTCAGTGCCGTCCATGTACCACTTCTGCCTCTAGAAACCCCTCATCCATCCTGATGCCAAGCTTCCAAACACCAAGGTCAACAAACACTTTGTAACCTCTCCTCCCACTTTACAGTACAGAACACTGTACAGAATGTCAGACTTTTTTGGTGTGAACTGTTTATTTTTTCCTCTTTAAAGAAATTTTGTTGTTGTAAGGGGAGGGAGAGGCACATTTGGAATTATAAGTGATGTAAAAACAAGGTATCAATAAAACCTTTTTTTTTTTTTTTTTTTTTTAGAAAAAATTGTGTGTAAGGTAAAAGTCAATAGTCCCTGAGTGAAAGCCCATCCAGTGATTAAAGTGACTGGACTTTGTGACTTCTGTTTTTCATTATACTTCCTGTTGCCTGGCCCTATTCTGGACAGGCAAGGTCGCCTGAATGCTGAGTTCCAGCCAGGTGACATGTTAATGGAGTTGACCTCAAAGGGGGTGGCCTGGGGTACCCCACAAGGGAGGGAAGGTGCTGGATCCCACCTAGAAGGTGAGAGAGGACAATGACTGCTCACATGTCCCTAGCCCAGGAAGGCTGACTGGGCACCTCTCTCAGGATCCTCCCAGAAGATCCAAAGTGCAAGGATCATTCTCCCCATTTTACAGATGAGGAAACTGAGACTTAAGGGGGTGGCAATGTCTTCTGACCTCCCAACCACGAGGCTGGTGTTCTCCCTCCCTCAGCCACCCACTCATCTCTCTGGGTTCACCAGGACAAACCCAGGCACAGCAGCAGGTCCAGTTCTTTTCGAGGTGAGTTTAACCCCATCCTCAGCAGGCCACTCCTTTCATTCCCCTGGACTGTCTTCTCCCCTTCTCTGAGTCCTTAGACCATTGTGCTTAGATCTTTTCCCTTCCTGCCCTTCACACTAGTGAGGAATTGTTTTCCTGAGGCTGAACATTTCCTCCCCCTTCCCTCCCCAGTTCAGAAGTCACTCAATTATCATCTGATAAGATGAAGAAGGCCAGGCAGTTAGTGTGTGGCTGTTCTTTGCTGTCAGCTCAGAGCCATCAGTCTGAACCTGGGGAATGGGAGAAGGGGGAGGAAATCTTGTTCTGCTGCAGGGGATTAAAGCTTCCTTTCCAAAGGATGAAAGTTCATGGTGCCATGGTGCAGCCATGGAGGGCTTCATGGTGGAAGGGAGTGAGGCCTTAGAGGAAGGGGAGAGTTACAGGATCTTGGAGCTGGTAGAAACCTCTCCTACCAGAACCTTGGACTCTGCCCTTGAGGCCCTGGGCTTCTGGACAGCTGAGCTGGCAAGGAACCAGGGATCCATGCTGACATTTAAATACTCCCCTAGCTTTTCACCTTCCTCCATTGGATTGTAAGCTCCTTAGGGGCAAGTTCTATCCCATTTTTGCATGGTTTTGTATCCCTAGCACCCAGTATTTGTGCTCAATCATTTTTCAGTCATATCTGACTCTTCATGACCCCATTTGGAGTTTTCGTGGCAAAGATACTGGAGTGGTTTGCCATTTCCTTCTCCAGCTCATTTTACAGATGAGGAAACTGAGGCAAATAGGGTGAAGTGACTTGCCCAGGGTGACACAGCTAGGAAGTGTCTGAGGCCAGATTTGAGCTCAGGAAGATGAAGCTTTCTGACTCCAGGCCCAGTGCTCAATCCCCTTTACCACCAAGCTTCCCAACACCTAGTAGAGTGCCTGGCATACAGTAGTCACTTAATAAATACCATAGCTCTGTGTCTGTTATACACAAAGGGAGGAAGGGAAGGAATTTGAAAGCCTAAAGGGGCACTTTAGAACACAGTGAGGGTGGCCTGGGCTGGGGGCTCCTTAACCTTCCTTGTGACTCCCAGGACATCTCTCTCCACCTCCCTTTTTCTCTTGAGTCTGACTGAATCTTTTAACTGGATTCTGGCCATGTCAAGATCAAGTCCTGGTTGAACAGACATTAACTTTATCATGGGGGCGAGGGGAGAGATTTCACATCACCCCCATTAGAATTTTTAATAGAGGAGAGAAAAGCCAACTTAAGTCTGATACACTCTTTGGTCATAGTGTTCACTGGAAGAGTAGATAGGATTGCATGAATTTTTATGCTACAGAGGATATTAGACCAGCAGGGATGGAAACCTCAAAAATGAAATTCTGAAGGCCATAAGCGGAAACAACAAGGAGAAAAAACAGGAGTTGTCTGGGGAGACCAAGGTGGATGCATAGGAAACCCGCCAATCTACACTTAAGTTACTAAAATAAAGTGGACAGAAGATGAAAGCAAGGCCAGGTAACAGATGAGGAATATGATACATGGGTGTGGTCCTCTAAGAATAATGTCAGACATGCTGAAAGTAAGCTAAGACTGGCAAGAAAGCTTAGGATGATAAAAGGTGACTTTTTAAAAAAAAGTTTTCTTGAGGAAAAGAAGCCATTTAGAGGAGAGAAGAGCTTGCTGCTTGGGGTGGGTAAAACCAGAAAGAAAAGATAAGGCTGCTCAATTTCTCATTTTTCATCTGTTTTCTCTGCCAAAGAGAGTATTCTTTGGACTATATAGGACAAAACAGAAATGATGAAAAGGAGGTTGATGCCCAGCATAAGTAAGGAGAAAGTAAGAAAATACTTTAGCTGCCTCCGATGAATTCAAGCCACCTGAAACCGATGAAAACTAAAGACTGTGACCACTAAGCCAAAGTGATATTTGAGAGAATATGGAGATTAAGAGAGTGAACTTGGAGGAAGGAAGAGAATGGAAGGCCATTTAGAAAAGGGGAGCCAACAGAATTTATAAGCTTGAATCTTATTCTTGGCAAAGTTCAAGAAGAGACCATTCAAAGAGTAGTTAGTGAACCTCTAGAAAGGGAAGTAGCAGTTATCACAGTGCCAACATGACTTCATCAGGAAAAGCCCATCCAAGACAAACCATACTTCCCTTATGTTCTTTTGACAGGGTTAGTAAGCTTGTTGATTGGGGGGGATGTTTTAAATAGAGATTTTAGTACAATGTTTGTTCATGTGTTTTATGTTCTTGTAGGAAACACTGAAAGATATAGGCTAGTTGGTGGTGGATTTGGAATGGTTTGGGGGAGTTAATGTCTTTGGGAGCATCTGAGCTGTTTAATACTTTTATCAATGGCTTGGATAAAGGTATAGGTAGCATGCTTAGTGAACCTACACATGACCCACAGCTGGAAAGGATGACTAACACACTGGATGATAGAGTGGGAATTTGGGAATCTTGATAGGCTACAACATAAATCGAAAAAGATGAAATTTAGTAAGTGAAAAACCTTACATTTGGGTTTAGAGAATCAGCTTTACAAGTACAGTATTACTAAGTGGGAAAGAAGGATGTGTGATAATAGGAAATAATGGTTGGAAAGTAGTTCCTGTAGAAAAAGATCTGGGGGTTTCAGTAGACTTCAAGCTCATTTACCATGTGAATTGGCAACTCTGACATGACAGTCAAGATTTGGGGCTACATTACGAGAAACTCAGCTACCAGGAATAAGGAGGTGATTGATTGGGTGTCCTTTATCAGATTATATTCAGTTCTAAGAACCACAGTTTGCAAAGTATATAAATAAAGTGGTGATTGACCCAAGGAGGGCATCCAGGTTAGTGAAGGGCTTTGAGTCCATGACAAATGAAGGTCGTTTGGAAGAACTCAGGATATTTAGGCTGGAGAAGATTCTGGAGAAATATGACAGCCAGATTTAAGTATTCAAAGAAAGAGGGTTGAGACTGGTTTTTTTTGGCCTCAGAACCACTAGCAGAGGATGGGAATTGTAAAGAGGCAAGTTTAGACTTGACATAAAGTTCCTGCCCAACTGTAGAATGGGTTGTCTGAGGGATAGGGGGTTCCATTGAAGTCTTCAAGCAGGTGTAAGATAATGAGGATTCTTTTGTGTGGGGTTAAAAGAGATGACCACAAGTCTGAAATTCCATGATGGGGAGAGGTGCCAGTGCCATATTTCTCTACTTAGAGACCAATCACCTCTTGATTGTTCTGTCTAATTTGGGGTAGAACTATCCCAGGATTTGGAGCAGGGAGACTTCCTAGAAGCCAGCTAGACCAACCAACCCCTTGGTTCTAGTTCTTCCAATTCTCTGTCATTTTCCCTGCCCAGTGGTAGAATCCGTTTCAGATTATCTCCTTGCCCTTATGGCTTAAAATGTACCCTTTTGTGGAGGCAACTTGGTGGTTTTGGATAGAATGCTGGACCTGGAGTCAGAGAGACCTGAAATCAAATCTTGTCTCAAATATTTGCTAGTTGAAGGGTCTAGGGCAAGATAATCAACCTCTCAACTTCAGTTTCCTCATCTGTAAAATGAAGAGACAATAGTACTAACCTCCTAGGGTTGTTGTGAAGACCAAATGAGACAATATTTATAAAGCACTTTGTACACCCCAAAGTGCTCCATAAATGTTAGCTATCATAATAATTATTATTTATCAAATAATATTGTTATATAGTATATCGTATATTAATATTATGTTGTATATTACATCCTATATCATATATTAATATGCCACATTTTATATCATGTACTAATATCATTGAATAGGCTGATATATTGAAGAGGGTGCTGGAGCTGGAGTCAGCAAAGGTCTGGTTTGAATCCGCTCTCTAATACTAGCTGTATGACCACAGGCAGAGTAGTTGAATCTCTTGGCCTCTGTTTCCTCATCTCTGAAATGGGGGACATAATCCTCAGAGTGCCTCCTGCACAAGGCTGTTGTGAAGCTCCAAAGAGATGAAATCTGAAAGGATTTTGGGATTACTCTTGTTAAAATCCTATTTCAAAGCTCAACTCACAGGATACTTTCTATGTGAAGCATTTCTAGAAATCCCAAGTCCTAGTGCTGTCTCCCAATTAAAGACCTTGTGTCTGTGTTATAATTTGTAGAAAATTGTATATGGTGCCTCCCTTGATAGAGTGTAAGCTTCTTGAGGGCAGCATCCATTTCATTTCTCCTTGTTACCATGTATGCTTATTAATTGATGCTGTCATCATTGCGCAAGGTCGGGTCATCCCTCCATTCATCCCTGGCTACCTGTCCTGGTTTCCAACTTCTGTACATCTTTTTTTCCTGTGTGTTTTTAAAAAATATTTAGTTGGTCGCTGAGTTTCCTCTCTTGAAGCCAACGTCTCATTCTATCTATTAAGACTTTCCCTTTTCTCCTTCATTGGCATCATGTTTCCGTCCTCAGAATTTCATTATTGAGGGCAGGGCTTGTCTCTTACCCTGAATTGCCTGGTAGAACCAAAGACCATGGGATCTTTATTATGTTTTTCCCTCAGTTCTTGAAATCTACTCTCAGAAAACCCAAGGTCCATGTCAAGCTTGAGCTGACCTTGCTCATCTCTCATGAATTCCTAGGATTGGTCCTCAATTCATTTCATAGTTCTTAACATTTCTGTTCTGGTGACTTGTTCTTCCTCTTTGGTTGAAATTTCTGTCATCTCCTCTACCTTTCAAAAGATGAAATTATCAGCAAGGGAAGCCAAGGGTTTCTTGGTTGTTCTTCTTTCCAGTGGGGGAGAAATAGAGAGAGAGAAAGGAGGAGGAGGTAGAAGAATGGGGAAGGAGGAAGGCAAGGAAGAGAGAGACAGAGGAGGAGAGAGGAAAAAGAGGAGAGGAGGAAGGGAAAGAAGAGGGAGACAGGAGGGAGAGGAGGAAAGGGAAAGAGACTAGCTGAATGAGAGGAGCTCCCATTGATGTTCCCTGAAGTCTTCTATCAAGATTATTCCAACTTTTCTCAACTTTATCTGTAATCGCTTCCAGGACTCATCATCCATTTATTCCCTCTGATTTGGTGGTCCATTATTACCTCACAGCATAATATCATGTCGGTTTTTTCTTCTGCACTTCCTGCTCCAGTTCATGCATATTCTAAGGTTGTATTTAGATCCTTGCATTAAGATTCCTAGTTAATTGGGTTGGTTACCCAGTACCCTTCACTTCTATCTGTCTCTGAGGCCTAACATTTAATTTGCCTTTTTTCCCTCAATGCTATTTCCTGAGAACTCCTGGGCTTTTCTGTGGCTATTCTTTCTAAACCATACCCTTAATTCTCTCTTATCTTCCTCCCCTGTTTTTCATTTAAAGTACCCTTCTTCAGATCCACGGGTCTCTGGGCAAATAGGACTTTTTTCTACATTCTATCTCAATTTAATGTCACATTCCAGTTCCAGAAATCCGGGTCTCATTCTCTGACTTTCCTTCTCAAATTTATCTAGTTTCCAAGATAGAATTTTCCTAGTCAAATGTCCTTCCAGTTTGAGGCCTTATTTTCCAAGAAGAGAAACCAGGAACATGAGGCCAGAACAAGGAAGTAAGCCTGGGGGATTGGTATAGGCAGATATGTGTTGTGGGTGTTCATGGCTTTCCTACTCATCTGCTTTAGGGAGATGGCCAGAGATCACTACCTACAGCATGGTCTGGATGGTTGTCCCGGAGGATATGGAAAAGGGGTAGAGCTGGTTTCTTTCTTGTCTGCTTGGATTAATTCAATTTTTCTTTAGTTTACTTTAGATGTGTGTTTTATTTGGGGCTTAGACCTTTACTTAGGATCATAGAGTTGAAGAGACTGCAAAATGGATCATCCTTTAAATGAAACAGATCATTATCTTAGAATGAGTCTTGAAATACATAAAACAATGCAGAAAAGACCTTCAAGCTTCTAGTCAATTCAATTAAAATCGAGTCCACCCCCATCCATTCTCCAGATGAGGAAACTGAGCCTGAGTGAGGTTAAAGTGATTTGCCCAGGGTCTTGAAGATCCCCAGAGAGGATAGGTAGGTGGTTGGCCTATGGGAGAGGGGAGAAATAGGGAGAGACAGAGGAAAACTGCAATGGAAGATATGGAAAAAGTAAATCAGTAAGCATTAGGTTAGAGTTACTGTATACTAGGCACTATATTAAGTGCTAGGGATAGGAAGAAAGACAAAAGATGGCCCTTACCCTCAAAGCGCTTATGGTCTGCTCAGTGGAAGGAAACATAGCCTCGTAGCACTGCAGAAAGAATACCAATTCTAGAGCCAACAGACCTGGATTCAAATCCTGGTTCTGAGTCTTCCTGCATGGGCAAATAAAGCACTTCTCTATTCTGTGTCTCAGTTTCCTCTGTGGTCCCTTCCAGCACTAAACCTATCATCCTTTGAGCTACGAACATATGATCTGGGTTTGTATTTCTGTGTGTGACCCCTGGGTCAATCACGCAAACTTTCTGCGCCTCAATTTCTTGTTCTATAAAGTGAGGAGGGTGGACTAGCTGGTGCCTTCCAACTCTTGTCCCAGAATCACTGAATCACCCAGCTAACTAGCGGCAATGTCCAAAACCAAGACAAAAGGCACCCTCAAAACACAGGTCTTGTGACTGTTAGGCTGGCCTTCTTCCATTTACCCCCTGCCTCCCTCCAGCAAAGTTCCTGCCTAGGGTCCTTTGGGTCTTTGGATCCCCAGTGCTTGGCATATAGTAGAGGCTTCATTAAATCCTGGTGCATTGATTGGGACATAAGACAAAGACAGGAAAAGTAAAGAAGGCCTCTTCCATTGCTCAGTGTAGAAGATGGAGATGATAGCTCTAAACCTGTGATCTGGGGGAGGCTTTAGGGGAATGTTTGATGACCCTGCCCCAGTTAGATTTCCATTCCAGTTTCTACCAGCCCGTGGGAATGACCCCTCCCTCCCAAAGCAGTGTGTCTGACTGTCTCTCTTCCCCCTCCCTGCTTAGCCCAAGTTAATTACTCCCCTTTCCAGGGTCCTCTTCGCCTAGTCAGACACTGTGATGCTAGACTTGTTCCAAAACCTGGCGATTCCGGCCTGACCTACACAATTCTCATCAGGGGGAGAGGCTGCCCAGCTGCCTTCCCTTTCAGATGTTTGAGTCTCACTCCTGACGCAGTTCTCCCTTTCAAAACCACCATCACCAAGAAAGAGCTCCAGAAGTCAGAGGAATTTCATAGTAGTGGGCTCTGGATTTTAGTATATTTTCTTAATGGAGAGGGAGAAAAGCCACGGCACACACTACCTGCTTTGCCCCTCAAGCTTAGTGCAGTGATTCAGATCTGAGGCTCGGTGTTGTCCTCTGCTAAGTGGAGGTAATCATCCCCACAGTAATTGTTGTGCAACTCCAATGAGCTGCTGGGTGTCTGCTGTCTCCCACACTTCAGAGCCCTGTGTGTCCTTGTCAGTCCTTCTCTGGATGCTGTCAATGACCCATAGTCATTATCACCCCATAACTCTGCACCTTCTCCCTCAGGCAGCCTGATGCTTTGTGTATGGAGCACTCATGTGCGCTCTTGGGCTCTGGGCATTGTGGAGACCCCTTCATCCAGCACTTCTAAGTCCTCCCTCCAGTCCACCAAAGTCAGGCCATGAAGGGGACAAGGGTCTTTCCTCCAGACCTCTGTGCTTGCTCCTAATGCCAAGGGAGCAGCATGGAGATCCTCCAGCCAGTCACCTTCCAGCACTGCCCTATCGCCATCCCTATTTCTTTTCCAGCCCTGGGTATTGTTAAGATTTTTTTTTAAAAGCTCTTGGCCCTGACACTTGTTTTGTTTATTTAAATTAAATCTTTTCCTCTTCCTTTGTGGTTACTTCTACCTTCTTGACAGTGTGCCTACCTACGGCAATCGATTCCCCCACCCCCACTTTCTAATCTACTGCTCCTAATCTTTTATGGGTGGAAAACCAAGTTTGTTAGAACTTTGTGTAAAGTAAGAATAATTAGGCTCCAAGTTAAGACCAGAGGGGCTCTGTCTTGTGAGCAGAATGCAGGAGGCCCTTTTGTTGCCTGAGTTCCTTTCTGGTGTTTTCCTGGTTTTGAGGCACCTGAGCGTGCTAAGGAGGGCCTGCTGATGATGGAAGGACCTCCTTGGCTCTGCTCTCCAAGTCTGTCCCTGGCCCAAACAAGCCCTGACGAAAGCCCTCTCTAGCTAGACTTGGCAGCACCGTAGAGGCGCAGTCAACTGTGTGAAAGGCACGGGAGGAAGAAAGGTGATCGAGGTTCTGCCGGGCCCCTGCCAGCCTCTGAGCTGAGATGCTGAGCCTTCCTCCAGGCGCGGGCCGCCAGCCTCCAAGAGCCTGCCATTCATTCCTCATCTTGTGCTCTCAGCATCACACGCCTCCTTGTTGGTTGCCAGGTAACCACAGGCCTGCCCCTGCCCGCCAGGGCCAGGAGGCTCACTTTTGTCTCCCGCTGACACAGTCCTGGCTGTGCTAGGAGGGGGGGCTCTTAAAGGCATAGGCCACAGGGCCTGTGAGTCTTACCATCCCCCCCCAATAGGAAGGTGAGAGGTCCAGGATCATCTTCTCAATAATATCTCCTACTCTCTTTCCTTGGTCTGTTTTGAACTGCATCAAATAATAATAGCTAACATTTATATAGGGTTTTAAAGTTGGCAAGATGCTTTAAATTTGAGTATCACAACAGCCTTGTTCTATGACTATCCCCATGTTACGCAAGAGAAAACTGAGGCTAAGTGACTTGCCCAGTGTCACTAGACCAGTAAGCATCCGAGGCTGGATTTGAATGCAGATCTTCTGACTCCAGAAGCTGGCCTCCTTGAGCCAGAAAAAGACCATTTCCTCATTTTACAGAGACAGAAACAGAACCCCAAGAAGGGAAGAGATTCACCCAGGGTTACACAGCTGAGTGAGTATGAGGGCTGGTATTTGAACTCAGGACATCTGAGTATAGAAGCCCCCTGAGGGCAACGGCTGTTTCATTTTTGTCTTGGTATAACCTAGTGCTTCGAATAGTGTTGGGCACACAGTAGGCACTTAATAAATCCTCAGTTGATTCAGGTCTAGTGTCTTTTGCAGTATTACCTGACTCAAGGCCCCCAAAATATCTCCTATGTGTTATCCCCTTCTCCCCCCTTCTACTCTAATCAGACCAGCTTCCTTCTGTCCACAACACATGCCATACTTGTCTCAGTTGTACTTTTGTACTTCTTTCCCCTCTTCCTTCTCTAAGTTCTAGTCATCCTTCAAAGTCTGCCACCATTCCTACCTCTCCCAGGAAGCCTTTCTTGATTACTGCTAGTGTGATCCTGTCTTGCTAGATTTGGAGTCCAAAGGTTCTGGGTTCAAATCCCCATGCTGGCACTTATTAATCATGGAAGAACTTCACCAAGTTCTTCACCTCTCTGGGCCTCAGTTTGCTCATCTGTAAAAAGGGAGGTTGGACTATATGACTTTCCAGAGTCCTTTCCAGCTGTAGTTCTCTGCTCTTATGATGTAGCTCCCCTTCTGTGATCTAATCAATAGCACACACAATTAATATCAAGTCTCCTCCACTCATTTTTTTAAGAGTGCCTCTGACTAAAAGATTCTTAAGGGTAAGGACCTGTCTTATTTAAGAACATACATCCCAGACAACTAACTAGATCAGTGAAAAGATATTAGGGGAAATAATATTGCCAGGGGACACATGGTTACTTCCAGGAGAATCCTGTTAGCGTTTGGGAGGCGGGTTCCTAGGTGGTCAGAATTCAAGCTTAAGTTAAGTTTTGCAGGCATGGGAAGCTGTGGAATCTTTATTCTTTCAATATCTGCTCATTCTTTCCAATACTTTTTCCTCATTTTCTAATCCAGAGACCCAGGAAAATTTTTGGGGGGGTGGCGAGGGAGAAACAAAGTGCCACCAGTCTACCTGTGCCCCTTTAATATTGTGACCATACGTAAGAGTTTCCCCCTCTACAGTAAGACCTCAGGGTGCTGAAGAGCCTTGCTGGATCATCAGCACACCCTGGGATGCTTGGCCTGCCCGACAACACTTCTCTGATTGGCCTGCATGTTAAAGATAGCACAGGCTCGGCTTTGCTCTTCACCAATCAGAGGGCAGGGGAGCCATGGACCCTCCAGGGATTGGCTGGAGAGGCAGCCAGGTAGATTGAGGAATGAAACTGACCAGGCCAGTATGCTGGTTAGGCAGCCACTCCTCCCAGGCTCAATGTCCTGGTCTGTGAACCAGGGCAGCTAATATCTCCACTCCTTTTATTAAAGGCACAACATAAGCACACGCTCTTAGTGCTCGTTGGATTGCTGAGAGATTAATGATTGATGGGGAGTTCTCCATCGGTACAGCGGAGGGAGCCTACTTTATGACTGTGTACTTGTGAATTTCAATATATGATAGACCCCCCCCCCCAAAAAAAGTATGATAGATCCATAAAGATTGATTAATTCCTCCATATCCCCTTTAATTTCTTCTTGTCCACTAATCCCCCTTTTTCTTTACTCATCTTCTGGGGATGCCTTGTACCTCTAATTTCTGTCTTCCTTATTTCCTCTCTTTATTCCTCACCCTTAGCCATTTACCTGGATGTGTTTCCCATAACCAGGACTTGCTCAGCCATTCCCAGATGACCAGCAAATTGGGTATTTCCAAGTTTATTTGTTTTCCCCAATAAAATATACTGCTACTAAAAATGTATTTGTACCTATGACCTGCTGATGAGGTTGAGCATATTCACAAGAATGAGGTTATTGGGTAAAAGAGGGATGATTCCTTTTTTGCAGCTGTAGCAGTTTGTGAACATCATATTTTATTAATTATTTCTATTATTGGCAATAATAATAGCTCCCATTTATCTAGTGCTGTGAAGTTTGCAAAGTGCTTTCCCTACATTATGTCATTTCATCCTCACAACCACACAGGGAGTGCTGTTATTATCCCTACTTAATAAGTAAGGAAACTGAGGCACATATCTATATCTATATATATATGTGTGTGTGTGTGTCTGTGTGTCATATATGTCAAGTGACTTATCTAGAGCCTTACAGCTGATAAGTGTCTGAGGTAGGATTTGAATTCAGGTCTTCCTGACTCCCAAGTCTTAAATGCTTTTTCCACTACAGCATATAGCTGCCTGCTTACTGCCAAATACTTTGGAGAAGAGAAAGATTGGAGGCAGGGAGACCCATCTGGAAGCTCATTTCCTTCTTAGCTCATTCAGCTCAAACGCCTCCTCTTTGGGGCCTTTCCTCATCCTGTCCAGTTGTGTGACCTCAGTTTCTTATATGTCAAATTAGGAGCTTGTTCTTGATGGTGTCTGAGCTCCCTTCTCCCAACATGCAGCTCTTACCATAGTTCCTGGCACGTAGTAGTTACTTTAATACATTTATATTGCTTCTTGATGGTCATTCTGTTAAGGACCAGAGCAGATTTTATTCTTATTAATACTTAAAATAATAACTGGCACAGCTTTGGAAGATTTAAGAACTCTGAACACCACACTAACTCAACCCCAATTCCAGAATATAAGTAATGAAGCTTATCTCCTGCCAGGCAGGTGGCAGCCTCAGGGCAGAATGAACCATAGAGGTTTCGGAGGTGGCCAGTTGGAGAATATGTTTGCTTAACTGTGTAGATTTGTTTTAGAAAAAATGGTTTGGGTTTGTCTTTCTTTTTACGTTTTGAACAAAAATTTAACTTGGAAATTTAGGGGGAAATTTTAAATTTAAAAAACTTTTCTTTCCAGTTATTGCCCCCTCCTTCCCTACACACTTTTCTTAAGACAGAGAAACAAATAAGCAAACCCAACTGAGACATTCACCCAGGTGCCCTTCAGCACCCACAGGCCACCACCCCTTTACTGAGAGGAAGAGGAGGAGTCCCTTTCATCATCAGCTTTCTTGGAATCTAACTGGTAACTGAATGGGTCTGAATCCTGTTTTTAGGGATGTCTTTGTTTTCATTGCTGTAGTCAGTGGACACATTTGTCTTTTACCTTCTTTTGCATCCCTTTATGAAACTTGTCTTGTGTTTCTCTGAATTTTTAAATTATTTTTGTACTGCAGTGATCCTCATTATATTCATGTACCATAATGTGTTCAGTCATTCTCCTCCAATAACTTGGTACCTGTTTTATGTTTTTTTTCTGGGATTAAAAAGTATTGTCCTGAATACTTTGAAATCCGTGTGTGTATTGTGACACTAACATACATGCATGTGCACATACCCTCTCCCTTTTTGTTGTGCAGTCATGTCCAACTCTTCATGACCCCATGAACTGTGGCATAATGGGGGGTTTTCTTGGCAAAGAGGCTGGAGTGGTTTGCTGTTTCTTCCTCTGGTTGTTGTTCTTGAAGAGGACCAGTGACATCATGAGAGTGATGTCTTGACTTGCCAGAGCTCCTTCTCCAGTAGATTAAAGCAAACAGGGTCCAGTGACTTGCCCAGGGTCACACAGCTAGTAAGTATCTGAAGCCATATTTTAACTCAGGTCTTCATGACTCCAGGTCCAACACTCTAGCCACTGAGTTCCTAATATTACTAAGCCATAAGATAGGAATACCTGAGTTATTTTCCTACATAGTTCATCTTGCAGTCCCCTAAATGGAGAACTGAGCTTCTAGTCCCTCCTGATCTCACACTTTTTCTGTGACTTGACCAACTCCTCTCTAGGATTAGTTTTCCTCTTCTACTCCAGCATCAGATGAGAGTGGACACCACAATTCCTTGTGAATTTAATACAGCCCACATTTGGAAGGGATTAGGCCAATAGTGGAAGCGATCTGCTCAGAACAATGCCCATCTTGAGGGAGGCCTGAAGGCCTGTTTCACTATTCCCTTAGCCTTGGGGTGGTTCTTGGAGATACAGCCCAGGTTACTGGCTGGTTGGTTCTTCCCAGGCAAGGGGCATTATCCATCCCTCTTGGGGACTTCAGGTTCAAGGTGGTAGGAAGTAGTGACTATTCCTCATGGGTGAGAAGTACACAGACCAGGGAGCGGTAGACCCCAGATCTTCAGTCAATATGGACAATACAGCCCAGTAGAAAGAACAGGGCTCGGTTCTCTTGGCCTACTCCGTCCTCCTCACCTCTCTCTTTGACTATCACAGTGGCTCATTCCCTGTCTCAACTCCCTTCCCTCTCTAGTCTATCTCCCACTCGACTAGCCAAAGGGATTTTTTTAAGCAGAGGTCCCTCTCCTATTTGATAGACTCCAAAGGCTTCCTGTCACCTCTAGGACAAAATACAAACTGTTGAGCTTTTCAAGTCCCATACTGGGGGACTCCCAAGCCTGGCCCCAGTCTGTCTGTTCAGCCTCCCCTCCATTCCAGCCATAAGGACTTACTCTCCGTCCTATGTCCCCCCCAGATGGCCCTCCATCTCCATCCCCCATCTCCAGGCTCCTTCACTGGCCATCCCCCATGCCTAGAATGCCCTTCCTTCCTCTCTCCTTTGAAGACTATAACTCGCTGCCTTCTTAGGCACAAAGCCTTTCCTGGTCTTCATGTAAGCACTTTGTATTTATCCCTTCATAATCTTGAGATATTCAGCCACACACATGTTTTCTCCCCCGATTACCAGGTAAACTCCTTGAGAAAAGGGATTGTTTCATTCTTAGTATATGATTGCATTGTGCCTGGCCCACAGTAGGGGCTTCATAAATCCTTGTTGGTTGATTTGGCCCAGTTCTGTCACTTAACTCAGTATGTGACCTTGGACCAGTCTCTTTCCCCTTAATGAGCCTCAGTTTCCTCCCCTGAGTGATGAGGCGGGGAGGAGGCTGGACGAGTTGATCTCTTAGGACCCCTTGCAGCTCGAAGCAGTTGGAGATAAAGAAAACAGTGTATGAAACCTGACTCTTCCTCCTGCCCTGCTCCTTGGCTCCCCCAGAGCCCAGCATACGGTTCTGTTTATGTTTGTAGAAGAGATTGTTGGGTGTGCCAGAGGGAGGGAAGGAGGGAGGAAGGGAGAGGAGAGGCAGAGGGAGAGAGGGAAAGGGAAGGGAGAGGAGAGGCAGAGGGAGAGAGGGAAAGGGAAGGGAGAGGAGAGGAAGAGGGAGAGAGGGAGAGAGGGAAAGGGAAGGGAGAGGAGAGGCAGAGGGAAAAGGGAAGGGAGAAAGAAAAAAGAGGGAGAGAGGAAGGGAGAGGAGAGGCAGAGGGAGAGAGGGAAAGGGAAGAGAGAGGAGAGGGAGAGAGGGAGAGAGGGAAAGGGAAGGGAGAGGAGAGGCAGAGGGAAAAGGGAAGGGAGAAAGAAAAAAGAGGGAGAGAGGAAGGGAGAGGAGAGGCAGAGGGAGAGAGGGAAAGGGAAGAGAGAGGAGAGGCAGAGGGAGAGAGGGAGAGAGGGAAAGGGAAGGGAGAGGAGAGGCAGAGGGAAAAGGGAAGGGAGAAAGAAAAAAGAGGGAGAGAGGAAGGGAGAGGAGAGGCAGAGGGAGAGAGGGAAAGGGAAGGGAGAAAGAAAAAAGAGGGAGAGAGGAAGAGGGAAAAGGGAAGGGAGAGGAGAGGCAGAGGGAGAGAGGGAGAGAGGGAAAGGGAAGGGAGAAAGAGGGAGAGAGGGAAAGGGAAGGGAGAGGAGAGGCAGAGGGAGAGAGGGAAAGGGAAGGGAGAAAGAGAAAAGAGGGAGAGAGGAAGAGAGGGAAAGGGAAGGGAGAGAAGAGGCAGAGGGAGAGAGGAAGAGGGAAAAGGGAAGGGAGAGAAGAGGCAGAGGGAGAGAGGGAAAGGGAAGGGAGAAAGAGAAAAGAGGGAGAGAGGAAGAGAGGGAAAGGGAAGGGAGAGAAGAGGCAGAGGGAGAGAGGAAGAGGGAAAAGGGAAGGGAGAGGAGAGGCAGAGGGAGAGAGGGAGAGAGGGAAAAGGGAAGGGAGAGGAGAGGCAGAGGGAGAGAGGGAAAGGGGAGGGAGAAAGAGAAAAGAGGGAGAGAAGAAGGGAGAAACAGGGAGGGAGAAAGAAAAAAGAGGGAGAGAGGAAGAGAGGGAAAGGGAAGGGAGAGGAGAGGCAGAGGGAGAGAGGGAAAGGGAAAGGAGAGGAGAGACAGGGAGAGAGGGAAAGGGAAGAGAGAAAGAGAAAAGAGGGAGAGAGGAAGGGAGAAAAGGGCAGGGAGAAAGAAAAAAGAGGGAGAGAGGAAGGGAGAAAGGAAAAAGAGGGAGAGAGGAAGAGAGAAACAGGGAGGGAGAAAGAGACAGAGGGATGGAGAAAGGAAGAGAGAGAAAAGGGAAGGGAGAAAGAAAAAAGAGGGAGAGAGGAAGAGAAGGAAAAGGGAAGGGAGAAAGAAAAAAGAGGGAGAGAGGAAGAGAGGGAAAAGGGAAGGGAGAAGAAAAAAGGGAGAGAGGAAGAGAGAAACAGGGAGGGAGAAAGAAAAAAGAGGGAGAGAGGAAGAGGGAAAAGGGAAGGGAGAAGAAAAAAGAGGGAGAGAGGAAGAGAGGGAAAAGGGAAGGGAGAAAGAGGGAGAGAGGGAAAGGGAAGGGAGAGGAGAGGCAGAGGGAGAGAGGGAAAGGGAAGGGAGAAAGAGAAAAGAGGGAGAGAGGAAGAGAGGGAAAGGGAAGGGAGAGAAGAGGCAGAGGGAGAGAGGAAGAGGGAAAAGGGAAGGGAGAGAAGAGGCAGAGGGAGAGAGGGAAAGGGAAGGGAAAGGAGAGGCAGAGGGAGAGAGGGAAAGGGAAGGGAGAAAGAGAAAAGAGGGAGAGAGGAAGAGAGGGAAAGGGAAGGGAGAGAAGAGGCAGAGGGAGAGAGGAAGAGGGAAAAGGGAAGGGAGAGGAGAGGCAGAGGGAGAGAGGGAGAGAGGGAAAAGGGAAGGGAGAGGAGAGGCAGAGGGAGAGAGGGAAAGGGGAGGGAGAAAGAGAAAAGAGGGAGAGAAGAAGGGAGAAACAGGGAGGGAGAAAGAAAAAAGAGGGAGAGAGGAAGAGAGGGAAAGGGAAGGGAGAGGAGAGGCAGAGGGAGAGAGGGAAAGGGAAAGGAGAGGAGAGACAGGGAGAGAGGGAAAGGGAAGAGAGAAAGAGAAAAGAGGGAGAGAGGAAGGGAGAAAAGGGCAGGGAGAAAGAAAAAAGAGGGAGAGAGGAAGGGAGAAAGGAAAAAGAGGGAGAGAGGAAGAGAGAAACAGGGAGGGAGAAAGAGACAGAGGGATGGAGAAAGGAAGAGAGAGAAAAGGGAAGGGAGAAAGAAAAAAGAGGGAGAGAGGAAGAGAAGGAAAAGGGAAGGGAGAAAGAAAAAAGAGGGAGAGAGGAAGAGAGGGAAAAGGGAAGGGAGAAGAAAAAAGGGAGAGAGGAAGAGAGAAACAGGGAGGGAGAAAGAAAAAAGAGGGAGAGAGGAAGAGGGAAAAGGGAAGGGAGAAGAAAAAAGAGGGAGAGAGGAAGAGAGGGAAAAGGGAAGGGAGAAAGAAAAAAGAGGGAGAGAGGAAGGGAGAAACAGGGAGGGAGAAAGAAAAAAGAGGGAGAGAGGAAGAGGGAAAAGGGAAGGGAGAAGAAAAAAGAGGGAGAGAGGAAGAGAGGGAAAAGGGAAGGGAGAAAGAAAAAAGAGGGAGAGAGGAAGGGAGAAACAGGGAGGGAGAAAGAAAAAAGAGGGAGAGAGGAAGAGGGAAAAGGGAAGGGAGAAGAAAAAAGAGGGAGAGAGGGAGAGAGGGAAAAGGGAAGGGAGAAAGAAAAAAGAGGGAGAGAGGAAGAGGGAAACAGGGAGGGAGAAAGGAGAGAGACAGAGGGATGGAGAAAGGAAGAGAGAGAAAAGGGAGGAGAGACAGAGGGAGGGAAAGACAGAAAAGGGAGGGGAGAGATGGGTAGGGAGGGAGGGGAAAAGATGGGGGAGGAAGGAACAAGGTAGGGGGATATAGAGAGACAGAAGGAGGGAGTTGGTGAGGGAGGGAGAGAGGGTACTCCTGGCAGGGGCAGATCTGTGGCCACTGAAGCAGGAGGACAGAGGGTTCTCCTTGCACCATCTCACCTCATGATCTTTCTTGATTCCTTCTCCCAGTCTGGTGCCCCTTCCCTCCCATTGTGATGCCTGAGGGTTTGGATGATGCCTTTGGAAATGATCCAGACAACACAACCCATGATCCTTCCTGTCCCTGACTGAGCTTTTACCCACTATTTTCTGTTAACACATAGTAGGTACTTGTTCAGTGGTTATTGATTTTGCATTTCTTCAGGTGTCAGCCTGAATTTAAAGTTATTTATCAGTTCTGTTCTTTATCAGGACCATGGTTAATGGCCAGAGCTGGTCTCTACCTGGCTTCAAATCTCGCTTCTCACCCATACCAGGCTATTGGGAAGCAGTTAGTACCATCAGGTCAGGAAGCCCTGGGTTCACATCCCACCTTGACCACTTGTGGCTGCATGAGACAGTGCAGCTCCCCTCACTCCTCAGTAAAACACTGAGTTTCAGAACCTTCCCAGGTAGAGGGAATTTCTTAATGTCCCTGACCAAGTCATTCCCCATCTGAAGGAGGGGGCTGGACTGGATGGCCCAGGGGCTCTTCGCCTGCCCTTCTCCAGCCTAAGCATTTCCAGCTCCTTCAGGCAGCCTTCATTTCTGGAGACCCCAAGACCCTCTCCTAGTCTGGGCTCTCTCCCCCCAATCACCGTCCTTTCTAAAATGTAGTGTGTAGAACTGAACACAATACAAAGATACGGTGTGACTGGGGCAGAAAAGAGCCAACCTCTCCCCTCCCCACCCTGGGTCCTCTCTCTGTTTAGAATGTAACCTCCGAAATTAGGGATTGTTTCATTCCTTGTTTCTGTATCCTCAGCCCTGGGCACGCTACCTGGCATGCAGTAGATCAGTCGATCAGTTGACTTAATGTAACCTAAGGTCATAGATCTAAACTTAGACTTAAACGGGAAGTCACCTTGGAGGCCTTCTCCCCCAGCACCCTCATTTAACTCATAAGACCAGGGAACTGATTTCTACACAGCCACCCAGGTTGAAAGTGGAGGAGACAAGATTTTACCTGAGGGCCTCTGACTCCAAGTCTAGTGCTTCCCACCTTACCAATGAGCTGTCTTAGCTGCCATATCACACTGCTGGCTCATATTGAGCTTGTGATCCACTAAAACCCCCAGATCATTTTCTTTTTTTCCCACATATCATTTTCAAACAAACAGCTGTCTAGCTAGCCTCCACCTAAGGTGTTCCCCCAGTGTCCAGCACTGGACTGACCTTGGACAGTCGTACAATGAATAGAAAGACAGATAGAAAGAACTATTGAATATTATTCTTCTAAGGTGGTGAAGTAGATATGTTTTGAAAGAGTGGAATTTATAGGAATCAAGACCTGGTAAAAGACAGAGGCCGTGCCAGATGATTGTTAAACATTCAGGAAGGACGTGAGCGACTGCCAGACAGATGTCGAGCCTCTCCTCCAGCCTCCTGGCTCAGACCACACTAGAGTAGGGGAGCTTGCTCTTGGGGAAGGAGCCCTGGACCAGGTGCCAGGAGAAATCTGGGCTCAGGTCACCTCTGATACTGACTGACTGCTTGACCCTCAGGAAGTTACTTAGCCTCTCTGAGGTGAAGTGACTCATGCATCAAGGTTGGTCCTGGAACCTGCCCCACGGGTGTGGAACCCAGAGAAAGCAGCGCTCAGGGAGCCTAGAAGACTGGAGAAGCATCAGCCATTGGCAGATTTGGCACAGCCTCCCTCGGCTGGTCATTTTCATGTTGGATTGTGTGTTTCCCAGCATTCTTTCACTGCCCATTTTCTTACCAATCCTCATCATACCCTGGGAAACCAAGGATGATTGTTGAATGATTATCAATCAAGCATCAAATGCCTACTATTCGCATGGCATGTGAGGAACGGCAGAAACCTGGAGGAATAGAAAGGGGCCAGGTGGTACAGACTGAGGCCCAGAGATCCCATATGATTACCCAAAGTCACACAAAACAATTAGGGACAGAACTGTGAGGGAAATCCCCAGATCAAAGCTCTTTCCACTGGATTGTGCTTCCCACTGGGTGGAATTACCTCCCACCCCCAACACCCATACACAAATACAGGAGGAGAGCTCTCCTTTAAACTTCAAGCTCTGGGGTCTCAGGTTTTCTAGTCTAAGCGTCTCACTTAACAGATGAAGAAACAGGCCAGAGAGATGATGTCCCTTGGCTCGAATCACACAGGTACATTGGAAAAGACCAAGGTCCTGGGTTCAAATCCCGTTGATAATACTGCCTTTATCACTTCCTTTATTTCCTTCCAGGGGCCCTTCTGGCTCTAAATCAGTGATACTGTGCAGAGTTAGGATGTAAACCCAGATTCGCCCCCCCCCCCCTTCAAATTCAGTGCTGTTGTCTCTGCTTTCTCTTCCTTTCTCTAATAGGAAGGGGCAAAGACCTGGTGGCTTGCAGTCTTCAAGCCACCATCCCTCCCCTGACCCCAAGCTTAGCCTTGCTCCACATCGGCAGAGGACAGCTACTCAGTCACTTTTCAAAAAAATTGTCATTTGTGATGCATTGATTCTGCTGGATGGGATTGATGGATGTTGAAGTTAATGGGATGTGTTTGGGAGATTTTTAAAAATCCACGTTTGAGTCCTCATTCACCTGGCTGTTGCTTCTTGAACTTCCCCCAGGAGCAAGAGCTGTCTTGGAGCCAGCCTAGACTGGCATCCACAGGCTGGTTTTCCTGGAAACCTCGTCTGGAGACGCGACTCATCTCCCTAAGTGATGCCTTGTGTTGCTTCCAGAACCTGGGATGGGGCTGGCATGTCTCCTTAGCAGATGGTGCCTCTGGGCACCACCCTCACCTTCTAGAGTTGGAAGCCTCAGCCTCAGGACTCAATCTCCCCACCCCCAGGCTCCTTTTCCCACCGGTCTCCATTCAGCACTTGACATAGTCCAGACCAAAGAAAGCAACAGCAGGTCAGAGGGCCAATACCAGAGCAGGAGGAGAAGCCAGTGGGTACAGCAGGGTGACTTTAGTGAGGTCAGCAAGATAGAATTAGGAGCTCAAAGGCCTCTTCTCATTTCAGCCCCTAACTCCATGGAACCATGAACTTGCTTGCTTTCCCTGGGCTGTTTCCTCTGCAAAATGTCAGGAGGTAGATTTACATTTAAGGTTGGATCTTGGTCTGATATCATGGAGCATAGATTTCAAGCTGGAAGGGACTGAAAGGGGAAGGTACTAGCAGCTGAGGAACCCAGAAAAAGCCCCCTTGAGGAGGTGGGACTAAACTGAGTGGTAAAGGGAGTCAGAGCAACCGAGATGTCCAGGAGTAGGGGGACAGCTGTGCAAATGTACAGATGGGGGAGATGGAGGGAGAGCTCAGGAGGAGCATTCAGTGGAAGAAGAAAGGCCCAGAAGGGGCCAGGTTAGAAGAAACTTTCAATGCCCAGGTAACTGGGAGGTTGTATATATTCTTGAATATAATAGGGCTCTGCTGGAGCTCAGGGACCAGGGGCATAGCAGAGTTGTACCTGCACTGGAGAGGAAGCTACATTGGAGTCAAGGGAGGCCCTGTGCAGGTAGCCCCCTCGTTTTACAGATGAGGCCACTTAGCCCCAGCCAAGGGCCCACTTCTATATGAGAGACCCCCATCTACAGCCTAGCCAGTGTAGCCTTTGGACCTTCTCAGAGTCCTGTTTCTTCAACACATGAAATAAAACACACAGGACTCCAACGGAAACCAATTATGTTGAAATAGTTAACAAAACACCTTAAAAAACAGATCCTGAAGGTGTAATTCAGAAAGCCACAGTGACCTCAGAGAGGCATGACCTTGGGAGGGCAGGGGGTCCAGAGCAGGTCCGAGCAGGGCAGGGGGCATTCCGGCTGGGGAGCCCTGTGGCTAGAAGGAATGCTGAGGTAGCAGTGGGGGACCACATCTACTCTAACAACTTCCAGATTCCTAGTTGGAGCCAGGAAGGCCCTGGGTGGCCAAGGGTGGGAGGGTTCAGAATTGGGCGGCCGGGAGACCCTCTTGGGCACTTGCCATAGTCTCATTAGTTTGTTTCCCAAATGAGATAATATATATAGTACTATGTAGATTATTGTTTATTACTGTCATTTCTTTTTCTTCTCTTAAGTATCATTTGTCACAGACTAGTCCAAGACCTGATCTTTCCTTCTGGAAATAAGGCTATGGGTCCCTGCTTCTCTGTGGAGCTCAGGGGTGGCCCTGGGGTCCTAGGATCCCCCATGGGTCCCCTGTTCTTGGTGATTACTTGTATTTGGGGTAAGGGGGATGGTAACTGCCTTTCCTGCTTTCTCTACCTCCTTCCTACCTCCATATCTTTGCTCACAGGGGCCATTATGTCTTAGGAGAAGCCAGTCTTTGGAATGGGCCCATAGTGGGCCAAATTAGCTTAAGAAAAGTGATAATAGAGAAAGTTAACATGGGTTTCTGCAGCCCTAGTGCTAGAAGGGGCCTCAGAGGCCCCCATTTTATAGATGAGGAAACTGAAGTTCATAAAGGCCACAGTGGTAATAAGGTCTGACCACCTGCCACCATGCAACTGAGCCCAAGGTAGCAGGGCCTGCTGGCTGATGGAGAGCAGACTTTTTGTCCTTCTTGTCCCATGTGCATGGCGGTTTGTACCTGCTTTCATCTCCAGATGGTGAGGTCAGCATTGCCCATGCTGGGCTGTTTGATGTGCCAGGATCCACACACCCTGGGATCCGACAGGGACTCTCCAGTTTAGCAGTTGCCAAGCACTGGTTGCATTTGAGGGGGTCAGCCCGGGAAATGTAGGCAGCCAGGATAAATATTAACTTATGAGGAGTCGAGTTTCATTAGAGCCGAGTTTCATTAGAGCCGATCGATGGGTGATTCCATCAGCCTTTGTGCAAATGCATCTCAGAGGGGCCTTTTAGGACCTTCGTCTTCTTGGAGGGGGCCTTCCCCCGCTCCACCAGTTGGTCAGTTCTCTTTACTTCTTGAAATCACTTTAGATCATTTATATTTTGTGTTAATGGATCCTTTCCCCCATTTATACCAAGTACCTTCCTCAGTAGGAATGCTGTCTTCATAAAGACATGGGAGGCAATGATTGAAATGCCACTGAATCCACCTGGCACATTATCTGGGCCTAATGAATGTATTTGTTGAGTGACTGAATCAAGAGTTGGGAGAGGTCGATTCAAATTCTGCCTTCTCTGCTTAACTACCTGAACTTTTCCTTCCCTGAATTTCAGTTTCCTCTTCTGTAAAATGAAGGATTGGATGAGATGCCCGAGGAGCCCCTTCTGCTGGAAATCTCTCCTGTTGGGAAAGGTGCCCGTAAGGCCTGGGGTACATAGGATTTAGCACCTGGAAAGAGACTTCATTCTATTTTGATTAAAAGTCTAATACAGCCCCTTCATCTTCCAGGGGCCTAGAGAGAGAAACAGGCCTTTTTCTGGGCACACACCTTGTGGTTATCAGGTCTCTGCTGGTGGATGTCCAGGGGTAAAATGAGGGCATTGGGCTCAGTGGTCTCTGAGATCCTATGTAGCTCAAGGTCTAAGATCTTATGAATCTTCCTGAATGTATGGGTTAATCCAGGCCTCTGTCCTTTTCCCCTCTCCCTATGCCAACAAAATCACAGGACCTGTCCAAAAAAAAATTATTATTCTACCCAGCCAGACTGAACTCCTCCTCCTTCCCAGAATCTGTCCCTCACTTTTTTGCTTCTCTCCCTTGGCTGATGCTTTTTCCCCTCCTTAGAATCTCTTCCTGAATTTCTGGCTGCTAAAATCATACCGGTCCTCCCAGCCCCAGTCTAAATAGCCACCTAATTCATGGAGTCTTCCCTGATAACTGCCCCTGTCCCAGACCAGAAGTGTTCTAGGCCTTCCTAATCTCTGTTTGTGCCTTCCTGGGTAGTACGTACATTCCTCTTTATGCTATAACCGTTGTTGAACATGGCTTATGTCCTCAGCTAGAAGGTAAGCTCTTGGAGGGCAGGAAAGTCTTAGTCATTTCTTTGCCCTTGGGTGCCTTGTTATGTAGTAGCTAGTTAGCCTGTCCCCTTTTCTGTTGGGCAAATGAGCCTTATTATTGACTGGGTGTTAGGTTAAACATCCTTCTGGCCATTCTCACTCAGCCTCTGAACTAGGGTAACCCCATCTAAGTAAGTTCTGCTGCTCACACATACTCGCTGTGTGCCCCTGAGCAAGTCATTGGCCCTCAGTGCTCTGTGTAGCTCTAAGTGCTAACAGATCTGTCATTTCCTAAGCCTACTATGCTCCAGGCCTTGTGCTGAGCACTGGGGATAGAAATATTTAAAGAGACAGCCCCTGCCCTCAAGGGTCTTCTAGTCTAAGCGGGGAATCCAACACATAAAAGGAACCTAAGAAACTGGGGGTTGGGGGATTGTCCCTAAGTTGGGGCATCATTTCCTTTCTATAGGCTTTATTTTCCTTATCTGTAAAAATGGGGTTGGGGGGGATATTCAATTTTTCCATTTGTAAACTCCATGATGAAAATTCCAAATGAGTAGGGGCCACATGAATATCTTATCCAATAATGGTGATGCACCACTTACTATCAATCCCAGAATAGAGGTATTTAGCAGTAATAAACACGAGCCATCCCGAAACAATTTAAACAGCATATTTCTACAGAAGTATAGAGTTAAGGCCTAGAATGAGCCATCAATTGCCTATTGATCAATGACTGGAAGATACTGATGTTTAACCAATTCCATCATTCTCAAGTTTGTGGTCTCTTTGAATAATAGGGCACAGTCTATTGTTGGGTGGGTGGGTGGGTGGATGGATGGATGGATGGATGGATGGATGGATGGATGGATGGATAAAAAGAGTAAAGTATCATTGGAATTGGGTGTTACCCTTTAACAGTCACATAGATTGATTCCCCATGACTCACTGTCAGCACTCCTCTGCCAGCCAAGCCCTCCTGTGCTTGCTTCAGGTGCATGGTGAGAATGAAAAGAAGACATTTCCTGATAGGGCCCAGGGTGAGTCATCCTCACTCTAATTTCTGAGTAACTGTTCACACCATGGATTCAGCACTTCCTGGCCTAGGGTGCTGTTTGTGTTGATGACTGTAAGGTGTCTGCTGAACCCTGGCTGACGACTTTCCTCCCCAGACTTAGGTCACTGCTGCAGATGACCTGCCTCCCCTCCTCACAAATCTTTCCTGGTCTTTTAGGCTTAGCCAGAGTGTGACCATGGGCAATTTGCTGAGCCTCTCTGACCTCCAGCTGAGAGGGGACTCAGATTCCTAGATCTGACTCTGGGACCTTAGGGTACCTACCTCCCACCCCTGGCCTCCCCTAATCTCCCCTTCTTCAGTCCTATCACTTGCTCCACACTCAGCTGAAATGTTGTCTCCTTCCACCCTCCAAAGTGACCTTTGTCTCCTTCCTTTGAACCCTTCCAGGACTTGGTACTTCCAGAGCCCTTATCTGTGACTCTGGACTCAGTAAGACTCAACCCACCAACCTTAGATATTTACTACCTGTGTGGCTGTAGGTAAGTCACATGATCTCCCTGCCCCCTAGACACTTCAGCTGATCTCTTCTAGGGGGACTTTGATTCTAATTGTATACAGGTCTGGCCCCTAATGGTTTATATTTACTATCTTTAGGATCAGGGACTAGGGACCATGTCATTCCCATTTATATCTCCCTCCAGTGCCTAGCAAAGGGCTAACACATATCAGGGTGCTAGGTGGTGCAGATAATAGAGTCCTGGGCTTGATGTCAGGAAGATCTGAGTTCAAATCCAGTTTCAGATTCATCTTAGCCATGTGACCCTGGCCAAGTCACTCCTCTCTATCTGTTTTCTTATCTATAAATTGGAGGTCATAATAGCATCTACCTCCTAAAATTGATGTGAAGATATAATAATTTCATTTTTGTAAATTTTTTAAGAACCTTACAGCACTATATAAATGCTAATTGTTATTATTACCTGTTAATAAATGTTTAAATGAATTGGGGAGATGATAAAAAACCGTAAGAGCTGCTTCCAGCTCTTTGCAGTTTAGAGCAAGGTTCTTAACTGTTTTTGTGTCTCAGGCCCTTGTGACAACAATTTGGGGATGCCTGTGGGCCCCTTCTCAGAAGGTTTTTAAAGGCAGCAAATGAAATCCATAGGATTGCCCAGGAGACCAGCTCTATTGAAAGACAGTAGAAACAAACTCACAGACATCAGATTAGTGTGTCTCAGCGTTAACAGAACTCAGAGGTCAGGAGGGTCATTTTCCATTGGGAAAGTGGACGGAGACCAACCAGAGACTCCAGAGTACCTCAAGAGAAAACACTTAACAAGCATGTGCTAATTTAGGCTGGCGGGCCATAGACAGAAGGATTTCAGACTTGTTGGAATGCCTGGGATCTTTCTGGGATTAGTGACTGAGAGCTCGCTTGTCCAGGGAGGTAGGGAGGGGAGAGGCTGATCCTGAGGAGGACCAGAGCAGAGAGGCAGCAGGTGAGGTGGTTACGGAGCATTTTCATCGAGGCCAGGAAGCATGGGGCTTATCTCCACTTTCCAACCTCCTAAGGTCATAGATTTGTGTCTAGAAGGGACCTAAGAGGTCATTAAAGCCAACCTCCTGTTTTACAGATGAGAAAACTGAGACCCACAGTGATTTTTGACCACAGTCACGGAGGTAAGTGAGAGAGGTGAGGTTTAAGCCCAGACAGAGCCTTCAGTTCTTGAATTCTTTTCCATGACAGTACCTCCCCAAGGAGAAGCTACCTTCCCAACCCAAAAACATTACTGGCTTCCACAGTCAAGTCAGGAAGCATTTGCTGAGCACCTACTATGTGCCAGGCACAAAGAAAGGCAAAAGACAGTGCCTGCTCTCCAGGAACTAACTGTCTAATAGGGAAGACATTGTCTAATCCAATAAGTATTTATTAGTGCCTTGGTTGTTCTAGGCACTTCAATAAGCCTTGGGGATACAGCTTATATGTGTGTGCATACCTGCATACAAACATATAAACATATATGTGTGTGCCCATGCACATAAAATTTCTTCTGTCATGTCTGACTCTTCATGATCCCTTTTGAGGTTTTCTTAGCAAAGATACTAGAATTGCTTGCCATTTCCTTCTCCACCTCATTTTACAGATAAGGAAACTGAGGCAAACAGGGTTGAGTGATTTGCCCAGGGTCACACAGCTGGGATGGGTTTGAACTCAGGAAGGTGAATCCTCCTGACTCCAGGCCTAGCACTCTGTCCACCTCAGTCTCTGACCTCAAGCTTACAATCTAAAGAGAGGGATGACACACAGAAGGAGGTGGAAAGGGAGGAGCACCAGGGCATTATCATGTTCTATGAAGTTAAAACCAGACAGGGCAGCAGATGTGAAGTGGAGTGATCTGAGAGTCCAGATTCTGTCTTTGATAAATAAAGGCCTTTAGAGGACTTTGAACTCTGCCTCTTGGCCTCTAAACTGAGGGGGAAAGGAGGCTGAGTCAGGTGGAGTCAGTCAGGGCTTTAGCTAGCAGCTTGGAGATGAGATTAGAAGTGATGAGCTTAATCTGGGAGGGGCATCTTGTTCCTTGGAGTTGAAATCGGGGGCTGGGCAGCAGATGCCAAGTGGAGTCAGTAGGCAAACAACTCTGTACAAACGAAACATCTCAGGGGGTTCTGTGGATAGAGGGCTGGATCTGGAAGTTGTGGTTGTTGGTCCATGGGATCACAAAGAGTCAGACTTGATGGCACAAGAACATGTACAAACAAGCTATAGACAAGATTAACTGGACATAATCGGTAGAGTAGAGGCACTTAAGTGGGTTCCAGAAAGGCTTTTTGTAGAAGGTGAGTTCAAAAACTGAGACTTGAAGGAAGTCAGGAGATAGAGATGAGGAGAAAGACTTGTCCAAGCATTGATAGCTCTCTGGTGACTTGGAATGGGAATAAAAAGGAGTATGTGTAATCTCAGCTGTCTATGACACTTTTACAAAAACCAGCCATGTATTAGGCTTAAAAACTGAGCATCAAATGTGCTTCCAGGCACTGAGGGTCTGACTTACAGTAATGAGAAGGCACATCATTCTTCCTAACTTTTTTTTACATTTTCTCTTTGGTTTGGACTTAGAATCAGAGACTTCTATCAAAAATGAAAGGTACCTTAGAGATTAGCCAGTCTAACCACTCCATTTTTACAGAGGAGGAAAGTGAACCCCAAAGAATGAAGCAATCTTCCTAGAAAGGTGAGGCACATTTTTTAAATGAATATGGAGCAGTGGGTAGGAGTGAAGAGGATATTTCCCTTTAATGTTACTTTCCCCTGGAAATACTTACTAGCTTTTTTTCTAAAGGATACATTAATAAAAGCTGGTTTGGTTCCCTTCCCAAAGAGCATGCCAGGGCCTGAAATTAAGATGTTTCATTGAAGAAGGCTTTCTGAGCCCCTCCTACAAGCTTTGTCCTGGGCTAGTTTCTACTTGGGAGTGGAGAAGCAGTGAAGATTGAAGGAGTTCCTACCCTCAGGGAGTTAACAGTCTAATTGGGGAGATAAAGTGTTGACAGAGAATAACCAATTCTAAGCAGTACCTGCCAGGAACTATGTTAGAGGGGAGCAGAACTCAGACCTGTGAGAAAGAGCCACCAAGGGCTTAGCTGTTCAGGGTTAGGCTATGTGCAGAACAGAAAGTGTCTGGGGAAGGATTTGAACTTGGGTCTTCCTCTGTCTTAGATCAGATGAGATAATGTCCCAAAACTGCAAACTTTAAGACCCTTTAACTGTTGCTGTTTCCAACAACCCTATGAGGGTATCTGCATTTTATAAGGGAAACTAAAACTCAGAGATTCAGTGACTTTCCCATGGTCCCAAATAAATGTGGGAGCAGGGATTTGAACCTAGAACCTCTTAACTCCAAGGCCAGTGTTAAGTGAGCAGTGAGAGACTAGTCTCATCAGCTCATCCCAGCAGGTTTCAGTGGGCAGCTCCCTTCCCACCGGCTGTGGTGAGGAAGATCTACTGGGCCAGCTGGAGTTTGGAGATGATTCTCATCTTCCAGGAGAGATTCTTCCTCCATTGTGGGTTTTTTTCTTTTTCGTCTGTGTGCTGGATGACACCCTGAGGCCTAAAGGGTATAGAACTTTCAGGCGGAACCAGCTCAGGGAAAAGACCTTGTTTAGAAAATCCATCTCCTTGGAGCCACTAGCCAGAGGGGTAAAGTAGGGGCCTTGCACAGGGAAGATGCCAACTGATCCTGTCCCCAGGAACCTGTAGTCTAAGAGAAGAGGGTAGATGGATAACTCCTGCTTGCACGGAGCTCTTGGTCTAGAGGGAAGATAGATACAGACCCCTCCCATCCTCTTGAATGCCCAACCCCTTGATATCATCTTTCATTCTCTTTCTTTCTCTCAGTTTCTTATAAAAAGGAGGCCCTTCCTAGCACCTGGGTGGTTGTTGTTGCAAGGGATGACTTCTCTGTCTGGCCCCCCGCCTTATCCCCCATCCAGCCACACTGGTCTTCTCGCTGTCCTCCAACACAACACGATCATCCCTGCCTGGATGACTGGGCTTTTCTCTCTGCCTGGAATGTCCTCTCCCTCCTAATTCTACCCATCCAGTTCCTAGGATTTAGAGCTAGCAAGAGCTGGGCCTTAGGTAAAATCCAGTCTAGGTCATGTGTCTAGAGCTAAGAGGAACCTCAGAGCTCATCTGATCTAGCCCCTGATTTTACAGATGAGGACAATGAGGCTAATTGATTTATAGAACTATAGATGAAGAGGTGAAAAGTATCTCAGAAACCACCTAGTCCACTTTCTCATTCTACAAATGAGGAGACTGAGGCATAAAAAGTTTAGATGATTTGTAAGATTATAGACCCAGGGCTGGAAGAGACCTCAGAAGCCAGCTAGCCCAACCCCTATATTTCATAGATAGGGAAACTAACTAAGGTGAGGAGAGGGAAAAGTAATCTACCGTTTAACCCAGGTAGTATACATTCACCCCTAGGCCGGCTCTCTTGAGAAGCACCTGGGCAAAGTGAAGAGAGTACTGGGCTTGGACTCAGGAAGACCTCCATTCAGATCTCACTTCTGATGCTGGTTATGGTTAGTTATAAGTCATTTCAGCCTCCCTGGGCCTCAGTTCTCCATCCATGAGCGGAACAGATGGCTTCTGAGGGCCCTTTCTGCTCCAGAGCTGCTGCCCTCACTAGCTGGGGAGGTGGGATGGGTCCAGATGGCCTTCCTGCAGGAGGCTGCCCTTGGGATGAACCTTGAAGGAAGCAGGTGCAGAGGGGTGGGGAGATTCTAAGAGCCAGAGATCAACCTCAGTTCCCCCCTTCATACAGTACTGCTGAGACTAAGGGCTTAGCAGCAGAACATCAGGCACATGGTCCACGCTTTTATCTCATCTGATCCCTGTTCTGTCTCACTGTGCCATCCCCAGGCAGAAGGGCTCTCATAGATCATTATACAGTTGAGAAAACTGAGGCTGAGGTTGGTTAAGTGATTTACCCCAAATCTCACAAGTTGTAAATAATAGGATCTCATCCTTAGAGTCTCTAATCCCATCAACAGGACTCTCCATTGATTTACTAAATAGAAGGTGTAAAGGTGCCCTTGTTGGCCTGGAAAGTCGTCAGTCAGCAAGCATGTATTAAACACCGACTGTGTGCCAGGCTGTATTACTTTCTGGGGATACAAAGAAAGGCAGAAATCAGCATGAGGATGCCAGTCTTCCTTTCAGATGAAATGGGTGTCATCGGGGGAACTCTTTCCCCTGTCAGCTCTGGCTAACATAGAGGGAGAAATGATTTGTCTAGGGATATATACAAAGAGCAAGCGTGAGTGTCAGGATTTGAACCCATGCGTTGGTTCACAGTCATCAGCACCAGCTAAGAGTCCTAACTAAATAGGAACTTAGTAGTTATTGATATTAAAATCACATAAGGTCTTATTTGTAAAGCACCCTGCCAACCCCCAGGTCTCCCACGTGTGCTGGCTCGCATTCATTTTATTTCTGATTGACGTGATCAAGAATACAGCTCCCTGTTTCCAAGCCGCCTTTGGTCAATTTCTGTTTCCAGGGGAGGACCAGGGTCTTTAAGGGAGGGAGGGGAAGGAGTACCCGCTGCTTATTGGTCCAAGGTTTTAGAGGCCGTGCTCTGATTGGCTCTTTCGAGTCATACTTTCTCCCATAGAAGTAATGCCCAGTCTGCTGCCATCTAGTGGCAAATACCACTTAATGCTGTTTTAAAAAAAATTAGGTTACATTCCTAGGTCTACTTAAGCTTGCAGTCATGAATGTTTGAGTGCCTGCTGTGTGCTACGGGGAGACTGAGAGAATTTGGGGCAAAAGGACCTGAGTTTGAATTCGAGTTGTACTCATTTTTGCCTTCATGACTTTTAGCAAGTCAGTTCCCTCTCTGGGGCTTCCCAGGATCACACAGCTGGATCTGAACTCAGGTCTTCCTGACTCCTAGTCCAATTCACTTGGCCACATCTAAGGATTTCATGTTGGAAAGAAGCTGAGTTTCATAGATACTAAGAAACTTGTCAAGGATTAAGCAGGTCCTTAGGGGCAGGGGTGAGATTTGAACCTAGGACCACTGACTCTACAGTGTTGAATTTGAGCTGAGCCCTGAAGGGTGATTCTGTGAGCCTCATCCAAGCTGAGGCAGCCTAGGGAAATGGGGGCAGTGCATTCTGCCAGCCTCCACTCCTTCAGTGTGGCTGAGTCAGGCTTAGTTTCTCAGCACTCCCCCTCCCCATCCATCCACTTGCAGGCTCTAAGGTCTGCAGTGAGCTCTTCCCATTATCTCACACTGAAAGAGCTTTAATGAACACTCAGGGAACCCGCTTGAAGGAAGGGGCAGTTAGAGAGAGACAGAGAACACAGAGAGAGAGAGGAAAGAGGGAGAGAGAGATATGGACACACAGAGAGGAGAGATGAGAGAAGAGAAAAGGAAAGAGGAAGGGGGGCAGTGTAGACTGAGAGAAAACATTAAGTCCTCCCAGGTCTTAGAGTTCATGAATGTCATCAATGGAAGGGATAAACTATCCAGTCCAATCCTTTCATTTTACAGATGAAGAAACTGAGGCCCAGTGAGGTTCAGCGACTTGCCCA
This sequence comes from Notamacropus eugenii, assembly GCF_028372415.1. Classification (NCBI taxonomy): domain Eukaryota; kingdom Metazoa; phylum Chordata; class Mammalia; order Diprotodontia; family Macropodidae; genus Notamacropus; species Notamacropus eugenii. The sequence goes on from NC_092873.1 coordinate 48,395,980, forward strand.
AGGTCCCATAGCAAGGGAAAGAGGCAGCAGGATTTGAACCTGGGTCTACTGACCCTTCCCATCTCAGGAACTCCCAGAATTAGATGGGGAGGAGCTCTTGCTCTCAGACCACACTGCTGCCCCTCCTGCTCCTGTTTTTCCATTCGCTTCCTTGCCTTGACACCCTTTTCTAGTCATATTGTTCAGGCTATGGTCCAGCCAAACGGGCCTCTCTCAGAGACCCCATTTCTGGCTTCCCTGTCTTTGCCCTGGCTGACCCTCCCCCTATGCCAACCAGAGTCTGAGAGCAGGTACTCCTCCTGTTCAAGTTAAAGAGAGTCTGAAATTTGTTTTCCTAATAATACCCTCCCACCACCCCCATTCAATCAATCAAAATCATAAATTAATCACCTACTATAGAGCAGGCACTGGGATCACAAAAGCTAAAAATGTTCCTCTTAATTTTGGGTGACACTTGAGAGCCAGGTGGGCATTGGGGCCCATTCAGGGAGCCTCTCCTTGTTCTGGGAGGCCCGGGAGGATCCTGTCAGAGCCCCAGGATTTCAAGCAAGCATCCTCTGCTGCTCTCCCTACTTTTCTCCTTCAGTTCCAGAACCACTGGAACAACTTTGCACCTCCAGTGCATGCCAAAATACCTGGCATACAGATGGCACTTAATAAGTGCTTATGACCAGTCCATTCATTTGGAAACCTTTCCCTTTGTATATTTAAAGCTGGAAGGTTCTTTTAGAGTTTTCTAATCCAACCTCCTTCTTTTATACATGAGGAAACCAAGGTGTAGACAGGACACCTTGCCAAGGCCACCCAAGTAGGACCCTCCAAGGCAGGATTTGAACGTGGGTCCTTTGGCTCCAGAAGGCTGCTATCAGAAAGAACCCCAGCCTAGTGCCAAGAGGATGCTAATTGTTGGTCACTTGAGCCATGGGAGAGAAGACAGATGTACATGGAGGAGGATGGAGGCTTCATAGGGCATGTTTGTGGTACCATCAAGTGTCTTATGTGGCTGTTTTCAATGTTTAGTGAATTCAGTAAGCACTCAGTTAGCACCTACTATATGGAGATCCCTAGGCCCTGCTGGAGATGACAGTTTAGATAACCTCTGGTCCCTGTCCCCAAAATTAAGAACAGCTCTAGCACTGGTAGGTTTTGTGGTTTTCAAAGTAATCTACCTACATGACCTCATTTGCCCTGGAAGGGAGGTATTATTATCCCCACTTTACAGCTGAGGAAACTGAGGCATAGACTTGTGACTTGACCAAGGTCACACAGTCAGTAAATCCCTGACACAGGGCCCTCCCTCCTGGATCTTGCTGGCATCAAATCCCAACTATGACATTGCCCCAGAAAGTGAATGGGGCAAGAAGAATGAATCCCCCATCTTTCCCAAGTGAATTGATGGAGGAAAAAACAGGAGAAGCTGAGGATTGACATGCCTAGACCCATGCTCTGACTGCCAGCAAGCAGGCTCTGCTCCCCATGGTATCCCTGTGGAGGCTTGGGCTGCCTTGCACCTCTGACCCGCTCTCCGTGCCTGTGCCAGCCCACCTTGACCTGGTGGGTGGATATTCCTTAGCCTGCCAACTAGAGCCTGACCCATCCACCTTCACATAGATAGGATTTGCTGCAAGCCCTGAGTGTAAATCAGATTGACACTCATAAATCAGTCCCACTTCCCTTTTGGGTTGGTTTACTGTCTTTATCTTCATTTCTGCCGCAGCTGCCCTTGGCACGGGCTACTCGCACTTTCATTTAAAGCTGGCCAGCCAGGCAAGTGGGTTGGGGAGGAGACATTGTGACCTGGGCTCTTCTGCCTGCTAAGCTGGGTGACCTTGGCTGAATCACCTCCTCCTTGTGTCTGTGGGTTTTTGCTAATGTATAAAATGAGATGCTTTGGAATAATCTCTACAATCCCTTCCACTGAGATAATGCCCCTTCCATAAATATGGAGCTGGGGAGCCCCGGCTTCATAGCAGTCTGGTACAAGAGACCTGGGGGAGCAAATCACAGCCTGACAAAGGTCAGTGAAGGCTCCTGGCACCAGTCCTGGGATCTCACTGGTATGAGGCACTCTCTGAGGAAATGCTCTCTGCCAGCTCCTGTGGGCACCTGTAGTCATAGAGTTGCCCAGAATGTTTTAGCAGCAGGACTCGAAGCCAGGTCATCCTAACACATTAGATTGTGAGCTCCTGAGGGCAGGGACTGTCTTGCAAGACCTGGCCCATAGTAGGCGCTATGTGAACATTACCTATTGGTGTTAGCTATTATCCCCAATGCTTAGCACAGTTTCTGGCACTATATAAAGGTAGCTCTGGTTATTAGCTGTTGTTTTTTATACTCTGTGTTTAGTACGGTACCTGACATGCAGTAGGTGCTTAATCAGTATTGAGCAATTGATTCTCTTGACTTTTGGATTAGAATTTTCCTCTGGCTCCCGATGACTGAGCTAAGACCAGAGAGTCAGTGCTAGAAGGAGGTTTTTTGTCTCAGTATAATTAACCAATCAAGTCAATCCACAAGCATTTCTTCAGCTCATACTTTTTATGCCGGGCATTGGGCTCCATGCTGGGGAGAGAGAAGAGATTGATTGTCAAAATGTGATCTGGGGACCCTGAGATCCTTTTTAGGGTTCTGAGAAGTCTAAACTAAATCTTAATTTCTGTTGATAGTGATCACCCACATTAATGACAGCTCTTTCGGGGAGAGGGATTCTTAGAGATTGTTAAGTGTATAAAAGGGTCCTGCGGTCCTGAGCCCCCGGCCCCTCACAGAGCTTGATAACTGTTGTTTTAGAGGCTGGCCTGGGTGGTTTCTTTCCTTCCCCTGCAACTCGGCCTGTCTGTCAAGACAACTGCTATGCATATAACCAGTCATTCAGAACATCATGGGGAGCCCCACTCAGGAGACTTGCATCGATTTTAATGAGTTGGGGTGGAGGAGGTTAGTTTATCTGGCTGGACAGTTTGGATTTTCATGTGTTTGTTACCTTTTCTTTAAATAGACAGGACCTTCCTCCTCCTCTTCTTCCGCCCCTCCCTCGGGTTTTACACCTTGCTGGTTAGGAAGGGGATTTTGAGGCAGCTGGTAAACATCCCTGTAGAGGTTTGTCCAGGTGGCTTTGGGCCAGGCCTAAGTGAATGTCTCTGTGGGCAGCCTCAGGCCTGAGAGTCCCACAGACACTCTTGGAGGATGGAGTGTAAATGGATCAGGATCATGTTTCCCACTCAGTTCTGCCCTCCCCAGGGTTGGGGTTGAAGCCATGGAAATCCTATCCCTGAGATTTTAGTCCAGGACCCTGCTGTTTGTCTGCCTGAGGTTTAGAAGGTCATCCCCCACCCCAGTGGAAGGCAGGTCTCTTGCTCCTCTCTGTTGGGTCCATAAAGAAGCTAGATAGGGGAAGGGGGTGGGCCACTGAGTGATGGTGAGGACTAGGCATCTACTGTCTGCCCGGCTCTGGGCTAGGTGCTCTGGACCAGATGAGACAAGGAGGAAAACCCTTTCTGCCCCAGTGAGCTCATCCCAACTGGACAGACAAACAGAACCATAACAGTCCCCCAACCTCGGCCCCTCTATCGAGGTCAGCCATGTCCTTCTGGTCACCTAAGTTCATATTCTTGGCGTCTTGCTAGACACCTTGCCTGCCAACTCCCATGCCTCGGTCATCAGTCTTTAATTTAGGGTCAAATACAAACCCTTCTCTTTAGCATCTAAACCTCTCCACTTGAAGGCCCCAGCCTGTTTTGCCAGATTCATTTTGTATTAACCTCCTTCCCACACTCATAAGTTAAGACCAACTGGGCTTAGAACTGTTGTTTGTTGAGCACGCTGGAATTGCCCATCTCTGGCCTTTCATGCTGGGATTGCCCCTGTCCTCAGGTTATCCTGTTGAGCATTTACTGTGTGGTGGGCACCGGCTTCCTTCAAGTCCCAGCTAAAGTCCCACTTTGTTCAGGACAGTTTTACTGATCCCCCTTAACTGGCAGCTTCTCTCTGATGGTATCTCCAGTTGACCTTGCACACACCTTGTTTGCACACAGTTGTCGCCTGCTGTTGTCCCCATTGGCCCATGAGCTACTTGCAGGCAGTGACTGTCTTTTACCTTTCTTCATATTTTCAGCATTGAGCTCAGTGCCTGGCACATAGTAGGTGTGTCTGAGGGGGGATTTGAATCCAGGTTTTCCAGATTCCAAATGGCACTCATGATTGTGTGATGGTGGTTCCAGATTGGCGGTAGAAAAGATGGGTGATCGTTACTAATATGAGCATGGCCAACAGCAAAGACTGGAGGGGTATCCAGTTTGGTTGCCAGATGAATTCATTAACAGCAGACACCCTCCCTGGGATTGTGACTCCTAATCATTATGTGAATGTATTTTTGTTATACAAATTACTTAGGAGTTTGTCATTTTGATTAATGTAGATGAAAAGCAGTCAGGTCCTTAGAAAGGTAAGAGGGATGTGTGTGTATTTGTATACATTCTGTGTATATATCTGTGTGTGCCCGCACATTCATATGCTAGAACTTTGACGTAACCATTAATTTGATAAGAGTAGAAGGTAGTGAAGGGTCTTTTCTTGACACAAGCACAGATCAAAGCTGGGAGGGACCTCAGAGGCCATTTTACAGATGGAAAAACAGAGGCCCAGAGGATGAATGACTTGCCCAAGGTCACATAGAGACAGGATTGAAACTTAGGTTTTCTGCATCCCATTCAAGCCCTTAGTATTTGCGGGGTTAATGTGGTACTTAGTCATAATGATCTCCTAGCTTACATCACTTCATCACTTTGTAAGCTAGTGTTTTCCTCGATAGTCTCAAGGCAAGTCTGGTGTTTTTGTCCTCACTTGACAGATAAGTAAACTGAGTCACAGATTAGATGGGATTCCCCCAAGGTCTCACAGCAAACTGAGGATGGAGCTCGGCTTTTCCTGCTTTCCAGACCCTGCATTCTCTCTCCAGTGACATATTTTAGAAGGACAAGCGAGGGTCTGTCTAGAAGCGAGTAGAGGGGATGATGAAAGGATGTGGAGGATATGTCTTTATTGGAGGAACAGGAAACGTAGAGCCTGAAGAAGACCAGGTGGAAGAACGAGGAGCCATGGGCCAAGGTCAGAGAGAAAAGTGCAATGGAAACATTCAAAGCCAAACCGAGAATAAATTCACTTCCAGAACCAGTAGATTCTGTTAGAGGGGGAGCTTCTTGAGGACAGGCATTGTCCTCTTCCTTTGTGGTACTTGACTTTACTAGAAGATCACAGAGGCTAGGTGATCACTGCCTTATGCAATAGAATCTGAGCCCTTTTGGGCTTCCCAAGACTTCTATTTTTATCACAGCTGGTGCAGTGGATAGGACCTAGAATAAACAAGATCTGTGTTCAAATCCAGCCTCAAACACTTGGTAGTTGTATGACCTCCCTGGGAAGGTCACTTAGCCTCTATCTTCCTCAATTTTCTCTTCTATAAAATGGGGATAATAATAGCATTCACCTCCCTGGGTTCTTGTGAGCCTCAAAGAAGATAATATGTGGAAAGCACTTTACAAACTATGTATAGATAAATATATAGCAAGTTTGTATGCAATACTTTTCTCTTGGAGACCCCAGCTACAAACACAGTGCTTGGTTATAGTAATTATAATGATGAGTGGTAACAACATTTATAAAGCTCTTTAAGGTTTGTAAAATATTTTACATATATTATACAATTTGAATATCACAATTTTTAGCCCACTTTTACGGATAAGGAAACTGAGGGGTCATGCAGGGTCATACAACCAGTAAGTGTCTGAGGGGAATTTGAACCCAGGCCTTTCCAAACCCAGGACTCCGTCCCCAGTAAGCCATGCTGCCTCTAAATACCTGATGGTTGATTGTCAGGAATGTTAGCAGGGAAGTCTTGGTGAAGTCTAGGTTGCATCAGTTGGCCTTAAAGGTCCTGTCTAATTCTTATGCCCCAAAGAAGGTTTAAAAAAATGCTAGCAGGGTACCAGGAAACCATCCAGCCTGGTCCAGCCTTCTCCTTTTACAGGGAAGGAAACTGGAGGCCCAGAGATGAGAAGGTACTTGTGTGACATCACTGAGTCAGGATTTGAACCCAGGTCCTCTGACTCTGGTCTCAGACATGCAGGGATAACAGTAATAAGTCCGGACATCCTAGACCTCCCAGAGGACCAGGCACATGGGGGCTGGAAGTTGTCTATCCCCATCCTTGGACCTTCTGAGATCAGCAGGCTTGGCCTGGAAGGTCTACAAGCATTCAATACCTAACAGCTCTGAGGCTTGGGGCAGGTGCTGGGCCCCACAGGACCCAGCCAGCTGACCCAGGGGAACCAGGAAGCAGAATATCAGTAACTCCCAGTAAGGAGATGCTAGTCACTTGCATAATGTTTGCATTATCAGGCCATGGGCTTGTGAGGTGGCTTCGCGGATTGTCCTTGGAATCCAGAGTCAGTTCAGTTAGCCCATCTCTTATTTGTACCATTGACGCCTGGATTGGGTTGGTCAATAAACATTTTTATTGTTTATGCTGCTGGTGTTAAATATAATTAGGATCAGACTTGTGTAAATGATGAATTAATGGAGGAAAGCAGTTACGATCCAGTAGTGATCACACAGACCTTGGAGTCCAAGAACCTGGGTCCATATTCCTCTTAATATCTGTGGGTAGTGACTTTGGGCAAATCCCTTGACCTCCCCAGGACTCAGTTTCCTCATCTGTGAAATGAGAGGGTCTTCCAGCTATAACCTTCCATATTTTGTGATATTTGCACAGTCTCTAGGAACACACTTTGTTCTTCATGACAGATGATCTCAGTGTTCAGGAAGCCAGGAGTGAGGGATGGTGAGGATGCTTAAGCTGGTGGTCATTGAAAGGGGACCACAAACCTCAAGATGGCCCTTTCATCTTGGGGCACAGGGCTCAAAATTTGGTATCATTGAGGGCAGTGTTAGCCAGCTCTTTGGAGAGGTTGAGAGCCTTACTGACCCAGGGCTTGGTAGAGGTCAAGAGTATCACAGCAGCAATTCTTCATTTTTCTGGTCTCAAGGACCCCTTTACATTTTTAAAAATTATTGAGGATCCCAAAGAGCTTTTGTTTATGTGGATCGTATCTATTAACATATACTGTATTAGAAATTAAAACTCATAAATTTTTAAAATATTTATTCATTTAAAAATACTAATGAATACAATTTAACAGAACATTTTTATGAAAAATCACTATGTTCTAAAACAAAATTAGTGAGAAAAGTGGTATTGTATAGTTATTTTCTCAAATCTCTTTAATGTCTGCCTTAATAGGAGACAGCTGGATTCTCACGTCTGCCTCTGTGATGTCTGTTGTGATAACATTTTTGTTGAAGTATATGCTTCACACAGATATCTGGAAAGGCAAGGAGTATTTCAACAGGCAAATAGTATCTTAGCAGTATTATGAAAATAGTTTTGGCCTCATGAGTCCCCTGAAAAGGTCCCAGGACCCCCAGGGATCTAAGAATTGACCACACTTTGAGAATTGCTGGTCTCAAGTTGTTGAGATACCTTATTTTTTTCTCCCACTCTGCCCCTAACATACTCTAGGATACCTTGACCGGGAGTTCTTTTTTTTCTTTTGAATAAATAAAACACCACTTATTGAACATTTGCTATGTGCCAAACAATATGTTAAGTATTACAGGGCAAATGGAAAGACCCCACTAGTCTTTAGATTATGACAGTAAGGCAAATGATCATACATCTTCATCCTCATCATTTCCATTGATAAAACCATATCTGCTTTAGACTTAATTATATTTTGATTAAAGTTTTATTTTTGAACAGAAATCTATTTTCTCTCCTGCCTAGCCTCTCCCCTATTTAAAAAAGGAAAACAAATTCATTATAACAAATATCCATAGTCAAGCAAAGTATATTCCTTCATTGGCCATGTAAAAAAATTACATCTCGTTCTGTACTCCAAATTCATCACCTCGCAGGCAGAAGGTGGATCATATCCTTCATTATGGGTCCTCTGTATTCATGGATAGTTATTGCTATTTATCATAACTCTTACGACTTTCAAAGTCATTTGTATTTACAGTGTAATTATTGTGTAAATCATTCTCCTGGTTCTGCTTATTTCATTCTTTATTAGTTTATACAAGGCTTCAAAAATCTTTATTTTGATATTAATATTTGGTTTTGCTCACTTCCCTCCACATCAGTTCACACATCTTTCAATAATTCTTTGAAATCATCTTTTTCCTCCTTTTTTACAATATGATAGTAGCCCAACAAATAAATTGTGGCATGTAAATGTGATACTGAATTTGCTGAATCGTTTGAAAATACCCAAAACTTTGTAATGAGAACTTTCTGTTCTAAATCACTGATGGCTGTGACTGTGGAGGAAGGAGTTACGTGCGCTGGGAGAGCGCATTACCTGTTTGAACTTCTTCATGAGTTGTTGAGGAGTGTTTAGCTGGAAGCAGGATTGATGAGTCTAGAGATGCTTCTCCTAAGGTTGACCGGGAGTTCTTAACCTTCTTTGTGCCATGGACTGAAATACTTTGGCTGTCCAAATGCCCCCAATGAATAGTATCTTAAAAGAATATCAAAGCTGAAGTTGACCCCTTTTGGTCCACCTTATGAACTCCCACTCAGAATAATGTCTTTAAATGCTAAAAATAAAATACAAAGGATTGAAATGCAATTTCCAGAATGTTTCTTTTTTAAAAAGACAAGTTCACGGATCCCAGGTTAAGAACTCTTGAACCAAGGATTGAAATGGGCCGTGTAGGTGAAGTTTTACCCAGTATTAATTAGTTTGTGTTCTGGGGTTAAATCCATCCATCAATGGCCATCTCAACAAGCCATTTCTGACTAGAGTACCATTTTTCTTCCAACTTTGGATCAGGGAAAAGATGGGATACAACTGATGTTCTCTGGCTTACCCTGGGAAAGTGGTTCTTCCATCAGACCTAAGAATGGGACTTGGAAAGGAAATTCCAAGGGTCAGTTGACTTTCCTGTTTACCTCTGCCCTGGCTGGCTCCTCCAAGCCAGCCTTAAGACACATTTGATTGATTTCAGGGAAGAGAATTCTTGAAGAATTGAGATTCCCACAGTCACACAATCCCCGAACTAGGAAGGACCCTGGAAGGCCCTTAGCTCAGTACACAGATGACAGAGAGTCACCTCTACTACATACCCAGCCAGTAGTTATCCAGCCTGTACTTGGGAAATTCCAATGAAAGAGAATCTGCCCCCTCCCACTTGGCAGATAGTTCTAGTTATTATTGGCAGTTTCTCCTATTATTTCCTCTTCACAACATCCACTCGTTGATTCCAGTCCTGCCTCTAGAGCCAAGCAGAATGAAGCTAACCCCTTTTCTGTATGACTGCCTTTCAGATGCTGGAAGATAGTTGTATCCTCTTCTTAAATCTTCCTTCAGCCTAAATAGACACCCCAAACCCTTCAGCTTATCCCCATCTGGTGCCACCAAAATTACCTCTGTAGACTCTCTCCAGTTTATCTTAACTAAAATATGGCACCCAGAACTAAGCACAAGGCTCCCAGTGTGGTCAAACCAGGATATCAAGAACATGGCTTCCTTCTAAGACGCTCTGCCTCTTGCCCGCCTCAAATCCCAAGACTAAGCAAAATGTTTTGTCTTAACTTTCAAATCACAATGAATGAATGCATTTATTATGGATTTCTGGGCCAAGTAGTCACCCTCAATCTAATGAAACATTTATGAAGCACCTACTGTGTTCTAGGTATTGTGCTAGGTGCTGGGGATACAAAGAGGCAAACGATAATCCCTGCTCTCAAGTAGCTAATAGGAGAGACAACATGTTAATAAATGGGTGCAAACAAGCTACATACAGGAAAAGTAGGAAATAATTAACAGAGAAAGCACTAGAATTAAGGCTTTCTATAGAAGGTGGGGTTTTGTTAGGATGTAAAGGATTCCAGGAAGGTCAGCAGTTAGAGCTAAAAAAGGAGAGTCTCAACAGCCAGAGAAAACACCTAGGACCTAAAGCTGATGTCTTATACTTAGAAGAGCCAAGAGGCCAGCGTCACTGGATCAAAGAACTGGGCAAAGTGTGCACAAGTGACATAGGTTTGGACATAATAAGCAAAAGCTTTCTCTGAATAATTACAAATATCCCCTTTCTCAGTAGTGAGGTTCTTCCCAAGGGTATGTTGGTAAACATTTAACAACTGGCTTGGGGATGGGGGACTGCACCAAACATTTTAAATCTAGACAATTAATAAAACAATACATCAAGCCCCAAATTTTAGTGTTTGGCAATTTCTAGGGTATATATGCTCATACTGAATATTTAACAGTTGGCTCTCCCAAGCCAGTATGAGCTGTCTCCAGCACATCTCTGAGTTCTCCTCAGTAGGTGCTTTGAAACAGGCTGGTCCTGTTTCAGCTTAGATATGAAGCCATTTTCACCCTTACCTTAGTTGGGCTTCACATGCCCCTAGAGAGATGATAATTTTTCTCTTCTTTGGGTGAGAAATCAGGTGAGTTACCCAAGGTCTCTTAGCCATTTAGTCACCAGGTGAGGGAGCATCAGCTTGGACTGAAGCCCAGACTCAGCCATCTAGACAAATGACCTTTGACAAATCTCCCAGCTCGTGGTTGATGACAATGCAAGTGACAATAGCGGGTCAGGAGAGCTCTGGGCAATGAAGGCAGTTGGCAGAGGGAAGGGATACAAAGGCCTTGAATTTTTATTTGTTATTAGAGCCCTGCCTGATTTTTCTTTGAGGGAGGAGGAGAGAGTCCTAAAAGCTTGACACAAATAGCATTAAGAGGCAGGTTTGTTTTGCTGGAGACTTCATGTTAATCTGATTCCCAGAAACATTTCTAGAAAACGGTCTCCTGTTTTAAAAGGCTATTTGATCAGTCTTTTCGCCAATGGGCAGTGGAATTCTTGTGATAGAGACCTTAGGCTGGAAAGAGTGGATAACCAGGGGGGATGACAGGGAAGGAGTTTTTCTTGGAATCCTCCCATCTCCTGCCTGGGAGCAGGGGAAAGATACTGGAGATATAAATTGTGGGGTCACCCTGAACTGGGACCCTCAGCAGAGTTTGGAAATGAGCCCTCTCCTGGACTAGTTTCTATGCAGACACCTCAGCTTCTCCCAAAACAAATAAAATAGCCTGGGCCCTGGAGAGAGGGCCTCACTGGCTTTAAAAATAGATGGGCATTTATAAAATAAGATATTGACCCTCCCCTTCCCTCCTCTCTGCATCTTAGGGTTCATGGACTGGGTAATAATTAGGTTAATTTGGGAGATGAGGGCCATAGACAAATGAAGATTGTCTGAACTATAGACTAGCTTAATGATTTTAAAGTAAAACAGTTTTATTATTTTTATTATTATAATAATTATTTTTTAAAGTGCATAGTCAATTAAAGCTTGCTAACAAAAATGCCTACTAGAGCTTATTTGAAGAAATCTGTTTTAAACATTAACTAAATCTGTTGCATAGATAGACCCTATGTGTTACATTTCGGGGACCGGGGCTTCTGGAGAACTCAGTTTGGTGTCAAGTAGGTTAAACGTTGCTCCAGCGATCACATTTGTGCATCTCATGGGTGGGGAAAAAAAGCCATCTCCTAAGTCAGAAAGGTCAGGCCTGGGCCAAAGTCAGGCTGATTGGGTTGTCTGAAAAATGCTGACCTTGACATTCCATCTTCCACCTCAGTGCATCCTCCATAGGCCTGGCATGCATTACCTCATAGAATTGCAGAATTTCTTACTTCGAATGTTTTCCTGCATCCCCTGCTGGGCTGCAACTCAAGCTTCTTTGAGGCTTGTAACTTATTACCCTACTTTCTAACAGAATTTTGATAGGAAATATTAAACCATTTCATAACTTTATAACCCCATGTGGGATTAGCCTTAAAGGCCCTTCTCTTGACATGCTCCATTTTATCAATATCCTCCATTCTATGCTCCCTTAATAGAACATGGTCTGCCAAGAATGATCCTAGCAGGGCAAAGGACCAGCGGACAATTGACCTCCCTTGTTTCTGGTGGCCCAAGGTCACACTAGTTTTGGGGCTGTATCACTTAACGTTAATCTTGCAAGTCACTAAAACCTTTAGATTTGTCCAGGCATACTGTCTAAACATACCCTCTCCTCTCTGGTTCTTAGGAATTTGGTTTTTTGGACCCAAATATATGACTTTACATTTATCCTGATGTGATTCCATTTTGTTTCATTCAGCCCAGTTTTCTAATTAATGATCCAGTCTAGCATGTTAGCCTAGAGACTTTGGCCAATCTCATAAGGTAAAATAAATAAATCTCTGCCTTTTATCCAAGCTGTCACTCAGCAGAGATCCCTGAGGCACTCCACTGGAGACCTTCCCAGTTGATGTGGAGCCATTAATGTCTCAAGGCAGCCATCCAGTCAGTTTTGAATTCTTCTAATTGCGTTGTCTTCTAGACCATTTCTTTCCTTAATTTCTTTTTTTATTAATGTATTTTTTGTTTTTAACATTCAGTTTTAGAAGCTTTTGAGTTTTAAACTTTCTCTTTAATTTCTTTAAGGATAACATATGATAATTTATCAGACTATTCCTGTCCTTTAGGATTCTCTGTGAGGCTCAGCTCACAGATTCCCCCCCGCTATGGGAAGCCTCTCCAGATCCCAAGACTTGTAATAGATTTTTGGATCTCCCTTTTGTCATCCCTATAGGAGCCCCTGTCTCATATATCGTGTGCATGTATCCACATCAAATGAAATGTAAGATTCTTGAAGGCGGGAAGTGTTTCATGTTTGTCTTTGTATCCTCAGCATCTAACATTGGGCCTAGCCCATAAGTTAAACACTGGTCAAATTGAGCTCCCTCTCTGAAACCATTTTCCCCTTGGGGTTCAAAGACATCTCAGTGAGCTCTCCTTGACCCTCAGTTTTATTATTTGTGAAATAGGTATGATTTGTTTTGTGTGAAAGATCAAAGGTAGTAATGAGATATGAAGGCATTTGAGCAACCAGAGTTCCATGTCCAGGAATGGGAAATTAATCTGACAATTGAACATCATCCAAGGTCAGGGCCCTAGCTCTTATGTTTACTTCATGAGTGCTCCTCCTCTGCTGTGTCTGTTGACCACTTTCACTGGACAGGAGAATTTCCTGAGGAGCGGAGGGGCAGTGTCACAGTATTTCAGGATTTAGATTTAGCTAGGGATCTTAGAAATTAACTGGTCTATCCTCATTTTATAGGTGGTTCCTATGAAGATATCTCAGAGAAAGGAAGGGATATGACCAGTATGTCCCAGGGGAGTGCGTCACAGAGGCTATGGGGGTGACCCCAGTGGACCCTGTTTTTTATATCTTTTATTTGAATGCTCGAGCCAGAGGACCATGAGTCCACATCCTGCCACTGTGACCTTGGACAAGTACTTCACAAGTCACCAGACCTCAGTTTACCTCTCTGCAAAATAAAGGAGTTGGATAAGATGGCCCCTTCCATCTCTCACACTAGACTCCTGTGATCTATCAGACAGGCAGGACACTCTCTGTCCTTGTCACATTGGGACAACCTCCAACTCAATCCCTGCCCATATAAACACCTATGAACTTGTAGGGGTGACAAGGTGAATTTGATTTTGGGCTTTGCCGGTCTGGGTAGGGTGGTCAGTTAACAGGCTGTGAGCCACTTAAAGAGATTGTTTTGAGGAGGACCAAGGATGTTTCAGTGGATAGTGACCCATTTTCTGCTAGTTGTCTGCAAGAACTCCTTCCCAGCTTCAGCCTTCTGTTCTCCCCATCCCAACAATCCTCATGGGAGGCCTCAGCTTCCTCCCTACCTCCAGCCTCTCCCATCCCTAGCCTCTCCTCCATGCAGATGCCAGAGTTATGTTCCTATGGCACAAGTCAGACCCCCTCCACAAACACCTCCCATGGCTCCTCAGTACCTTTAAAAATACCTACAAGCACCTCAGCCCAGCACTGAAGACCTGTAGGCATACTTGTGTTTTCACACTGTGGGGCTGCTGTCTATCCTTCTCAGCTTTATTTGCCTTCACATCCTCTCTGTTCCAGCCAAACTATTCTATTAGCTGTGTTCTCACCTTGAAATTCCCACCTCCCACCTATGGGTGTTTGTATAAACCATATGCCAGGCTCTCCCTACTCATTTCTGTTCATTAAAATCCTTTTCTTATTTCCAGGTTCAGACAAGTCATCCCTTCCTTAATGAAGCCAATCCCCTCCCTTAGCAATGTTCTGTTTTCAAATTGCCTTGTTTTAACTTATCTGTATACATACCTTTTGGAAGTGAGCACCTCGGATTCCTGTGAATCTTACCTTGCTGTCTTTCACTGTAGGACCATGTACAGGGTTTTACAGATAGGAGACAGTTGTTTGCTGAATCAGTCAAATTGAGTCAGAGATGAAGGAACCCTGAACTGGGAGTCAGGAGACTTGAGTTCTGGTCTATATTATGCCTATCAATTTAGTCTAGGTTTTGGGTTTGGTTTTTTTTTAAAATAACATTTTAATCCATATATTTTCTTGTATTCCTCCCCTCCTCCTTCCTGAGAGCCCTCTCATTTTGCGAAGACTTTTTTTTAAGAAAATGAAAATAGGGGGTGGAACCAAGATGGCAGAGTAACAGCATGAACTTTCTAGAGTACTGCCCCCAAGTCCAGCCAAATATCTGTAAAAAAAATAGCTCTAAACAAATTCTGGAGTTGCAGAACTCACAGAATGACGGAGTGAAGCAAATCTCCAGCCAAAGACAGCCTGGCAAGTCACAGGGAAATGTCTATCATGCCACACTGGGAGCAGAGCACAGTCCAGCATGGGTCTTGGCAGCACAGGTGGTACCTGAGCAGGCCTTGGGGGGACTGAATCTTGGGCACCTGTGACAGTTTCTAGATTACACGACCCCAAAATGCTAAGGACAAATTGGAAGGTCAGTGGAAAAAGCCTGTGAGACTAGTGTGGGAGAGTAGAGTGGTCTTCCCTTTCCCCACAGCAGCAGCAGGGACAGCAGCAATGACTGTTTCTGGAGCTCTAGGCCCACAGATTGTGGGGGAATCAGGTGACTGAAATTACACCCCCCACCCCCACTGGAAGCAGAGATCTACCTTGACAAGGAGCTCAAAAGTCAAGTAAATGGCTGGTGAAATGAGCAAAAACTGAAAAAAGAATCAGACTATAGAATCTTCCTTTGGTAACAAGGAAGACCAAAACATGCAAACAGAAGACAGCAAGGTCAAAGCTCCTCCATCCAAAGCCTCCCAGAAAAATATGAATTGGTCTCAGGCCATGGAAGAGCTCAAAAAGGATTTTGAAAATCAAGTAATAGAAATAGAGCAAAAGTTGGGAAGAGAAATGAGAGTGATGCAAGAAAATTATGAAAAAAAGTCAACTGCTTGCTAAAGGAAACCCACTGTAAAATATAGAATAACCCAATAACTAACCCAAAAGAGATCCAAAAAGTCAATGAAAAGAAGAATGCCCTAAAAAGCAGAATTGGCCAGATGGAAAAGGCTGTCCAAAAGCTCACTGGAGAGAATAATTCTTTAAAGATTAGAATGGAGCAGATGGAAGCTAATGACTTTATGAAAAATCAAGAAATTATAAAACAGAACCAAAGGAATGACAAAATAGCAGACAATGTGAAAATATCTCATTGGAAAAACAACTGACCTGGAAAATAAATCCAGGAGAGACAGTTTAAAAATTATGGAACTACCTGAAAACCATGATCAAAAAAAGAGCCTAGACATCATCTTTCAAGAAATTATCAAGGAAAACTGCCCTAATCTAGAACCAGAGGGTAAAATAAATATTGAAAGAATCCACCAATTACCTCCTGAATGAGATCCCAAAAGGAAAGCTCCTAGGAATATTGTAGCCAAATTCCAGAGTTCCTTGGTCAAGGAGAAAACATTGCAAGCAGCCAGAAAGAAACAATTTGAGTATTGTGGAAATACAATCAGGATAACACAAGATCTAGCAGCTTCTACATTAAGGGATCAAAGGACTTGGAATATGATATTCCAGAAGTCAAAGGAACTAGGATTAAAACAAAGAATCACCTACTCAGAAAAACTGAGTGCAGTACTTCAGGGGAAAACATGGTCATTCGATGAAATAGAGGACTTTCAAGCAATCATGATGAAAAGACCAGAGCTAAATAGAAAATTTGACTTTAAAACACAAGAATCAAGGGAAGCATGAAAAGGTAAACAAGAAAGAGAAATTATAAAGGACTTACTAAAGCTGAACTGTTTACATTCCTACATGGAGAGGTAACATTTATAACTCTTGAGACTTTTCTCAGTATTTGGGTTATTGGAGGGATTATATCCACATAAACAGAGGGCACAGGATGAGTTGAATAGGAAGGGATGACATCTGAAAGAATAAAATTAAGGGGTGAGAGAGGAATATATTGGGAGGAGAAAGGGAGAAATAGAATGGGGCAAATTACCTCTCACATAAAAGGGTCAAGAGAAAGCTTTTTCATTGGAAGGGAAGAGGGGGGAGATAAGAGGGAAAAAGTGAACCTTACTCTCATCACATTTGGCTTAAGGAGGGAATAACATGCACACTCAATTTGCAATGAAAATCTATCTTACACTTAAAGAAAGTAGGGGAGAAAGGGATGGGAGAGGGATAGGGAAGGCAAATGGGAGGAGGGGGTGATTAGAAGTAAACACTTTTGAGGAGGGATAGGGTCAAAAGAGAGAATAGAATAAATGGGGGGCAGGATAGGATGGAGAGAAATATAGTCTTTCACAACATGACTTTTATGGAAGTCTTTTGCATAACTACACATGTATAACATATATCAAATTGCTTGCCTTCTGAGTGGGGAGAGAAGAAGGGAGAGAAGTTGGAACTCAAAATTTTAAAAACAAATGTTAAAAATTGCTTTTACATACAATTGGGAAATAAGATATACAGGCAACAGGGTATAGAAATCTATCTTATCCTACAAGAAAATAGAGGGGATGGGGATAAGAGAAGGGAGGGGTCTGATAGAAGGGAGGGCAAATTGGGAGAAGGGGTAATCAGAATGCACACTGTCTTGGGGTGAGTGGAGGGGAGAGATGGGAAGAAAACTTGAAACTCAAAATCTTGTGTAAATGAATGTTGAAAACTAAAAATAAATCAATAAATGCTTTTTTAAAAAGAACAGGAAAGAAAAGAAAATGAAAAGAAAAATTGAATAACACATGGGAAAAAATCTGAAAATGTTCAGCAAAGAATTTTTTAAAGAAAAAGAGGAAGAAGAAATTGGACAATAAATGGAATGTTCCATATCAGCGTAAACCCTTTCCTTCCCCCATCTCTGCAGAAGAGTAGGAAGAGGCACCTTCTCCTTTAGTTTCAGGCTTGGTCTTTGTAATTATGCAACGTTCATTTTCAGTTTTTTGTGGATGTTGTTCTTTAGTTACATTGTTACAGCCGTTGTATATATTGTTTTTACTTCATTTTGCATCATGTAAGTCTTTTCATCCTTCTCTGCATTCATTATGTTGTTTCTTGAAACACAGTAATATTCCATTAAATTCAGATACCGCAGTTGGTTTAGCCAGTCCCCTGTTGATGAGACATCTACTTTTGTTTCCAAATCTTTGCTACCCCAAAAAGTGCTGCTACAAATACTTGTTGGATGTGAGCCTTTCTTTTTATGAAGGACCTGCTTGGAATCTATACCTACCTCTATACCTCTTTGATTCACAGGGTCAAACAGATATTTTGACCACTTTATTTGTATAATCCCAAATTGCTTTCTAGGATGATTGTACAAATTCACAGCTCCACCAACAATGCACAAGCATGTCTATCTTCCTACAACCCCAGCAGCTTTGACTACTATGATTTCTTGTACTAACCTTGGGTATGTTACCCTCTCTGGGCCTCCTCAATTGTCTCTTATGTGAAAAAAAAAGATAATAAACTCTGCCCAGTTTGTTGAGCAATTGAGGTGACCCCGCCTTCCTGTTTTCTTTCTGTCCTACATATCTGGAGGAAATAAGACACAAAGAAGGTAGGACTAGAAGCCAGATCTCTTGACTCTCATGGGCTAGCTACCCTCTACTTTCCAACTGACTGGTTTCCCCAAGGAAGAGAGTTATCCAACCTGCTGGGAACCACAGGCTAGCTGTCTCCACTGAACAAATTGGTCCTTGACATTTGAAACCCCAACCCCTTTTACTTTCTGAAGAATCATGGAAGGGGCTGCATAAGTTTATGGAAGCTGGGAAGACAAGAGACTTAAAGGATTCAATTAGCTCAAGAGTAAAACTGGAGTTTCAGCCTCTGCTGAGGGAAGGAAGGGGTGAGGCTGATTTGACTTGGGGACAAGGCTTCCTGCCACGGGAACTAGTTTAAACCAGTCAAAATTTGATTATGGAAATTGAAGACAAAAAACAATTCCCATTTCAGCATCTTTAGGGGAGCCAGAAGATTTGAGTTTCCAGAGGACCAGAGGAAAAGGCAAAACAGTCTCCTTTTCTTGGGGACTGACTGAAAAAGCAGAGTGAGCAGGGAGCAAACTGTCACCCATCCCCTTCCATCCGAGTCCAGCTAGCCAGTGCTTGGTACTCAGTTAAGAGACCAGCTATTGCCTCTGTCCTTTCAGGGGGAAAGAGTGATTACTTCTCTCCAGGCTGACCCTTTAATCCTGGCTTAAACCTTGCCAGTCACCGTAGAAATCCATGCGTTTGCTCCATCCTGGGGGAAGAGGCTGGAACATGTGAATAGCCCAGCCTGTCCCCACTACAGGACACTAAACTCAGAATCTGTGCTTCACCTCTTCTTTTACCCTGTGGCACTGCCTCAGTTTCCTCTTCTGTAAAATGAGTGGGTTGGCCTTAAGGTCCCTTCCAGATCATAGATTTCGGACTGATAAGACAGACAGCAAGGAGCAGAGTTTGACTTTAGATCCACAATATTTTCCATTGTGTTGCTCTGTGAACTTGTGATCTTTCAATTCTGAGACATCAGAACCAGCTTTGCACTGAAGGATGACTTTTTTCTCCTCTGTTCCAGGGGGTCACAAGAGAGAGATGTCTCAGCATAGCCCATGATTGGGGAACTTGGGACATATGGGTCTACCACCATCTGGATCAATGTCCTTGGATGAGTCATTTTCCTCTCTGAACCCCCACTGTCCTGGAAAATGAGGAAGATAGACTGCTTGGTGTCTTAAGGTCCTTTTTAAAATGAGTAATTTTTCTAGGTGAAAAGAGATTTTCTGGGTGAAAAGAGCTTGGATTTTGTTGGGTTTTTTGCCTGATGTGGGTTGTAGTCTTAAGGGGTATCCTTGTGTGCAGCTAGTTCTCTTTGCTCAGCAGCCAGCCTGGGGTTTGGTGACCTCAGCTGGACAGGAGTGTCCAGAGCCTTCCCACGATTCTTCTCCCCCAGGGAGCAGCTATGGTGTTTTTCCTTGTGAGTCAGCATTTTGGGGCTGACTCTCTAGGTCATTGCTGGGGCAGCAGGACAGGCTGAGGAATGACTGGATGAGTCAAAGGGGCCCGGTCAGTTCAGGCTCGGGAGCAGGGGTGGCCCCTACACCTCCAGGCTCCGTGGACCTGCCAGACTGAAGCCTGAATTCAAGGAGGGGGCTGTCATTGTTTTTCACTCTGCCACCTAAGGCCAGGGAACCAGGGAGATCCTGCTGGGACCCCCTGCTTTGCTCAGGATCTTTCCCCCCTTCAGAATAACTTCTCTCTTCAATCTTGACTCTTTCCAGATTCTTTTCTTGGAAGTCTCCCTGACCAGCCCGGTCGATGATGTTACCCCCCTCCTCTGACCTCCTACAATGTTGTTTTTATATACTCTCACTTAGCAACAGCCTAATTTGTGCCCAAACAGCACGTCTGCTCATCACCTTATCTACCACTGAAAGAGGTGCCTGGGGATGCAGCCCTCCAAAGCCACTTTCTCTCCACTCCCTGACCCTATCTCCTATCAGTCACTTTCTTCATGGATGTGTCCTTTCTCTTCCTCCTGGATTATATGCTCTTGACGACAACATGTCTTAGAATCAGAAGGGACCTACACGCCATCTAATCAGACCTGTATCTCACCCGTACAGTATCATTAGTCAGTCAGCAAGCATTTCATGAAGGCCTACTGTGTGCCAGGCATTAGAGATAAAAAGAAAGGTCAAAATACCATCTTTACCCTCAAGGAAATTAATGGAGAAGATAATGTGATGTATATATAAGATATATACCGTGTAATGAAATCTCAGAGAGAAGGCACTTAGTGGAGAAGGAGAAGAAAGTGGGTTTGGGGCTGAGTCTTGAAGAAGGCATGGAGGCCATAATGAGGAAGGATAGCATGCCGGGTATTGAGAGAACAGTCCAAGAAGGGAGATAGATGGGGGCACCATGTTTGGCCAGTATACTGGACCCTAAAGTACATGGAGGCCAGTAGAGCATGAGAAGCCTGAACAGAGAGGAAGGGGCCCGCTTGTGGAGGACTTTAAAAATGGAAGATTACATATTTGATCCTGGAGGTGACAGGGAACCTCTGGAGGTGATATGATCAGCCCTGCCCGTTGGCAACTGAGTGGGGAGAGACCTGAGGCAGGCTACCCTCACCAGCAGGCCATTGAGTGAGATGAGGAGGGCCAGCCCCAAGATGGCAGCAGGATCCAAGGAGAGAAGGGGACATAGTAATAGGAGAGGCACCCCATAGCCCTCCAACATTTTCTTGGAGATTTCAGTCTTTTACTTCCCATGCTGCTTTTGGACATCTCTCCTTAAACCTCACTCTGCCTTTCCATATGTTCTACTCATCTTCCTACTTCTGTCTCTGAGGCCAAGCAGAACAGGTATAGCCAATAAAATAGCCCTTCAGACATTTCACATCCTTGAAGGCCGCCACTATATCCATCCTGTCTTCTCTTCAGGTTATCCTTCCCTGGGCCATTCAACTGTTCTTATATATTGGTGCCCAGAACCAATACCATCCTCCTGCTGTGTTCTCACTAAGGCTAAGTAGGGTGGAACTATTCCCTCCTTATTCCTGGACACTATACCACACCTCTCTTAGGGCAGCTTAAACACCCATTAGCATTTTGGCTCAGATACCTTCAAAGCATGGAGAAAACAACAAGGAAAATTTCTCTTCTGTTCTCCTTAAAAGGAAAGGATTGCTCCATGCTAGAGTTTATGATAGAGATGAAAATGAGGCATAATTTGACATGTACCCTACTTTGGGGAGAGCAGATTTCAGAGAGTTCAGAGCAAAAATAGATCAAATTTCCATGGAATAAAACTACATAGGAAGTCAGTCCAGGAGGGATGGGAAATGGTCTGGAATGAAATTCTGAAGCCCCAAAGGGAAGTCATTAAAATGAGGAGGAAAAAGGATATTTGTCTGAAGAGACAGATAGGGGCATGCAAGGACCCTTACCAACTAACTTAGGTTTTAAAAGGACATGTATAGAAGAGGGAAGCAAGGTGAGGAACAGCAGGTGAAAATGAGTGTGGCACCATCCTGAAAAAAATGGTGTCACTAATGTTAAAGGCCAGAATGAGATATAGCTAAAGAGGGAAACTGAGGATAACAAAAAGGGCTTTTTTTTAAGTTATGGAAATGATAAGGCCTTTGCTTGGGACAGTGACAGGATACGCACCAAGAGAAGAAAGAACCGCTTGGCTTTTGTGTTGTCTTTACAAATGAGAACGATCTTTACGTTGGGGATAATAGCCTAAAAAATGAATAACAGGGAGTTGTGACCCAAGATCAACCAATCAGAATAAGGATCAGTCCATCAAGCCTTTATTGAATGACTGCTTTGTGCCTGGCCCTGTGCTGCATGCTCAAAATTCAGATACAAAAGCCAGGTGAATAGCAGCCAGCAAGGATTTCTACCTCCCACCTCCCATTCAGTTTTATTCCAGCTGGAATCTTGGGATGGAGAAAGGGGTAGCTCTTGTGTCAGAATTCCTAAACAGATTATTTAACATTTCCAAGATCAGCTGTGGCTAAAAATGCCTGGTGTCCTATGAAAGGAGCACTTTGGAAATGGTGATGTTTCAGCACTGAGATAAGTTTGCTCTGGGCCACGGGGTCTAGCTCGGAGATCCTTGTACCTCGCTAAGGCAATTTCTAAATACACTGCCAGATAAACAACTGGTCACACAAAAGTCAGAGGAAAATTGATTCATTTTGGCTGCAAATCTTAATGGCCAAACTGAACTCATTATTTGATTTCAGCCTCTGAATCCAGTCAAAACTAGTTAAATTTGTTGTTGTTGTTTTTTATAATCCTAAGGGAGCTTTGCTACCCAGAATCCTTTGGGATTGGTTGTCACTGGGTCAAGTCCAAACCTGGCTTTTTACTCAGCACTATACAATATGGCATCTGCTTTTTGGATCATGCTATAAAAAGTAATGTGCTGTAATAGACTGGAGACGCAAGAGCTGGTTTGGGATCCTAGCTTTGCCATTTACTAACTGTGACCATAAATATCGAACTAGAAGGGACCCCCTCAGAGTCTCTCTAGTACAGTCCCTTAATTTTACTATAAAGGAACCTGAGGCCCATAGAGATAAAATGGTCACACAACCTAGTCAGCATCAGTCAAGGAAAGTCAACAAGCATTTATTAAGTACCTGTTATTGTTGATCAGTCATGTCTGACTTTTCTTGGCAAGGATACTAGAGTGATTTGCCATTTCCTTCTCTAGCTCATTTGATAGATGAGGAAACTAAAGCACACAGGGTTAAGTGACTTGCCCAGGGTCACCTAGCTAGTAAGTGTCTGAGGCTAGATTTGAGCTCAGGAAGATGAGTCTTCCTGACTCCAGGCCTAGTGCTCTATGCACTGTGCCACCTCAGCGGATCTAATAAGCACTTAGGGTGGGCCAAATGCTGTACCAAGTTCTGAACTCAGAATTTATTCCATCATACCACTCATCTTCCCACTGAAGTACTGCTTTCCCTTTCCTTGGATCCACATTGCCTGGCATATAGTCCACATTTCCTGAATTCTTACTGACTGATTTACTGGTACATCATGGTAACTTGGAGGTATTACTAGGTTCTTGAAGATTATGCCTGGGGGTACAAGCCCTGTCAGGTTGTCCCTAGAAGGCCAAAAAGGCTTCATCATGGAAGCCCATCACCAAGAGGTTTTTTAGGGTGGTTAGCCAGGGCAGTTCATGAAGACTACCTTGGAAGGTACAGGAGAGTTGTGATCCGCCTTGGTGGTGAATGATGCAGTTGGGAAACCTTGAGGTATTACAATGATTTGTACCTCTCCTGAAGCAAGGGATGACAGTAGTAACAAGTGTTAGCGATTTGATCCCTGATTGAGACACTAAGCTTCCTGAGGACAAGCTGTTCTGTGTCTTCATGTTCATGTAGCTGAGCATAGGATGCGGTAGAAAGAAAGTACTACAAAGGGATATTTTATTTTTTTCTTTTTAAATATTTTTCCCCAGTTACATGTAAAAACAATTTTAACATTCATGTTTTAAAATTTTGAGTTCAATTCCCCACCCCCTCCTCAAGAAGAAAGCAATTTGATATAAGTTAGACATGTGCAAGCAGCTTAGGTGGCACAGGGGAGAGTGGCAGGCCTGGAGTCAAGAATACCTGAGTTCCCTCGCTGCCTCTAGCACTAGCTGTGTGACCCTGAGCAAGTCATTTCACCGTATTTGCCTTGCCTATCTGAAAAAAGCTTGAAAAGGAAATGGCAAACCACTCCAGTATCTCTGCCAAGAAAACCCTAAATGGGGTCATGAAGAGTCCTATATAATTCAACAACAGCACATGTGCAATCATGAAAACATTGTTCCATATTAGTTATGTTGGGAGAGAAAAAATACAGGACCCCCCCAAAAAACAAAATTTAAAAAGAAAGTATGCTTCAATCTGCATTCAAACTCCACCAGTTATTTTCTGGAGATGGACAGCATTTTCATCATCAGTCTTTTAAGATTGTCTTGGATCATCAGCTAAGTCTTTCACAGCTAAGTTTTTCATTACAGTATGTACAACGTTGCTGTTACTGTGTGCAGTATTCTTCTGGTTCTGCTTACTTCCCTTGCTTCAGTTCATTTAAGCCTTTCAGAGTTTTTCTGAAAGCATCCTGCCTGTCATTTCTTATAACACAGTAGTATTCCATCAGCGTCATAAACCACAACTTGTTCAATCATTCCCCAATTGATGGATGAACACAAGCTCTAATTCATTGCCACCACAAAAACAGCTGCTATAAATATTATTATACAAACAGATCCTTTTCCCAGTTTTTTTTTTATTTAAATCTCATAGGGATGTAGACCTAGTAGTGATACTACTGGGTCAAAGGATATACACAGTTTTATAGCCCTTAAGCAGAGCTAGATAAAATAATAACAGAACTCATGTAGAAGTACAGAAGTGCTAGAATATCAAGGGAAATAATGAAAATAATTACAAATAGCATCTCTAAACCTCATATTATTTTGTACAATGGGAATCATCAAAGCCACTTGATATCAGTGTAAAAAAAATCAGAATGAGTCAGTGGAGCCCACTAGACAAGGAAGAATTAGAAAGAATTCAACACAATCCAGTGTTTGATAAACTTGCAATCAATTAAATAGGAAAAAACTCTTTAATAAGCACTTTGGCAGAAATCAGACTTATACTAGCATCTTGCACCATATCCCATAGTAAACGCAAAATGCATATGTGACCTGAATGTCAAAGCTCATACTGTTAAAGAAAAAAGTGAGAAAAAAAGCAGATCATCAGTATTTCATAAATTTTTAACCCAGCAAGGGATAGAGACCATTGTAAAGGATAAAATGAATAATGTTGATTACATGAAATTGGAAAGTTTTGCCTAATATATCTAGGATAAGAAAGGAAACAGATGATCAACAAGAAAAAAAAAAAACTTTCCATCACATATCTAATAAGGTTCCAGCATCCAAGGTATATACATAGTAACACAAATTATACAAGACCAAAAGCCATTCCAAAAATATCTGTATACAAACAAAAACCATAAGTACCCAAAGGATATAAACTAATTGTTCCCTAAGGAAAAATTGCAAACTATTAACCTTATGAAAGAATATTCCGAGTCACTACTAATAAAAGAAATCCAAACCAAACCAACCCTGATGTTTTACTCTCACCCAGCAAATTGTAGAAGTTAACAAAAGAAGGGAATTTTCTCTATCTGAAGGGCTGTGGAAAGACAAGTACACTAATATATTGTTGCTGGAGCTAGGAATTCATACACTCCATTCTGGAGAGCAGTTTGAAATCTTGCAGATAAAATAACTAAAATGTTCATGATTTTTGACTCAGAGATTCCACTGAGCTCTCCACTCCCCCAAAAGGAAGTCATTGACAAAAAGTAATGCTCCATAAAGACCAAAATATTGGCAGTAGCAGTTTTTATAGTAGCAAAGAATTGGAAATGAAGTAGATGCCCCTTGATGGAGGAGTGAGCAAACAAACTGGCCCATGAATGTAATGGGATAATTCAGTGCTATAAGAAAAGGTGAATGTGATGGATTCAGAGAAGGCTGGAAGACTTATGAACTGATGCAAAGCAAAAAGAACCAAGAAAATGACATATGGGGATTATAACAATAAAAAATGGAAAGAAAAGTAACAAAACAAAACAGAATGTTGTGAAATTATGCAGAACAAACTTACTCCCAAAGAAGAATTATGGAAAGACACTTCTCTACCTCTTTGCACAAGTGAGCCTCCGCAGGTGTTGAGTATCACACAGAACATTTCAAAAGTCTGTTGGTTTTGCTGGATTTTTGTTTTAATTCTTTTTTTTTGAAGATGTTGGTCTAGGGAGGGAGAAGAGAAAAGACTATCTCTATAAAAATGTACTTCAATTTTTTCTAAAAAAAGAAGAATGTACTCCATAAAAACTTGATATGGGGAGGAGGACATTTGGAGAAAGGTGTAATCCTTTAATAAAAGAAAGAAAAGAAAGAGAAAGGAAGGAAGGAAGGAAGGAAGGAAGGAAGGAAGGAAGGAAGGAAGGAAGGAAGGAAGGAAGGGAGGAAGGAAGGAAGGAAGGAAGAAAGGAAAGAAGGAAGGAAGAAAAAAAGAAAGAAAGAAACCTTTGGTGTCAACCACAGTTCCCTTTGGGGAGAGAATTGTAATGAAAAAAGCCCTGATGTTCCTTAGAGTGGAATGGATGATTGCTGTGGTACTGGGGTTGCCAACAGCATTTATTCTTGATGTGGATTCGGACTCATTCCCTGGACCGACAGCTTATCAAGCTTCATTGGGGGCACTCACTGGGCTGGCTGAGCCCTGAGATGAGAAATGGTAGAGAAGCTTTAATTCACAAACTGCCAGCAAGAAATGACATCTCCTTTCCTTGGGGAGGTAAATCCAGCCCTGAAGAGACACAGAAGGGAAACAAGGCTCACTCCCTGGATAATTTCCAAATCATGACAGATAGCCTGTATGTTTTCCATCTGGAATTCAGGAGGTGCCAGGGGTCCACACCAGGCAGAACAGAGTCGCTATGATGTCAGCAGACATTTCTTATTTATTCAGAGCTTGCTCTGAAAGATCAGAATGGTGGCTGACCCACATGGAAATGGAAAGAGGCATGAGGAACATGAATGGATGTCACCAGCACAATGACCTGGATACAGGATGTTATTTATCCTTGTATTTGATCAAAGAAGGAGGGGGAAGTGTAGCCAGCCCTTCAGGACATGTTAACCAGGTGCTGGCATACAAAGACCCCCCCACACACACACACACACACACACGTATACACATACTCTGTCTCTTTCTGTTGCCTATACACATACACATATACTCTCATACTCTTTATCTGTCTGTCTGTCTCTTTCCAGTTCTGGAACCATAATCCAATCAGCCCTGTCTTTGCTACTGAAAAGAGTATGTCTAGCAAAATACCCCTCCCTGGCCACCATTTCTCTCCTAATACTGTCATTCCTATTGGAATATAAGCTTCTTGAGGGCAGGGACTGTCCTCCTCCTTTTAGTATTTGTTTCATGGTTACCTTGTAGTGCTTTTTCATTCATTGTAGCGTTTAGAGGAAGGGTCACCATTTGCATTTGTTTCCATGCATGAAATATCAAATACTCAGAGTAAGGCTAGTGTGGAAGACAGGACCTTAGACCTGGCATCAGTAAGACCCAGGTTTAAATCTTGTCTCAGACATTGGCTAGCTGTGTGATTTGAGTCACTTAATTTCTCTGAACCTCAGTTTCCTCATCTGTAAAATGGACTAGATGGCCTCTGAGAACCCTTTATGCTATGGAATTCCTAGATTCTCTATAGAACATTTGTGAGTATGAACAGCGGGTGAGGAGTGGAGTTGCCATTTTCACCAATGAGGTCATAGAATCATTGGGACTTACATGGGTACCTAATATGTGCAAGGTATGTAGGGAGATGGTGTTCTGTGGAATAGCTGCTATTTACTGTCTCAATACTTTGGAGTCAGGAAGGGCTGGGTTCAAGTCTGGCCTCTGACCACAATGACTTCCCCTAGAAAGATGAAATCCTAAGGTCTGATCCAGCAAGGGAAGTGCAATGTACCAAATTAGCCACTGGGCATTCAGTTGGGCGCCAGAGCCAATGTGTGTGTGGTTGTCTGTTCCTAGCCCTTTGTTAACAGCTCTGATAATATTTGGAAGCTAGCTTACAGTACTTGTGGTATTCCTGGATAACCAAAACCTCAGGCCATACCTTTCCAAGGAAGACTGGCTGCCTTCTATAACCCTGGGTTGGCTGTGAAGAGAGTTGGGAGGCCTGGGGTTCTGAATACATGACATTTATTTATTTTAGAGCCTTCAAGTCTTGATCTAAGTACTGATTGGGCCACCTCCTCTTCTGAATCGTGCAGACAGCTCCCAAATTAGCACTTAATAAGGTGATAATTTGCTGTTGGCCCCAAAGCAATTATAAATTTCATTTGTCCACCTAATGGTTGCAAATTGGTTATGGAATAGCCAAGGAGAGTGAGATAATGGGAAGAGAAAACATCCGATGAGAAATTGGCATGTTGGGGCTGGTCATTGGGAGGAAGAGTCTGGAATATTCATAGGCTGGTTTTCAATCTTCACTCAGATTTAAGAGTGAGTGTGACTCACCAGCTAGTGAAACTAAGAGTGATGCTTATTTTCATTGTTGGGGACTGGGATTTTCTAGGACTTGATTGCAGTGTTGGCCCATGAAGCCTCTGAGGTTCCTTCCAAAGGCAAATGACTTGACCTGTCTTTGCCTCTGTTTCCTCAGCTCTAAAACAAGAGGGTTAGGGAACATGGTCTCTGAGATGAGATCTACCTACATGTTGTCTGTTGTTCAGTCATTTTCAGTTGTATCTCACTCTTCCTGACCCCATTTCCAGTTTTCTTGGCAGAGACAATGGAGCGGTTTGCCATTTCCTTCTCCAGTTCATTTTACACATGAGGAAACTGAAGCAAACAGGATTAAGTGACTTGCCCAGAGTTACACAGCTAGGAAGTGTCCATGGCCAGATTTGAACTCAGGTCCTCCTGACTCCAGGTCTGGCACTCTTACCTACTACACATGCATCTGCCTATGTGCCCATGTCCCATCCCACGTGCCTCCTCTAAAATGAATTTAGTTTAGATGACCTCCAAAGTCCTTTCTAGCTCTAGAGCTAACATCCTATATCCCTTCACCCTCTGGATTCAGTTTCCTCATCTGTAAAATGATGAAATTGGGCTAGATGGTCCCCAAGATCTCTTCCTGGTGTAGTTCTCAAGCCTGTGAATTCTGAGGTTTGGTGATTTTTGCTGCCTCACCTACAGACCACTTTGAGCCCAGGGAGCAGATCTTCCCAAGCAAGTGGCATGCAGTGGTCCAGAATTCTTGTTCATTTTTCATCTTTTGAAAAGGATCGCTTTTGTCCTTTCTTCCCTCCTGTTTACCAAGGGTTTTCTTCCTTAAGACTTTCCAGTGATGGATGTATTTTCAGTAAGAGTTGGGGTTTGAGTATACACAGGGAGAAAGCAAGACCTGATAAATGGCCTTGGTTACTTGGGCCAATCCTGGCAGACACACACACACACGCATGCATGCATGCACACACACACACACACACACACACACACACACACACACACACACACACACACACACACCCTTCACAACAGGGCCCACCTTGACCTTCCCTCCAAACCCATGGCACTCAGCCTAAAGGAAAGGGAGAGGAGAGAGGATCTGAGGGGCTGCTCTGGAATGCAAGGCCCAGCTGTGCTGCTGTCCAGGCTCCCAGAGGGCCTGGGCACAGAGGAGAGAAACAAGGCAAGTCCTCCTGGCCAAGTCCACCAACTCGCCTGGTGAAAGAGGGCTAGGGTATCAGGCCCACTTCAGCTAATAAGTGCTTGTGTGCCAACTTTGGGCACATCACTGTCACTGAGCTTCATTTTGTCAATCTCTAAAATAAGGCTAACGTTTCCATTTTCTATTCCCTACGCAAGTGACTTTTTATGGAGTTTTTGGATGGAATTCTTTTTTGTCTTGTTTATGATCAGCATAGGGAGTTCCCAGAGAGGAATTTGTCGATCCATCAGCACTTGGCAAGCCTTTAAGTGCTTATGAGATGGTGGCGTGGTTAGAGTGCCAGGCCTGGCGTCAGATCTGAGGAAGGGGAAGGGAGTCTTGTTGGGTCATAATAGTGTCCTGCATTCAAATCCTTCGTCTCATCTGTGAAACAGTGGCATTCACTTCGTGTAGTTGCGCTTCAGTTTTTTCATCTGTAAAGTGAAAACAGTAATACTCATCTCACAGGGCTATCATGTTATTCCATTGAAATAATGAATGGAAAGTGCTGTGTGCAAAGCTGAATGGGCTTTATGGATGGCGGTTTTAATCACCATCATCCTCATCATCATTATCAGTACTACTTACACTGGTCTTGCTCCAGAGGCCCATAAGTTTCATCAGACACTGCCAAAGGATTTAAAGTCCCCGGTATACACTGCCAGACTTGGTTGATGTGGTTTTTTTCTATTTTTTTTTTTTTATTCTTTTCTGCAAGGGATAGCTCTCTGGAGAGGGCAAAGTGAAGCGACAGATTTGAAAGTGATCACCATATAAAAATCTTAAAGCCCAAACCATTTGGAACTATATTAGACGGTGAAAGGGCCAGACAATTCTTTAGGGTCTTGTTCCATGGGCATGTATTGGCAGTGCTCACAGAAGGCCAAAGTAGCTCCAGACGTAGGCCCAACCCCCTTTCCCCAAGATGGATGGTCAATGGGAGCCACCAAGCCTTTCTTCTCTTCTGGGGGAGGGAGATAGAGATGAGAGGCAGGCCCTTCCTTAGCTTTCTCCTCCATGATGTACTCAGGTGGTATCATCTCTGGCCATTCAGGGCAGGGACAGCATCTGGTGAGGGCCCCAAATCCCAATTCATCTCACAAAAATTGAAGGAACTGGGGATTTTTAAGCTGAAGAACTTGGCAGATATGTGTGTCTGTGCACGCACATGCCTAAGGGTTGGAACAGAGATAGCGTTTTAACTGTGTTAAGTGCTAACACGCTGGAAGTTGGCCAAGTTTCAATCCAAGGAAATTAAGCCTCACTCCTTGAAGACCCCGCTCCAATGTCCAGTCCTTCAAGATGTCCTGATTCCCCTCTTGCTCATCTATCTTCCCTTCTCCCATCTCTCTCTTACTTTAAAATATATATATATATATATATCCTGCATTTATGTCTGCTACAGAAATACGTCTTGCATGATTCCACATGTACAGTGGATGTCACATTTCTTGACTTCTCAAGGGGAAGGGGAGGGGCAGAAGGGAAAATGCAAATTCAGAACTTAAACTTTTTTAAAATGAATGTTAAAAACAGACTTTTTCCAAATCATTTCATATATATTACATATGTGTATGTATAGGGGGGTGTGTGTTTCTATTTTTTTTATGTATCAGAGAACATGATACAATACCCTTAGCACAGAGGTTCTTAGCCTATTTTGCATCCTGTCACCCCTTAGACAGTGTGCTGAAGCCTATGAATTCCTTCTCAGAGTTGGGTTTTTAAATGCACAAAATAAAATGCCCAAGATTACAAAGGAACACAGTTACTTGGATCCCAGCAATCCAGGCAGTCCTTCACAGATCTCAGGTTCAGAGCTATTGCCACAGTGGAATATGTTACTAGAGGACAGGGGTCCATCTCAGTGCCTGGACACAATAGGCATTTAATAAATGCTTGTTTGATGAATTACAGGCAAAGAAGTTTAGCTTTGTTACCTTGAATTCAGGAATGAGAGTTAGGAGGAATCTTAGAAGTCACTTGGTTCAATACCTTAATTTTTCTCAAAAGAGAAACTGAGGTCCGGCATGGGGGAGTGACCTGTGATGACACAGATCTGGGAGATCAGACACTGAGCTCTCTGGAAAGTGAAGGAATTTGACCTTGGGTGGGGACTCTTTGGCCAGGGTTCATCCACACAGCCTCCAATAGATCATTGGACACTTACTCCCCATGTAATTGTGGTCAATATTAACACAAATTGTTGCTAGAGGAGCTGGTTTCATTATTTCACTAGAATTGGGAGCTCTTGGTTGAGGAAACTCCCTCTCCCAGTGCATGCTGAGACCTTCTCTTCTCTGCAGCTACCTGACAATTTTAGAGGTTTGTGTCCAAGATAAATGACTGGGCCAGGATGTGTCCAAAGAACTGCTCAAACCCATCTCTTCCTGGTCTCAAGGGCAATGTTTCACCTGCTATACCACACTGTCTCTTCTTTGTTACTGCTGTTTTTATTTTAACCAGGACTAATGAGCAAAATTTAAAGAGAGGCAGGCTTCAGCTCAACCAAAGGAAAAGCTTGCTAATATATAGAAAGGTCCAAAAATGGAATGGGTTTCTTCAATAGGTACTGAGTTCACCATCACCGAAGGTATTCAAGTGGAGGCTGGATGGCCACTTATTAAATAGGAGGCCTTTCTTGCCTAGGTAGAGGCCAAGCCAGATGGCCTCAAAATCTTTTAAGTCTGAGGTTCTCTCATTCAGTAAGAGTCAGGAACAATTAGAAATAAGTCAGTTTGTGAACTTGAAAGTGCACAGAAAGGCAGGTGGTTGTAATGTCTATATAACTGTACTTCTCAGTCGTGCACTATTGCCTCCTTTGGTGTTTCTTTATGGTTGTCCTGCATGTCCAAGTAGGTGCTTCTAAGTGGAAGGATGGCTTCCCAGGAAGGGATCTGCAGTTGTACTCATTACTAACCTATAGGTCATCCTCCTTTTCTCTGCCAGGTGCAAGTTCTTCAGCCTGACTGAAACGCCAGAGGATTACACCATCATCGTGGATGAAGAGGGCTTCTTGGGTAAGTGGAGTCAGAGCCTCCAGCTTTCTGTTGTGAAGGAGGGGGGAGAAGAGATGTGTACAATCCCACCTGACTGTTCCTCATTGTCATCCAGCTTTTGTCCATACTCTTGGCCCTGAAATGAGGGACATGTGTCTGAAGTCACTCACCAGTCCCAGGAAAGGGACTGAGAAACTCACTAATATTAATTAATTAAAACTCCCTAGTATTAATGGGTGTGACTGGGGAAACATTCTGTGTGTTAGCATTAGAAGAAGCTCTAGCTGGTCTAGTGGGAACCTCCCATTTGGTCTTGGATGGGGGTTCTTTTGAGAGGCTTTATCCGCACAGCCTCTAATGGATGATGTTACTCTTTGAATGACAGACTTTTAGGACTGGACGTTTGGCTAGTTCCTTTGGTCAGTGGTGGTACTATTGAGGGAATTAAGGACAGCGATGGTTGGAAAACTTTGTGTTTGTGTGTTCCTGGACCCATTCTGACATAGAGAAAAGTATCATTGCTGACCAATGTAACATGGACAGATGCTTGGTTCAGGGGGCCTGGATTCTAGTGCAAATGGCCCCTACTCTGTTATCTATTTATATCTTTGGAATATTTATTTATTTTTTCGTGTATTGAAATTATTATATATTCAGCATGATTATTCTAAATATTTTTAAATTATAGGTAGAATCAATGTTTAAATATATAATTTATATAAAATATATTCTCTAGTAACATAAGTATAATATATAATTACACGCATGTAATATAATACATGTTACACGTAATATATAATTTTTACATATATGTAATCTAAGTCTGTATTGGAGGTGAAAATTTTGAAGCAACAAGGCACTGGTTTTTAAAGATCCCTAGAAAAGGCAAAGACCCTGAATTATCAGATGCTATTACCACCCCCTGGAAGGCAAGAGGGCAATTAGCAATCCTTAGACGTAGTTTCTCATCTTTGTGAAACCTTTATGAGAAAGCTCTAAATACACATTGAAAGCATTGTTGGTGAAAACCAGATGGGAAAAAACAAACTTTCACAAATGATTTTCTATAGCAGACCAACTCTTTATTGTCACACAGTTGCCTGTGAGGCATATATCATTGTATATAATGATTCATATACAAAATAGAATCTATTTAGAATCATATTCTAGTTATTTACAACCCTAGAATATAAGCTCCTTGAGGACAGGCACTGTTTTCGCTTTTCTTTGTATCCCTGTTGCTTAGCTCAATCTCTGGCACATAGTAGGTGCTTACTAAAAATGGTTGCTCCATCCTGATGCCATCAATAGAGAGAACTCCAACCCTATTGAAATAGCAAAGGGGGAGGAGAGTGGCATTCGTTTTCTGCTCATCCTGCTGTTATATTATTCCCTTCCTTTCTCTCCCTAACTCTTGACAGCCAGATACCCCAAGCCCATATACCATCATGGAGTTTCCAAGCAAGATAGGTGGAGATGCTCTTTTTAAGTCAACTTCTTTCTACTGTGTATTTATAAAGATAGGGACTGCATCTGGGACTTCATAGTATTGGGAATGCTCAAGTCTCATCTCATGGTGCTCTAGCCAACTCTCTGAGCCGAGACTTGCCATGGTCACACAGCTAATAAGTGTCTGAGGCTGGATTTGAACTCAGATCTTCCTCACTCCAAGCTCAACACTGTCCCCTGCACAGCCTAGCTACCTTGAGGTATCATTGGTACCCAGCATATAAGAGCATTAATAAATGCTTGTTCATTGATTGATTAGAAGGAACTGATTCCTAGGGAGAGGAGGACTTGACCAGGGTCACACAGCTAATACCCAAAATGCCAGAACTCAAACACAGCTCTCTTGGGTCCCATTTCAGGGACACCAGGGCACCCCTCTTCCGACATGGGCACCTGTCCACAGAGACCAAAATTTGGCCCCAAAGTCTACATTAGAGCTCTTCTCTTTAACACAGAAGGCTTTATTATTCAACCTTTTAAACAATTATCTGGTTTTCTGTTAAGAGATAAATTGATTTTTTCCCCCTTTCCTAATTATAGGCTTAAGTAGAAGGTAGGGATGGTGACCAGAGAATTACAAAGGAAAATTAAGAAAAGATCTTAAAACAAGGGGAGTGGGGTGGGGAGTCCTCTCTATAGTGTTTGTGCTAGATGCCTGAACTTTTTGGAAACACTCCAATGTAAAAGACAAGAGAGGGAGGAAGGGAAAGAAATGGAGGAAGGAAGAGAGGAAAGAAACAGGGAGGGAGAGAGGAAAGGAAGAAAGGAAAGGAGGCAGGGGAAGGGAGGAAAGAAACAGGGAGGGAGAGAGGAAAGGAAGAAAGGAAAGGAGGCAGGGGAAGGGAGGAAAGAAACAGGGAGGGAGAGAGGAAAGGAAGAAAGGAAAGGAGGCAGGGGAAGGGAGGAAGGGAGGAAAGAAACAGGGAGAGAGGAAAGGAGGCACAGGAAGGGAGGAAGGGAGGAAAGAAACAGGGAGGGAGAAAGGAAAGAAAGGAGGATTAGTGAATGAACGTTCTTAAGCCCTTACTATATACCAGCCCCTCCACTGAGCACTGAGGATGGAAATTAAAGAGAAAACTGTCCCTTCCCCAATAAGTTTACATTCTTTTTTGTTTAAGAAGGTTACAATTCTGAGAGGAGACAGTGGCCTATTTAATAAGGGGCTCGTGGCCAGAAAGGGATAGTCTGGCTTGGGATGAGGTTTGGAGGGGAATGGATAGTAGACAAGGTTCCCTTGATTTTGTTCCTTTTGTGTGGAAGAAAGAGCACCTGAGGCCGCCTCCAAACCGCTGAGACCTGAGTGAGTTCAAGTCCTAGCTGTTCTCCATTGACTGTGTTGCCCGGGTGCGTCTAAACCTCTTTGGTGGCAGCTCTGCCTTGGCAGAGGGAGCCCTCCCTGGTGTGTTGCAGTGTGGCTGAAGGGTGGGGCACCAGAGGGCCACTGCCCAGCCCAACAAGCCACGGCCAGATGATGTTTTGTTGGCAGGGACACAGTGTCCTCCACCAGAAACAGGGACAGCAAACAGCCATATCAAAGATCCTTCTGGGTCATTTGTCCTAGGTGGGAAAATACATGAACACCGGGGATGTTGACTTCCTTAGGGATGTGTACCCGTCACACCTGAGTGCCCAGCACACAGGGAAGCCTTCTCTAGCAAGATGAAAGCAGGCTGGTGGGGGAGCATGGGAGAAAAGAGCAGCCATTGGTCTAGCTGGAAAACCCAGATTTTCTCCTATTTTGCCCCCAACAAGCCATGTAAACTGTGCCTCAGTTCACACAACTGTAAAATGAATGAGTTAGACAAAATCATTATGAGTCAGTTACTGGTTGTGCGAAACTTGCTGCATGAAACTCACTGTTCTTCAAACATCTTTAAAACCAATGACCTCCTTCCCATTCCCCCCTCCACACCCTCTGTGATTTCCCTCTACCCTTCAGATACTGAGGGAGCTGATGCTCTGGAAGTAAAATGATCCACAGGAGAGAATGGAACCCAAGAGGCAGTCTCTGGCAAGACCTGGGTCCAAATTTAGCTTCAGATACCTACTAGCAGTGTGACCCTGGGCAAGCCACTTAACCACTCTCTATAACTGGTTCAAGTTTCCTTATCTATAAAATGGGAGTAATAGCATTTACCTCCCAGAGTTGTCGTGAAAATAAGATGAGAAAATGCACATAGAACCCTTAGCCCTAGAACTAACTTAGCTAACTAGTTTAGCTTGGAACTCCTAAGCTCAAGCCATCCACCAACCTCAGCCTTGACCTCTCCAGCACCAGGGATTACAAGAGTAGACCCCACTACTGGCCTCAGTCTTCTTAAGCACCATCTCTGGTGCCTTGACATAGTACATCTGCCCCCCAGGTATCAGTTCGATCATTGTCCATGTTGAAAATAAGAGATAAGTGTAGAAACACTGACCAAGGAAGAAAAGCCGTCAATCAGCCAGCATGGAATAGCCTCAGT
The DNA here is from genome assembly GCF_028372415.1 of Notamacropus eugenii. Classification (NCBI taxonomy): domain Eukaryota; kingdom Metazoa; phylum Chordata; class Mammalia; order Diprotodontia; family Macropodidae; genus Notamacropus; species Notamacropus eugenii. Next base: position 48,432,251 of record NC_092873.1, read on the forward strand.
GTGTCCAGCATGGTGTCAAGCTCTGGGGATACAAAGAAACCTAGCCCCTACCCTCAGAGAGCTCACAGACTAATGAGTAAATAACATGAGAACAAGTTCATACAAATTAAACAAAACAAGCTATCTAAATAGGAAATAATTAGCAGAAGAAAGGCACTGGTATTTACAAACTAACACTATAATAGTAATAATAGCTAATATTTGTGGAGTACTTTATGCCTGGCATTGTGCTAAGTGCTTTTATAATGATTATTTCCTCATTCGATCTTCAGCAAACCTGGGAGTTAGGGTACCCACCCTGGCATTCTTGATGCCTCACTATAAGGAGTAGGTCTGCTATAAAAAATCATTTGTGAAAGTTTGTTTTTTCCCATCTCATTTTCATAAAGGTTTCACAAAGATAAGAAAGTAGATCTATGGATTGGTGATTGTCCTCTTGCCTTTTGGGAGGTGGTAATACCATCCAATAATTCAGGGTCTTCGCCTTTTCTAAGTATCTTTAAAAACTTATGCCTCCTTGGTTCAAAATGTTCACCTCAAAGACTTCTAAGTGTACCTCATCTAACCTTGTTTCTCCTCCATGCCTTTTCCATTTCCTTATATTGTGCTTTAGGGACTGGGATGTTGAACCTAGATGTTAATGGTTCCATTGTCCTCGATGATGAAAATAGTTTGTTCTGGAAATGCTGATCTGTTTCCATTTTCATCTGTTTGTTGGCCTCCTTTCAGGTGAATGGGCCTCCCACCAAACCATCCTCCACTCTATAGCTCTTCACAATTTTAATAGTGCCCACCCTACTCTGTGACATTACTTTCTATCCTAAAACCCCATTGTCCTTGACTGCCATCTTTAGATACTTGTCAAAGAGATCAAGTACTTTCTAGCTGAGAAGACTGGTGTTTTCTACCTCTATGTTGTGGTCCTCTCTTTCTGTCAGATTTCTATAGGGAATGGTGAAAGTCTATGTCTAGTCCTTTCTTTGAATCCATTCTCATTTTTTGTCATCAGTAATGTGAACAGGTCAAATTGGGGCTGATATAATTCTATGTGGTTCTTTCTCCTCTTTTTCCCTTTTCTTGTATTTTGATATTAATTTTGACCTGTTGACTGCACATAGTTTGTTGTTTTTTAAATCCCTCCCATATGGGAATCATTCATCTCTTGTCTGTCACGATATCATCAGTCTTTTTTATGGTGATGTGCCATGTTTGCCAATTTCGATTACTTCCAATTCATAAAGAAAATGGCCATTCAGGACTTTGACTTCTTTTATCTCTTTATCCTAAGCTGTATTTTCCAATATATTTTTCACCACTCTCCTCTTGGCTCACCTTAGGTTTAATGCCACCATCTCATCTGTATATATGTTTATTTGGTTTACAAGAATTTGTCAAGTTCTCCATAGATTTCTGTACATCTTCAACAGGTGTTGGCAAATAAACTACAATTAGCTTCATGGTCTTCTTCCCTTTGCCCATCATGAGCCCTGTGCCAACCAAAATACTGATGATTTAACTCATTTCACAAATATATGTAACATACTGTGAACATCTCAATTTGGAGGCCACAGTGTTCTCCCCTTCTTTTCACCAGCCCTTGTTCCCTGGAGGTTCTTCTCCTTACCCGTTGCACTCATTCATCCAACCTCATTCCCCTCCAGCTTGCTGCTGCACTGGTTTCTGTTTCTCTTTCACCCCCAACTTCTGTCCCATCATTCATCCACTTGGCTCCAATCTCTCTCTGTGGTGTAAGTAGCAATTAACCAAAATAGTGAACCCTTTCTGCTAATGAGTAAATAGGAGGAGACAATACGATCTCCCCAAGGTCCTTCCCACTATGCCACTCTGACTCTCCACTTAACCTCTTTAAGGGATTATTGCAAGGACTGAATGGCCTTGGTGAATTCTTCCAACTCTGAGATCCTGTTTCAGAGTAAAATAACCACATGACAGGAATCCAAGGTTTGCCATCAGTGCCGTGGGAATTTGGAGGCAGTAGAGACATCGCTGAAGGAGGTGCCATTTGTCCAGGGCCAGGAAGAATGGGACAGGCCATGCTCTCCAGCATCCTGTTCTTTTAAGTGCCCCCAGGCCTGGACCTGGCCCTCCTACTGACTGACTAGCCAGGGCCCTCTGGGCCCACAGTCTTCTTTTATCTTCATGTGCTCCTGTCAGCCAAGTACGAGGACTTGTAGAGAACAACGTGCCAGAAGGACACTTAGGCCCCATGGCCACTACCTCATTCTGTGACTTCCCCTCTCCAGCCCTCTCCTTATCTGTAAAAGAGGGATATTATAACTTACCCTGAAGACTTCATAGGCTTAAGAAGACCATAGAACATAGACCTAGAGCTATAAGAAACCTAGAGATCTAGTGCAGCCCACCCCTCTCCCTTTTTTTAACTGATGAGGAAACTGAGGCCTGAAGAAATGCACTGAGTTCCCCGAGATCATGTTGGAACCCAGAGCCAGGATATTAACTGAGGGCATGGACTCATGGATCATGAACTGGGAGTTTCTCCAGAAATTATGCAGTTCAGAAATTCTTGATCTTTGGTGTCCTGGACCCCTTTGGTCACGTCTAGTAAAACCTAGGGATCCATTCTCTGACTCAACGTTGTTTGTTTTCAAATTCCTGATTGAAGGAAATGCTCAGTTTCAGCTAGAGATTAGTTAAAACAAGGATGCCCTTTTTTTCTCCATCCAATTTCATGGACTCCTTGGAGAGCTGTAGACCCCTGGTTAAGTAAGATCCCTTGATCTAGCCTAACAGTTCTCAGACTTTTAATTTTCAGGTCCTCTTTATACTTGTAACAATTATGGAGGACTACCCTCCCCTCCCAAAGAGGTTTATTTACGTGGGATAGATAGATAAATGATAGAGAAATAGAAAATAGTTTATAGCATAATATATAGCATATGCTATATATGTTTTCCCATAATATGTAATTTATAATATGTACTACATATATTATATACTGTATACATTATATGGTTATTATTATAACTTTTATATCTGTATATTAAATATACGATAGTATATATTTTCTGTAGTATGTAATATGTCTTATATACCATAAGTGATATATACATATATATTATGTAATACTATATATTATATATTATATTATGTGCAACATAAGGAATACTAACTATATAATTAACATGTATATTCTGTTATATATTCTATATTTTATATAAAACATCTACACACCACAAATTATATGATTAATGCATTGAGCATATGGATATATAATTGATATATATTGGATATATTATGTAAAGCATATTATAGAGAGATCTTCTGTATTAGACACTGAAATCTTAGCATTATGAAAATAGTCTTGACGTGGCAGATCCCCCGAAAGGATCTCAAGAACCCCTGGCATCCCTTCAATCAAAGATCTAGTCCTAACCTTTTATTTTCAGAATCTGAGACTCTGAGTTTTCATTCACGGTAAGCCTCTCTGGTGTGTGAAATGAGAATGGGGATGAAGAGCTCTGTAACTATAAACCAGAAAAAGGAAAAGTGACTTGTTTTTATCTCACTCTTTTGGAAGCCAGCACTGAGATTTCCACCTCCTTTCCAGCCTGTTACCTCAGCTACTGGTGTTGGTGGGAAGGGCCTGGGTCTTCTTAGCCTTCCCTTCCCTAGATGGACATGACCTTGTTGGCATTATCTGAAGGCAAACGACCCATCTCATAACTCTCCAGAAGCGGGTTGGCTCTTGTTTCAACTTCTGACTAATCTCAACAGAGAGCTTTGGACATCTTTGATATCAAAGGAACTGCCCCCTATATCACATGGTCATTGTTGGCCTGACCATCCTGTCCATTTAAGGGCCATGCCTCTGTGGCTTGGCACTTGGGACCCATGGTGGAAGGAACCTGGTCCTTGGAGTAGGTGGCTGAGAAAGATGTTAAGGAGGTAATTAACCTCTGTATTCTAAACCACAGGAAGACTGGGAAGCAGATGGGCCAGCCACCCTGACAAGGGTGTGGGGTAGCCCAAAGGTAGGAGAATGGTAAACAAGGAAATGTTTAGAGAAAGGGAGCTTCATTTGTACCCATCAGTATTCTGTGCCCAAAGTAGGCTGAACTACTGAACCTGTGTTCATTGTTCAGTATATAAACATGTATTCCCACCCTCTGCTCCTAGAGGGCTTCATTCTTCCTCTCCTCCCACCCCAGAACCCACCCCTAACCTTCCCACCAATCACTTTTCTCCTCCTGCCTGGACACTGCACCCCCATCCCTACCCCTGCCAGAGGATACCTAAACTCTCTCCTCTCCAACTCATAGACCCACATCCCCTTCCCAATGATGGGATGTGCCCATCATATCCCATGCTGCCGTATCCTGAGGACTCGTGGGAGTCTCCTTACCACCTACGTTGGGCTCGCTGTCTCTCCTGCTGCCATATCATTGGTTGTCCTCCCCAATTTGGTTTCAAAACTCCTTAAGTAGGGACCCACTTATTTTTCTATCCTATCCCTAGTACTCAGGCAAAAAGTAATATTTAATAAATGCTTTTCATTCATTAATTCATGTAGTCACTGGGAGCATTTTGTAAAAAGAAAAATCTTTTTTCCTCAAAAAACAAAGGAGAAGTTTAAAGGGACAGGTTCTTTCTCTCTCTTGTCCATTTATTTAAAAATAAACTCATGGGATCATAGAATGACTGAGCTGAAAGAAACCTTAGAGATCCAATATTTTCCATGCATCCTCTCCTCCATAAACGGGATTGTGCCCTTCCAAAAAGTCAGTGCTAGCTAGCAGTGTCTTCCTTTCAAAATAATAAATATGAAGTGTGTGTAGATGGATGGATGGATGGATGGATGGATAAATACTGCATATATTTAGGTGTACTGGTTTTTTTCAATTTGCAAATATTCCCCAGTTTTCTTTTTCTTGCTCCACAATTTCCCTGGCTGATCTCTTATTGGGGGGGGGGTGTATTCCTGTCCCCCATTATCCCATCCGAATTCCCCTTTCCTCCACAGACATAGCATTTAATATACACACTCCCTTATTTCAAGCCTAGGAGTGTCCTGTTGCTAAATTAGTTTAAGATGCCATCTTATCACCCTCATTTGCCTTCTCTATGTTGACTTTATCTGGAAGAATGTCATCTTCTTGGAGGCAGGTCCAATTTTAAGTTTGTTTGTATATCCAAGCTCATGGCACATCTCTTAGCACATAGTAAATGCTTTTACATTCATTCATTCAAACAGAAGTCTATGTGAAAATGTGAGTTCCTATCATGTACAGTTTGGCGATTTAGTTTTTTTTCAACGTATGCTTATTTTAACACGTAGTGACTTGTTAGGGCAGACTTAGGTGGTGCAGTGGATAGATCATCCAGTAAATGATGAGAATTCAAATCCAACCTTGACACTTACTAGCCATGTGACCCTGGGCAAGTCACTTAACCTCTATTTGCTTCAGTTCCTTATCTGTAAAATGGGGGCACCCTGGAGAAGGAAATGGCCAAGCACCATGTATGCCAGGAAAAGTCCGTGGGGTCACATAGAGTCAGACACAGCTGAACAGTAACAACAATTAAAGAACTGCTATGTTTGGGGCTCCAAAACACTTTGATGGGTGAACTCATTCACCTATCAAAGCAGGAGACTGAGTCTCACGGGAGAAGGGATTCTCCTTTCAGACAGGAAGTTGTCCTGCACTTTGCAACACCACACAAGCAGGGAGGGGTCACCCAGATACAGGGGGATAGGACCCTGGTGCCCATACTGGCTCAGTCTTCCACATGACCTCATTCCAAATGCTAACCAAACTCCCCCAAGCCGCAGGATCAGAAATTTGGCTCTTGGGGTGACAGGCGTCTGTCCTCAGGTCTCCTTTTCTACTGAGGCTGTTTGAGATCATCCCTCCAGGCAGGCTGCTGGGAACTCGCTTTCTTACCACCATGCCTTCTGCTTTGGGCTCAGGCCAACCACATCATTCCCCAGGCCAGTTTCTCCCAATTCAACAAATCATTACCCAAAAGGAAAGAGCCAGCATGAAGATAATTGTATGTGTGCTCCCTGATTCCCTGCCTCTGTCAAGGCAGTAGAGTAGACTCTCTCCAACTTGATTTGGGGGACTTCAAAGAGGCATCCTGCAGACAGAAATGAGATAAATCCAAATAAATCTTGGGCCACCATCCCCATGGGACAGAGGGTGGGAGCCAAAACCAGACCACAGAGGTCATCTTGTTCAACCCCCTCATTTTAAAGATGAGAAACTGAGGCCCACATGGGACTTGGGATCATAGATCTAGGGCTGCAAGGGAACTCAGAGTCCAAGACAACTGCATGATTTGTCCAAGGTCACACAAACAGTAAGCAACAAAGCAGGGCTTGAACCCAGGCCATATCAAGGTATCTTATCACCCAGGTGGTGCAGCATATAGAATGCCAGGCCTGGAGTCAGAAGGACTTGAGTTCAAATCCAGTCTCAGACATTTACTGGCTGTGTGATTCTGGACAAGTCACTTTCTCTCTGTTTGCCTCAGTTTCTTCATCTATAAAATGGAATTAATAATGGCACATACTTCCCCCCTAGGTGTTGTAAGGCTCAAATGAGATGATAATTCTAGTAAAGCACTTGATATGGTGCTTGGCACATAGTAAGTACTATGTAATGCTAGTTGTTATCATTCCTTATTTTTTAATTATTTCACCGTTGTTTGCCTCAGTTTCCCCCTCTGTAAATGGGAATGGTAATAGTACCGACCTCCTAAGGTTGTTGTGACGACCAGACCAAAAGAAATGATAATTAATTGTAAAGCACTTTGTACAGTACCTGGCATGTAGTCAATGCTATATAAATGTTCGTTGTATTAATATTCATTCAACACCCATTTATTAAGAGCCTACAATACAGTATTGTGCTAAGCATTGAGGGTGTGCAGACAAAAGTGAAACAATGCCTGCTCTCAAGTACCTTACATTCCACTGGGGGTAAATGACATGAACACAGAGAAGTAAATATAAATTAGAGACAGTGGAATCTGATGGGGAGGGAGGAGGTGGTGACACCAGCATTTCCGAGCTAATTCTTGAAGAAATCTAGGAATTCATCAAGGCAGAACTGAGAAGGGAGTGCTTTCCAGGCATGGGGGAATTGTCTGTGCAAAAGCTTGGAGACTGGAAATTGAATGTTATGGGCAAGGAGCAGTTAACAGACCCTAGAGTAGTCTAGGTATAGGCTACCTCCAGCCCAAACCATGTCATCCTCTCTCTCCCTTGCCCATCCTTTTGTATATTCTTCTAAGGAATGTAAAGCTGTCTGAACCTAATGTCAACATGACCTATACCAGAAATGGTTCCAGTGGGAGGCAGATAGTGGCTAATTTTCTGTGCGTGGTAGACAGAGAACTGGCCTCAAAGCCAAAGAGATCTGGTTTCAAATACTACCTCTGGCACATCTTGGCTCTGTGACCATGGGGCAAATTACCCAATCCCTGAGTGCCCTGGGCAGCTGTCTTTGACATTGCCAAGTAGTTGGGGGCTACATTGGTGGGAGTTTCCTCACAATGAGTTAGTTCCCTAGGACAATGAAATCTTGTCCCACAAGACCCGTTGCCCCACCATCATTCAATTTGGGAGAGAAGGATATGGCCACTTCAAATTAGCAAAAGATCGGATTAACTCCAAATAAATTCTTGTCTCTTGCTTTTAGGTAACTGAGTTACCAGTGCTGTCTAGATACTGTTAGAAAACCTGCTTTAATAAATAGATAAGAACTGTTTAAAGGAGAGCATTTAATGGTATTTCTAAAGTGCTTGCAAATAGTGTTGGGTTTCCCGCCACATAAAACTGCAGCAATCTCTCTCACTGGACCTTTGGTTAATAGATTAATTTCCTGAGCCAAAATTACATAAGCCTAGCTTTTTTCTTCAATGTGACCAATTCCAAATTAATGAGATTTGACTATACTGTGCTGCACTAGGGTTTTCTCTTTCACAAATATCTGGACCTTAATCTAAAATGTCCCAGAGAGTTTTCTGTTTTGGGAAGGTTCATCAGAAATCACTTCATAGAATCACAGTATCTTCAGTTGGAAGATCTTGTGGACTGTCTTACCCTAACTGAGCTAGAATCAGTCACCAAGAATATATTAAGCATTTACTGATGCCAGACACTGTGCTAAGTACTAGACTCCAAGAGCATCCTTAGTGGCCATCGCTCATTGCAAAATGGCGACCATGTCTGACGTTCTCTTTAGTAGGCCTTGAAAAGGGGAAATACATAACAGTAGGTGCCTGAAACAGGACTTAAATCCAGATCTTCCTGATTCTGAGGGTCTCTATTCCTGTACACCTTGGTACCCAGAGTAAGAGAACCTAAGCTGGGATTTTCGATCCATTTGGAGAAATGGCCAGAGCCAGAATGGAAAGGGAGCTAACAATGTGGAATGTTCTTTGCCAAGGGCAATGGGAGGAGCACAGTCAGTTGAGACTTCAAGAGCTCAAAGGCAAGAGACAGCAGATGGCCCCAAGTAGCAGAAGCTGTCTGGAGGAGGTGGTACTTGCTCTGGGCCTTCAAGGGTGAGCAAGATTTGGTTGGAGGAGAGAGAGAGTATTGGGGATGGCGGCTCAGGAGCACTCCAAGAAAATGTCTCCCTGGAATGCCCTCTCTCCACCAAAGCTGCCTCTACACTCAGACCAGGCTGGAATCCCATCAGCCTGCCCACTCAAGGAGCACAGAAACTCCTGACCTGGAGGAATTGGTGGATAGTTACAGATGTGGTTGACCCCAGTGCTCAAATGCCAGAGACTAATCATGTGGAACATTCTTTGAGCTAATGACCTGAGAAATAGCCAACTCAGGTGATCTCTCATCTCTTCTAATTGTATCTGTAATAGCCTGGGAGAGCACAAGCAGACCACCAGGGTCACCTGCAGCCTCTGTTTTTCTGGAGGGTCAGATCCATCAGTGTCGAGCCTCTAATGGAGAGACCCTTCAGGGCAGCAGCCATGGGACCTGGCTCCTGGTCCAGTCTAGACTTCAGAGGCCAACTTCTAGGCCAACTCATATTACAGATGAAGAAGCAGATCCAGGCAGGGGGAAGTGACTTGCTTAGGGCACATTAGAATCCCCAGCACACTACTCTCTGTGTCATGATGTGGTCCAAATTCCATGTCCTCAGCTCTTTCTACCCATGCTCTTCTAACCTTGGGCTGATAGTTGGGCATTGGCATTATTTAGTGCCCTTTGGGCCCCACCTGATTATTTGAGCACGTGGGCCAGAGTTCATTTTTGTACAGATGATGTCCATGCCTGATACCCTGCTGGAGATGACCCTGGGTTCTTGAAGGCTTTAGAAATCCTCACCAAGCTGGGTCAGCTTCTAAGAAGAGTCAACCTCATGACAAGATGTCCAGACTCCACTGCCATTGCCCTAGGACCAGCCTGGATAAATTTGGAGGAGCTCATGACCGGGAGGCCATTGGTCAAATGACCAGATTTTTTGGCCTCATTTGATTATGGCTTGGGGGGAAGGGGAAAATCATTGCTAGAACATCAGAAATTCATGGAATTCCAAGTAAAATAGAAATTCTGAGAAGAGAGGAACAGATGGAGATAGGAGTCCTTAGCCTGGATTCAGTGCGCTTGGTTTTATTTAAATATGTTGATAACTATATTTCAAGATAATTGACTTTCCTTGTAATTCTGTTATTTTACACACACACACACACACACACACACACACACACACCAGACTAGTGTCAAAATATTGTAATTTCTTAACTTAAGGAACCTGTGTGAGATAATTCCCTTAGTTTTTTGGGGAAATTAAATATATAATAAAATTATTAAATATATAAAATATATAATTTTAAATTAAATATATACTAAAAGTCTGAGTTGTTTTTCACAAATAACCCCAGACTATTAAAGAAATGACACATTAACACATCTTTCTGCCAAAGCCCAGGGGGAGCCCACCTGCCACAGAAGGGAAGATGAAGGGAAAATGGTGGCCCCATGGTCCCTGTTGGGCAAGGGGCTGCCTACATTCCACTGTTGTGTCAGCCTGGGGGGGTGGGCTTTTCTTTCTCTGGATGCCCTCCCCTCCTCCAGTAGGGAGGTCCTCCCTGCCAGCAGCCTCTGTTTTCAGTCAGTCGGCCGTCGTTCATGAAATGCCTACTGTGTGCCAGGCCTTGACAAATTAGGAGACTAAAGCATGGATGAGAAATGGTGTATCCAAAGTTAGGCATAAAAAACAGGGGCTAAGCCAGAACTCAGGAACTACCCCACCACCCCCGTGTTGGCTCCTTTCTTTTTTATAAAATTGATTCTTGTTCTTTTTAAAAAATCACTCACTTTTTGATGACTCTCTCTTTCAGCCCCCCCCCAATTCAATAGAGCTGTCTCTTCTAAGAAGTGAGGCGAGCACAATGAATTAGCATCCGCCTCGTTCCGCACCCAGGGTCCACCACCTGTGGCCAAGAGCAGGGGATACTTTTTCACTGGGGTTCTCTGAAGTGCCCTTTGGTTCCTGTTGGAAGTCTTTCAGAGCTGTTCTACTTTTAACAATAATAGTATTTATTTACACAGAACTTTAAGCACTTTTCATGTGTTAACTCATTTTATCTTCACACAACCCTGTGAAGGAGGTGCTATTATTATCCTCATTTTACTGACAAGGAAACTGAGGCAGACGGTGGTTAAATGACTTGACCAGGGTCACACAGCCCGTAAGTGTCTGAGGCAGGATTTGAACTCGGGTCTTCCTGCCCCCAAGTCTAGCACTCTAGCCACTGCACCCTCAGTCACCTCCACATTTTCACAATCATCTCGTAAATTGTTCAGCTTACTTCATCCTGCATCTGTTCATGCAAAACTTCCCAAGTTTCTCTGAAGTTTTCATATTCATCATTTTTATGGTGCAATCGTATTCCATTATATCAGTTTCTTAACCTGAGGTCAGTGAATTTGTTTGTTAATTCATTTTGCTTGCCTTATTTATTAGAAGAGAGAGCTCTGTTATGTGTGGAAGGAAGGGAGTGATCTTTTAAAAAGAGCATTAACCCACTTATAAAAAAGAAAGTCAGACTCCAGGAGCCAAAATGGGGGTTGGGGTGGTTTCTGAGTTCTGGCTCAGCCCCTGTTTTTTATGCTTGACTTTGGCTACATTAGTAATTTTCTCAATAGAATAGGTTTCCTTTGCAATGGGTCCTTAGATTTCACCCGACTGCCAAAGAGAATGGGGATCCATGACCCCAAACCATTAAGAACTCTTGTATCAGGCAGCTTGGTGGTGTGGTAGATAAAGCATTTCACCTGGACCCTGGAAGATAGACACTTAGTAGTTATATGTGACCCTGGACAAGTCATTTTCCTCTGTCTACCTCAGTTTCCTCATCTGTAAACTGAGCACATACTTGGCCACAGTCAAAATATTTTGGTCTGAAGGGGCTGTAGCTTCTGTCTGTAAACAAAGTCATCCCATAGGGAACAGTGGGCTAATTCCAGAATCTCATTTTTCCTTGGATGACCATGGTTGGTCCCTGTCAATCAAGCATTTGCATTTTGACAAACATTCTGCCAATTGAATAAAACCTTAAGTGTCCTAATGGGGAATAAATGGGTCTGCCTTGGTTAACGCAAACACCGTGTATCTAAAATAAGACAGGATCATGAGTTGGAAAGTCAGGATTCTGTTGACACTTCTGTTCCCAAGGCTGATATTGGAGGGAGATAGAGAGATGGGGGAGAGAGGGAGAAAGAGAGAGACAGAGAGGAGGGGGAGACAGAAGGAGACAAAGAGAAGAATTAAATAAATTGCCTGAGAGGTCTGTTTTATGGCAGGGGGCAGGGAATAGAGAGGACGGGGGGAAACTCTGGGTGGCTTCTTGGAGGTGACATTCCCAAAACCCAGGTCTAAGACCAAGTCAGAACACCCCATTGAATGGGAAGTAGGTGGGAAGCTGATGTCCCTCTCAGGGGGGCCTTTGGACAGCCTATTTTTAGGGCTGGGGATATGCTGTGACAAAAATAAGCCCCAAAGTGTGTGCTTGGTGTCTGCTCTCCATCCCCTGCTCCCCTTGACTGTCCTTGGTAGGGAGTATGTAGAAAGCACCTGACTTGGAGAGAAGAACGAGAAAACTCCTCAAGAGCCATATTAAGGAGAAAAGGCCCCAAAATAGCCAAGAAGTCAGAAGACTTTTCATCTTTTTCACCTCCCTGAAACCTCATGTGGTAACAGGGAGAGTGCTTAGCTCAGAGGCAGAAAGCCCTGAGTTGGAATCCTGCTTTCTGCACTTACTAGCTGTGTGAGCTTGGCCTCAGTTTCCTCAACTGTTAAATCACCTTTAAGGTCCCTTCTGACTTTCTGAGCTACGATCCTGCAAAAAGGTGATTCCTAACCCTGGGCATGTCCCTTCACCTCCTCAGGTCTCAATTTCCTCAGTTGTTAAGCAAGGAGATGGACAGATCTGGGCCAGATCTGGGATCCCTTCTCTTGGCCTCAGTTTCCCCATTCCACAAAGCGCATCCTGGCAGGCTTGGTAATTGCCCTTGACTGCTCTTACTGCTTTTTTCTTTATTATTCTTTATCCCAAAGACCGGCTTGCTGCCGCTGGGGGGTCAGGATCCTGCCTCGGACCTTCTCCAGCCATGGGAATCAGGGTAAATCGCCAGACCTCTTTAGCCCTGATTTCTTTCTTCCTCTGTAAAATGAGGAGATAAGGGCTCTTCCAGTGATCCTATGCTATGATGGTGTTTTTAAAAAATCAATTAAAATTTTAAAACAACAAAAGATCTCTTTGGACTCTGACATCCTTTAACTCTTGAGCCACCCCCTCCTGAAGCCCACCCTGATCTCCCACAGCTGCCTTTCCCCCTCCCACCGACATTGTATTTATTTTGTGTGAGAGACCTTTAGGGTTAGGGCAAAGTGGGTAGAGAGCTGGCCAAGGTCTGGGTTCTAATACTGCTTCAGACACATTCTAATTTAGGACCTGGGTGATCCACTTGTGAGGAATAAAGGGGACAGGCAATTTTCTAGCACTAAAAGTTACAGAAAAGGTGCTGATCCACACCCTGTGCCCATGAAATCACTGGTCTGGTCTCCAAAAGTATGTATATATGTTGTATTCCCTGAGAGAATGTAAGTTCCATGAGGACAAGAAATGGCTGAGCTTTTACCTTGTTTCTCAGTGCCTTTCCTAGCTCTGTGCCAGGTGCCCAGGGGTGTTTAATTAGTGCTGATTGAGTTAAGAAATGGCAGCAGGGTGTCTTTGGAGGTCACCTTCCTGGCAGCCTTCAGGGGGATCCTGCAGGGCTGGGGGGAGGGGGTCTCTCTCAAATCCAGCTACACCTCTGCCATCTTTGCCTGCCCCTTTAAGCCTGGAGTCAGTCCTCAGTGGGGTTTCTATTTCTGGTCCCAGTAATTCTCCCGAAGGCCAGAGCGCATCTCTGCTTGACTTGTCTTGTCAGACAGGCCCTCTCTGGGCTCTGAGGAACAGTCTTATCGATCCTGTTTCCCAGGAGAGCAGTCACACTGTTCCTGGCCTCATCCTCCAAGCCCTCACCAGCGGTGTGCCCCCTCTCTACTCAGCTCCATGCTCAGAGGACGAGTTCCTTAGCCAGCCTGTCAATTCCGTTGCTCAGCTGAACTTGAGGAGAGAGAACCTGCTTATGTAAGGGCTGCCTAAAAATACTCACTAGCAACCGCTTCACTGACTCCGGAGTTAACTCCTGGAGTCCTGACCTCCATTGTCAGGAGGAGTCAGACCAGGAAGGCAGCGGCTGCCATGCAGAAGGCCCATCTCACCCACCCTGAAGGAGCTTACATTCTCCTGGGGGCAATGAGTGTGTGCACAAATAAGTAATAGCAGCTGAGTGCTGGACCTGGAGTATGGAAACCCAAATTCAAATCCAGCCTCAGAGCCTTATAGGTGTGACCCTGGGCAAGTCACTTAACCCTGAATCCCCATAAAACAAAACAATGTTGCTCTGAGGGGGGTTCCCAAGGCTTCCCTGGACTCCCTATTCTTGGCTCCTCCTTGGCCGATCCTGGGCTTAGCTTAGGGACATAGGATAAGGAACAGGCTGAGTGCTGGATGCCTTTATTTCCAGCACAAAACAACAGCCTTTGGGAAGCAGTGACTCTGTCCTCCTCCCAGCTTATCTTGGGCCAAAGGACACAGTTTTAGCTTCTTGATGAAACATCAAAGTTGTGTGTTCTTTACCGCACTTGAAGGAAGCACAGTGCATTTTGGGACTTTTGTTTTAGCTCAATAAATTGATTGATTTGGAGGGATTTTCACAGAATCTCAGAGAGTGAAGAGATGTTGAGAGCTCTCTATTCCAAAAGATATCCACAAAAAGCTGAGGCCCATAGGAGGAGAAGGAAGTGACTTGCCCAGGGTCATACAGCCAGAAGGTGATTTGAAGCCGGGTTCTCTGCCCTCTTCCTCCTCTACCCAGAGCTGCTATTATTGTTGGCCAACAGGGGGCCAGTTGTGAGCCTCCCAGGCCTGGCATTCCCATTTCTAAAGCCTCCTTAGCCTGCCTTGCCCCCCAATCTCAGCAGTCCCACTAAGCTGCCCCTTTGGATGACCTGCCTATGGGAAAATGTGGAAATTAATCCCCCAAATTGGGCTTTCAGGATTATCCATAGCCGGGCGGCCCCTCTTGCCTGACTGGCTGAGGCCCAGCTTGGTCACCATGGCTACTGAAGCTGGGTTGCCCTGGGAACCTGAGCAGGCTCACTCAAGTTTCACAAAATGGTCCACGGCCAAGGGCGGGGGGGCTGCTGAGGAGCAGGTGGGAGATGGAAGAGCCAGCCATGGGTTTGGGGAGAGGGCAGCGGAGATTCCCTAGGCTGCCTGGCCCCTCCTTAAGACCCTGGTTTCCTCTACTTACGAGATCTCCCAGGCCCTGCCTCATTTTATATTCTGCGAATATTGCCTGGAGTCAGGCAGGGAGAATTGATTAAGCACCTCCAGTATGCAGACCCTCATGGTACATACATCCTGTGGGGGATATGAGTAGTGGAAGGGGGGTTGCCTTATAGTGCAGCAGACAGAGCCCTGGGCTTAGATTCTGGAAGAACTGAGTTCAGATTCAGCCCAAGTTGTGACCTAAGCAAGTCATTCAGCGGCTCTCAGCCTCCATTTCTCCATCCATAAAACGGGTGTGATAATAATAGCATCTCTGTCATAGGGTTGTTGGGAGGATCCATGAGACAATCACCATAAAGCATGTTGCAAACTTTAGAGCCCTGTGTCCATGCTATCTATCTATGGTTATTGAAGGACCCAGGGTGGGGAGTCTCCACACTGCCCTTTATCTCAGATGCCTCCTGTAAACAGGAGACAGCTGAGCATGTTTGTGGGTAGCAAGGAGGGAGACAGGGAAAGACTGTGCAATAGGGAGAGTGGGGATAAGGGAGGTGGCAGTCTTCTAGAGCCAAGTCAGGAGGGGACAGGATTTGAGGGGTCTGCTTTGGAAAGGAGTAAAGGCAGGGAAGATGCCAGAGGGATCTCAGAGGAAGATGAGCTCATGGTCCAAAGCCTCTTTCTATGAAGTACAAGGTGGCATCTTCAGTTGAGGGGATAAGAAAGGAAGGAGGCACAAGGAGAGAAGAGAAGGTTTACAATAGTGGTTGTGGAGAGCGGCCTAGAGGATCCATTAGGGATAAGGCGAATCACTGCTAGGAGAGGCCAGTTGAGATTAAATATATTTGTAATAGACTTCAGAGAACTTTCTCTAGCTCCAATCAACAGCATGGGAATAGGAATCAAGGATGCCAATGGCGGCAGTCATCCAGGGCTGGGTTTTGTGATGGGTAATAGCACCGGGGAGCAAGAGAATCCAGATTGCAGGATACCATAACATCCATTTGAACTAGTTCACCAAAAAGTCAAGGAGATAGGTAAGGGAGAAGAAGTAGCTAGGGATGATGGTCCAGGAGGGAAGGGAGGGGAATAAATGGAGGCCAAGGGGAGGGGGAAGGGAGCCTATGAGGATAGCAGATTATAATCAGAAAAAGAAATGTCAGTTCATCAATATGGAAGTCTAAATACTTTTAGCTGATGGCAAGATCAAGGAAGGGTATCACTTCTGGAGGAGTGGGTCATGGGAAATGGATAGAATAGGGAGACTAGGGAGCCAGCCTCTTGGGATATAGCGAAATCCCCCAGGATTAACTGTCATATACTCTCTCCCATACAGAGCTGCCATCCTCAGAGCAACTCAGTGTGGCTGACGCGACATGGCTGGCCTTGAACGTGGTGTCTGGTGGGGGGAGTTTCTCCAGCTCCCAGCCCATCGGGGTGACCAAGATCGCCAAGTCAGTGATTGCCCCGTTGGCCGACCAGAATATCTCTGTATTCATGCTTTCTACCTATCAGACGGACTTCATCTTGGTAAGGTGTACATTGGGGACATTCCAGGCATATCTACACTGGCCTAGGACTTGGCCATTGTAAATGACCCCACCACCTTTGAGTTCATTTTCCAACCTTTCTTTCCCTGGAGGCACTCCCTCCTTTTTCTCAGTTACCATGTAACTCGGACCTTTTCAGAGGCCTTAGAATATAATCTGTCACATAAAAATATTTTTCCAAGCTTCCCATCATGTTCTGCTTTTTTTTTCCCAAGCTAGAGCCTGGGCACCATTTTATTTGCATGGATGGCTATAGAATTTGGATAGAAATTATGCAAGATGTTTTGAAGACTTATTTAAATTGGTTTCATCACATACTTTCCCTTTGGGGGCCCCCATCCCTGTCCCCACAGTCTGGCACTTGAGAATTCTCCAGCTTCTTTCCTCTACTGTCCTTTCTGGCAACAGAGAGCTTTAGGAATAAGTCCAGGGAGAGAGGATCAGAAAAGCCTTCCCCTCTTCTGAAATCATAAAATTACAAACTGTCTGAGCTGGGAAGAACTTTAGTGCACGTCCCCCTTCCCCAGTCTATCCCTTGTCTCTTACACAGGTGAGCATGTTGAGTCCTAGGGCAGAGAAGGGCATTGACATGTCCTGCTACACAGTTCCCTGACTATCCCCAAATTCCACACTCTCTGTCCTCCCCCAGGTACGCGAGCGGGACCTGCCTTTTGTCACACACACCTTGGCAGCCGAGTTCACCATACTTCGGGTCGTCAATGGGGAGACGGTAGCAGCTGACAACCTGGGCATCACCAATGGCTTTGTGAAACCCAAGATGGGTAAGAGGAGGCAGCATCACTGAGGTTCTGGGCAGAAGAGAGGGGTGTCTTGACAAAAACAAGTCTGTCCCTTCCCTTGCCTATGGATGTAGCCCCTTCCAAAAAACCCCTTCTTATGGGCTTCCTAGAAAGTCCTGACATCCCCTGGAAAGCTGACCCTAGGTCTCTCCCACCAGCAAACCCTGTCCATGTTTCTTCTCAGGAGCAAAGTCTTTAGTCCCACGCTTGCTCGTCAGTCTTTCATTTTCTGTTTTCTCTTCCAGTTCAGAGGCCAGTCATTCACCCTCTCTCCAGTCCCAGTAACATGTTCTGTGTCACCAGCCTGGACCCTGACACGCTCCCCACTGTGGCCACACTCCTGATGGATGTCATGTTTTACTCCAATGGGTAGGTCCTCGCCTGAGAGGGAGCCTTAGCCAGGGAGGTTCTGGGTGCTGGAAAGGAAACAGGAAAGGGAAAGATCCAGCTCCTGGTCTGATGAGGGAGACCCAGTCCCTGCCCTCAAGGATCCCCTGGTCTGATAGGGAAGATGGCACACAGCTTTCTCTGAATTATCTTCAGTCTTAAAAGACAAGCTGTGGCATAAATGGGGTGGCTCGGTGGTACCAGAGTGCACAGAGCTCTGGACCTGGAGTCAGGAAGACACCTCAGACATTTAATAGTTACGTGACCCTGGGCAAGTCATTTCACCCTGTGTGCCTCAGTTTCCTCATCTGTGAAATGAGCTGGAGAAGAAAATGGCAAACTGCTCTAGTATCTTTGCCAAGAAAACCCCAAATGGAATCATGAAAAGTTGGAAGCGTCTAAACAACAAAAATATTTATTGAGTTTAAGTAGCCTAAATGATCCCAACCAGCAGATAAATCCCAGCACACAGCAGGTGTTTGATACATATTTGTCAATTTGGTAAAACATTGATTTGCTGGATTCTCGCTGTGAATGTTCTTTGGCTTTTCTGCTCATGTCACATTGACATTCTTAACCTGGTTTTGCCTGGGGCATATTAATGCTATAAAATCCCTAAGGGCGGGTGAGCATGCCCTTCACTGACACAGATCACAGCCGCTCCTGAATCTTCTTAATTCTTTAGAACCCCCTGGGAATGAGCCTCTCCCCCTAAGCTGGAGTGATCTGCAGATGCCAGGTGGATGGCCCATTGAAGGCTTTCCAGGGTAGGACCTGCCTTTGAGATTCTACAGTCATGTCTTGGGTGTCATTGGACACCAACATGGAGACAGACATGGAGAGTGATGAGGAAATAAATAAATGAATTAAAATAACTCAGACTGAAAAGGGAGGTAGTTCAGCCCCTAACCTAATCAGAGAGTCTCCTGCAAATACCCCAAGACCTGGAAGCCCAGGAATCTTGCCCAAGTGCAAGTGCAAGCTCAGGCCATGGCAGTGAATGAGACACTGGGGAGTGGTAATGAGTATACTTTGGGTGTTGTTGGTTTAATCCAAACTGGTTTCACCAAGGTAGGAGTGAGGAAGTGCCCTTGACCGGTGTAGATCAGCCCCTGACTTACTGCCTACAATCTCAAATAGGTAGCCAACCCAGAGTCTATGAGTGGCGCCCAAGTGGGCTCGAACCAGATTAAAATGTGATTGGGAAATATTTAACAAAATAAAAATAGAATGAAAGATAATGTTCATGCATGGTTGTCTTAAGTCAATATGCAGCCCTCAGGCATCCTTATAGATTGTTTAGTGGCCCCCACTTTAGAGAGTGTCCCGGGGCCTAGGAAGATTAATGATTTATATGGGGTCACAGACCCCTTTCTGTGTCAATCAAGACTTGAACCCAGGCAGGTTTTCTTGATTCAGAAACTGGCTCTCTATTTACTAGGCTACACTGTTTTCTCATAATGGAGATGATAATTAGGGTCATTATGATAATATAAAAAACTCTCAAAATACAAATATCTAACAGAAAAAAATAAAAATAAAAACCAGGTGGGACCAGGATTGTGATCATCCCCATAATCCTCTCTTACTGGAGGTGACCCAAGGATGGCTTCCCAGAGCCTGTAGAGAAGGGTGTAATTAAAGAAAATTGTGATAAGTTAATTATTAAATATGTGCATAATATGTGTTATATATATATGTTTACTATATGTGTATATTACATATTTTTTTAAATTCCCTGCGCAGTAATCCACAAAACATTAAATGTGAGAAAATAAAAACCAGCTGTTATTTCTTGGGAGGCAGATGTGCAGAGGGAATTGAAAAATGATCTCAGAGCTAGAAAGACCCAGAAACTCTGGGTTCAGGTCTTACCTTAGGCTCTGTTACCATGCTGAGCAAGTCCTCTCGTACCCAGTACTCTGAATCACTTTCCAGGACTGTGAGGTGGAGAAAAGGTGCCAACCTATACCAAGAGAAGGAGTTTCCTCATCTGGGGAGTCCCTACACCAATAAAATCACTGGTCTAGGCCCTAACCCTATCTCTGTACTAACAGCAAGTTACCAACTTTTCTGTTTCTGTCAGAATTCCATCAAAAAGTAGAAAAGCAGGAGATAATAAAAATAATAAAATATGTAGTTATATTTATATATTATGTTATATATACTATAATAAAATAACAAATAATAACAAAAAGTTGAAAAGCAGGAGATAATAAAAATAACTCTCGTAACTCATTTTGTACTTCTTATAACGCGTGACCCTCACAGATGTGGTAGATGGATATTGTCACCATTTTGCAGATAAGCCAACTGAGTCCTGGAGATGGGAGATGGGAGGAGACTCCCAGGCTCAGACTGCTATTTTGCTGCAGAATCAGGGCTAGGACCAGGGTTTCCTGATGCCTCACTGAATCGTGTTTCCTCCCCCTCACTTTTACCCCCCATTTTGGAGGTGGTATGGGCATCTAGGGGTCAGTGGTCTGGCCACTTCTGATCAGCCTCTCTTCCCCCGGTGTCCCCAGAGTGAAGGAGTCCGTGGTAGGCAGCGAGGACTGTGGCCACATCCGCTTTTTCTCCTTCTCCTTGATCGAAGGCTATATCTCCTTAGTGATGGATGTGCAGACCCAGCAGAGGTGAGGCCTGGGGTTTGGGGTGAGGAACCACAAGGGCTGGGACTCCCCGCTACCATGTCCTTATCAGACCTTGCGTCCTGGGGCTGGAAGAGACCAGAGGAGAACAGACCTGAATATCAGGGATTTGTCGAGTCCCAAGGGGCCCAGGTGGGCTGGAATTTCACATCACCTTTGCTCAGAGCAGCCTCACATCCTACAACATGGAAGGGTGATTGGTGCAGAGCAAACATCCCAGGTGTCTCAGGCCCCTCCTGGGCAGCACCTGCATTGTCAGCTTAGTGCTCAGGGCCCCATATTCTGAGCCGTCATCTGCTCCAGACCTCCCCATTTCACAGAATCCGAGAGGTTGCATGATCTCTCAGATCCCTCTGACCAACTCTGTCCCTGCATCTCTAGGGCTGAGGCAAACCTCAGGGGAATTTGATGGCCAGCAGGCTTTTTTCTTAACTTTGTCCAAAAGTCCCCTGGCATCTTCCCCTTTCCCATCTGTGCATTTGAATGTTGTGAGAGTGAAAGAAGACAAGAAGAAAAGGCAGATTTGAAGTCATGAGGCCTTTGAGGGATGCTGAGCTAGATGCCAGCTGTATACAATCATTGCCCACTCTCTTCTGGGCCAAAGCAGGTGGTCTGGGGGTCACAGAGAAGGAGACCTGGGAGAGGACAGACATCCCAGACACATAGGCACTCACCTTGGCTAACAGAGGCCTTTGGTACCTGTTCCTTTCCAAGGTTCCCAAATAATCTGTTGTTCACAAGCGCATCTGGAGAACTCTGGAAGATGGTACGGATTGGAGGACAACCCCTCGGCTTTGGTAAGTAGCTGCAAGCACATGTGGCACTTCCTGAGGGCCGGGCACTGTTTAATTTAACCTTGCCAGGCCTCAGTGTTCTCATCTGTAAATTGGGTATCGTAAGCAAAGGTATTATCAGAACTGAACCTTGAGGAGAGATTGGGAAGATTCTGAAAGGGAGAGATAAAGAAGAAATGCCTTCCTGGGGCTTCTGACAAAATATTCATTTTCTTAGACCTCAGTGTTGTCATCTGTGGAGAAAGATGAGGAAGAGGATGATGAGAACGCTAATGGCATGTATACAGTGCTTTAAAGTTTGCAAAGCACTTTACAAACGTGATCTTATGAATCCCATTTTACAGATGATTATTTGAGGCAGAAGAAGTGACCTGCCAAGGGTCACACAGCTAGTAAGCATCTGAGGTCAGATTTGAACTGGTCTTCCTGACACCATCTCTGGCTCTCTCCACCACACCACAAGTCACTAGCAATCCCCTGAAGTCCCTTCCAGCTCTAGCCCAATGGTCCTGAGATACTTCCTGAAACTCCCTGGGCCTCAGGAGGGCTTGGTCTCTCCCATCCCTGGAGCTTTGACCCTCAGGAGCAGTATGTGCACAATATGGTGACCGAGTCACCAAAGAGTAGCAGGTAAAATGGCGCTCTGGTGCCCAAGTGCCAAGAGCAGCGAGTTTCTCCTGTAGGGAAGGACAGCTGAGCCAGTGGATGAGATGGGAGCGTGGTAGAGTTTGGTAGAAGGAGAGAAGAAAAATCCCTCAGGATTCCCAGAGCCTGGCTTGTGGTCACATACTTGCCCATGGAGGAATGAACGCTACGGCACAGAGCCGAGGCACAAGGGACTCTCCTGGCTTCCCGTCCTAGATCTAGAAGTGACCTGAGAGGCCATCCAGGGCAAGCCCCTCATTTTACAGAAGACTAAACTGAGACACTGGAACCTTCTGTGACTCACTCATAGTCCCTCCATGCCAGAAGTCAGAGAGCCAGGATTGGACCCTGAGTCCTTGGAGCCCGTTCTCCAGTGCAGAAAGGGTATCTGCAGTGGAATGTTTCTGAAAGGCAGCAACAGGGCTGTCTGATGGCGCAGGAGGGACCAAGGGAGGAAAGTGGGGCAATCAGCCCAGGCAGGGGAATGGGGCCCGGGTCACATGGGCCTTTGTGTTCCTAGATGAATGTGGGATCGTGGCTCAGATCTCAGAACCCTTGGCAGCTGCCGACATCCCTGCCTACTACATCAGTACTTTTAAGTTCGACCATGCCTTGGTAAGTCTCTGACCTGGTGGGGGCAGGGGATGCTGTGGGGGACCCCACGGTTCTTACTGTTTCCCCTGCACCACACAGGTACCCGAGGAAAACATCAAGGGTGTCATCAATGCCTTGAAAGTCAGTCAAGCCGAGAAGCATTAGATGCTCCCCTTCTGTCCCTTCTCCCCATCCTCCCTGTGCTTCCCTCCCCACCTCCACCCTCTGCCCTCATCCCCCAACACTCATCTTGCAGTATTTCTAAAACCAGAAAATGGTCCGTAGAGACCCCCACGGACAGAGCCAGCAAGGAAGGGCTCTGGAGGAACCCTTGTCAACCCAGGGCTGTGAGCATTGAGTGCCAGTGTTGGGCCTGAAGTGGAGTGAGAGAGAGAGAGAGAGAGAGAGAGAGAGAGAGAGAGAGAGAGAGAGAGAGAAAATGTGTGTGTGTGTGTGTGTGTGTGTGTGTGTGTGTGTGTGTGTGTGTGTGTGTGTATACACGAGGACACCCACAGCCCTGCTTGCTTCTCTGGAATTCAAAGCCACCACGGATGGGCGCACACCCTGACACTCCCACAGATGAAGCAAGAAAGGGGAGATGTGCCCACGCCTAGCTCTTGCCCCATCTTCGTCCCAGTGGAGACAGAAAGGCTAGAAGAAGTTGCCATGTCCCGAGAGGCCACCAATTGGCAATGGACGGTAGTCGGATAATGGGAGGGGACATTCTTTTCTAAGCCTGGCGTGAGACTGTCTGGAAGCCCTCAGAATGCTCTCACCCAGCCCATAATGCCAGCCAGGGGCAGGAGGAGGGGGGGGTGTCTTCTTTCAGACTTCCTCAGTTTTCAAGGGAGTCGGTGGGAGGTGGCCAAGGCCGAGCCCCACGGCCTCATATGTTCTGATTTCCTCTGTGTATCACACACATACACCCCATTGGCACACCCCATCCCATCACTCCCAGATCTTCAGTGGTTCAGTTGCTCTGCAGAGGCTGAGGGAGAATGTTTCCTCCACCTCTCCCAGTCTTCAGAAGGAGCTGGCACCTTGGGCTAAAGTGGGGGGACCAGGCTTCCCAGGGTCAGAAGGGAGTATGGCTTTGTCCTTACTGGTGACTTTGTCTTGATTCTCCCTCCTGAGCCCCAGAAGGTGCAAGAGTGTGGTACGGTAAAGAAGGAACCTCCGCTAGGGTGATTGTAATTTTCCTCCCACGATCTCTTTGCCTCTTCTGCTGCCGCTGGGTCACCTAGGCTGGGAGTCTTCACTGAGGCCCTCCAGAAAAATCGCTTCCTCCCCTTCCTCTGCCCTCCCCCAGAGTTGTAAAAACACACAGCCAAAGGTACTTAGAATGACTGGCCCAGTGGCATCGGTCCTTCTGAAGCCATCCATTGCCTCCCACCACACGGGCCACATCTTGAGGATGGCCCACACACCCCCTCAACCTCAGCCATCCTCTGTTTGACCACAGGGGCTCCACATGCTGTGCAGAAGAGGAGCTTGCTGGCCCCATTCTCAGGTCCCCCAGCCTGCTCCCAGACTTTCCACTAATTGACCCTGTGGTCTGACTTTCCTCTTCCCCACCACCCCCTCCCATGCTTTCCCCAGAGACATGTAGCCTGCACAATAGGAAAGACCCTTCCACCCCCTACACTCCTCCCACCCACTCCCCCCATCTTCCAGTAAAAGTAGCTGTCATGCTTCCTAAGGGGAGACCCCCTTGAGCGGTTTCAACCTGTAAGACCATAATATACCCAGAGAAAATTAGCACCTAACAGTGCCTAGCAGCATTCAGGCTCTGCCCCTTCCCCCCCCCAAAAGAAACCCCAAGTTTGACCATCCTTGGGAGAGGGGTTCTCATACCCTCTGAGGCCTTAGGTTTCATTGGCCCAAGGCATGCGTCCCCATCGATGACCAACAGCCAGCAGCTATATCTGCATAAGACTCATTTCTCCTGCCCCTTTGAAATGTCTGGCGGCCTCTCTGAGGCCCATCCTATCCCTGCTCCCCTCCCCTCTTCTTTCAGAGCTGTATCCACAGCTCTTTAGAGGATGCTCGTGCCCCCTGTACTCCATCAGCCTCCCCCTCGGTACCTGGGCCTCTCTCCCTCACCCCAGACCATGTGGCATTCATCAAGCAATTACTTGAACTCAGAGGCCACTTTAATGAGCCTTAATGGAAAGAGAAAATAAGAGCCTTGTTTTAATTTCTTATTCAAAGTGGTTTTTGCACTCAGGCTGTTTTAGTAAAGTGAATATGGTGGCATGGGAGGGGAGAAAGGGAGCCACATAGGACCACCCCCACCCCATCTCTCCTATCCACCCTCCATCACCCTCAGCCGCACACATTCAAACGTCCTGAGCCATGCAGAGTCCAGGGTCAGCTTGCTCATTCAGCTTGGGTGCGTGTTCCTGGGACTGGCGATGAACAGGTGAGGGTGGGAGGGGAGACCAAAGAGAAGGAAAACAGGCTGTGGAACCTAGCGGGGGAGGATGCTTTTCATCGAATTGGGCCCAGCAAGCCCACTCTCCTCTTGGGTGTGTTATCAGAGCAGCAGCTCTGTCCTCAAGGACAAGGGCTTTCTGCTCTGGTTTCCATCCAGAAGATGAATGAAGCAGCCTGCTCAAACCACCAAAGGGGATCAAGCAGAATCCCAAGAAGGGTCCCATGACCACCACTCTTCCTGGCCTCCCCAGCTCCTACCCTACGCCCTTCTTGCCAAGCTCAGTAGAGTTGCACTGTTTCTCAGAAACACAATGAAGACCCTTTTTCCCTAATTTGTTTTTTTCCAAGGGGTTGAGGAGAAGGGCCCACATGAGCTCCCTCCCCTGTCATATACTCACAGCTCATTCTGCCCTGAACCTGCTAGAGGGAGCCTGCTTGGACTCCTGTTTGCTGCAAGGGATGGAGAGGAGAATGGGTGGAGGGAAGATGGGGGCATGGAGTTGTCCATTGGGTACCATTTCAATTTGTCTCATGGAAGCCTTCCCCTTTTAAAAATTACCTTCTTTGATTTTGCACAAAACTCTGAAATAACCAAATGCTGTCAATTCCTTGCTGGTCCCTAGAGGGGAAGGTGTCAGGGAAATGAGGGCAGGCAAGCCACAGCTGTCTGGTCCCTCAGATGCCTGGGTCATCCCATATCCTTACCCTTTCCCCCTCTTCCTTTGACTTTCCCACGTGTCCCTCCCTACTGTGTGGCACGAGACTATGTGTCCATCTGTCCAAACCCTCAGAATGCGTTGTGTTCACCTGGACATGACCCTGTTGGACATGCATATAAATACCTGTGTTTTATGTTGATAGAGATATATATATATATATATATACATATATATATATGTTAATATACACTGTGAGTGTGTGAGTGCGTATGCGCCTGTGCAGACGCATTCCAGTTGGAGAGGGCGCTACCACCCTGGCCTCTGTCTCCTGGCCTGCACGCAGGGTACGTGTGGCCCAGCTGTGCACACACACAGTCACCATATATTTTTAATTCAGATATACGGGCAATACAGCTATTTAGATAAAACCGTACGGATTTTTCAAACCTGATGTCCAACAACCAGCAGCCACAGTTCACCTGGGGTCAGAGTCAGGGCATGAAGCCCCAGGACACAGGGCTCGAGCCACTCTCTGACCTCGTCTATTTTGTCTTGTAGCCTCTGGGCTCACTGCCCTGCTATCTCCCACCAGAGCCTTCCTGGTTGGTCATGATGGAATCCAGACCGGGTTCCGGCCACCGTAGCCTGGTTTGCTCGTTCTGGGGGGCGTGGGAGGGGCTCTCCCGAGAGTTTGGTTTGGCTTTCTGTGATGGAGCCACCCTGCTCCCCTGTTGGGTTGGAGGGGCCCCTGTGATGGGGCATCCTGCTACCTGGGATATAGCTTCACTCTGGTGTGAAAACCGTTTTCCCTTAAGGTTGGGGACAGGGTAGACGTTTCCTTCCCTTGTCTCCCAAGAATTGCCCTTAGCACCTGACCTAAGGACAGGTTTTCCTCCATTTTCCTTTTTAATATTCTTACTGTTGTTAGACTAGTCCTTTTCAGGAAAGGATACCCTTGTTGAACTGTGTCAGTGGAGACAGTCAGAGCAGCCAGGGCCTAGCCTAGGCTTCAGGGCAGGTGCTGTCCGGGCCTGTGGCTGCTGAACAGTGTTGGAGTCTCCTCCTGACACCCTAGGAGTCCAAGGAGACTTTGGGTGCTTTATTTTGCCTGCTTGAAAAGGGTGCTGTGGTTTGGGGTTGTTTTGGGGGGAGGGGGGTTGTAAGTGTGTATGAATCATGTAGCTTCTAAGTAGTTTGACCTTTATTGTTATTTCAGACAAGATGTGACTTAGTAGCCCTTGTCTGCTGCCTCTACTGGCTGTGTGGCCATGTCCTCACCCTCTGGGGGCTTCTCAGAGGCCAGATCCCGCCGGCTCTAAGAGGAAATGGGGAATGGGGGTATTTTCTGTTTTTTTGTTGTTGTTGGAGGGCCTGATTTAGGCAGGGCATTTCCATTTCCACTGTTTCTCATTTATCAGCTTAATCATCTTCTCCCTCCTCATCTTTTGGCCAGCCCCTCCAAAGGTCAGAGTCGATGAGATCCCGAACAGTACTTATTCTCACTGAAAACCCCAGCAAATTCAAAACTTGCCAAGGGAAAGGAGGGTTGGTGGGCCGGGGTGGCCCAAACCACCCCAGGCATCCTGCCGTGGCCCAAGAGTGGAATGTGTGAGCACATGTACTCGGGTCTTTTCTTCTTCTTGCCACCCAAAGGAGCAGAGATGATGCCACCACAGCTGCTCTCACAAGCTCTGGGTATTTGGAACGAGGGAGACAGGCCAGAGTGGGGGAATGGATTGGGTGGGAACTGTCTCTTGTGATTAGAGTTTGGAGTCTTGCCCTATCCCTCTACCCTCCCTCCACTCTCCCGGCCCCCAAAGCATCCTGCCCTCAAAGTAAATGTCCCTTTTAGGGCTGCACACATTTCTACCTCCTTAGCTTCTCCCATCACTCAACTCCATGGTGCCTGGTGCCACTCAAGGGTCAGCAAAATCCTCCAGGAAGCTGAACTCTGGACTTGCATGGGGGTCCATTCCAATTCTTCAGCTTGGATGGTGGAGGAGCTCCTGGACACCTGAGTCCCTCCCTAGCATCAGAAGGGCCATTGGAAAGAGTGGGTAGGATCATCTCTGAGAACATGGTCACATTTACACTCCCTTCCCCTCATGTCAGACAGGGTGGAGGATCATCAGCCTTGAGACAGTTAATGACCAGAGAGAATCCTCCAGCCCTAGAAGGTAGAGGAAGTCTCCAAGACCCTTGACCAGGATGGGAAATGCTTAGAGCAGGGAGCTGTTGGGAAAGACCCATGATCTAGATAAGCTGTGCTGGGTTTTTTAAGTTGAAGCATCCACAGCCAGGGATACTTCTAGTAGCTGCTCAGCCTTAAGTGGATTGGTGGGTTTCCCAATGAAGCTATTTCCTTGAGTCTCCAGACAAGAAGAAAAGGAAGAAAGTGATGGAGCAAGGTCTTTCACTGGGGCCAAAGAACCCTGGAGACATTTGCCCAAGGCTTTTCTTCTGGGAACCTCAGGCTCCCCCAGGGACTTGGCAGAGGAGAGAAGTGTCACTGGTTGGATGTTGGGAGAGCCCCAGATCCATTCTGGTCTGGCACTAGAAGGCAGGTCACATCAAACCAGGTTCCATAAAGTAGGTTAGTGTTTACCTACTTGTTTTCTTAAACACAGGAAACTCTTGTGCCCCTAGTGGACCTAGTGGACCTAGTGGACCGGCTTCTTCTGGAGTAGGGTTGGTTAGAAGGGGGAGTGTTAGGCTACCACCCTTCCTCTCAGATAGGAGAAAACGGTCCTTGCCCTGCTTAACCACCAAAAGGCTTATGTTTGTGGGGTGAGAGGCTTGCAGAAGAAAAGGGACCAGCAGGGCAGAGCCGGTCCAAGAGAAGGAACTTGAGCACCCCAAGTGTTGAAAAATCTTAAGTTCAAGAATTTTGCTTTTTTTAATGCTGTATCTGTTAGTTTTAGTGGGTTGTTTTTTAACTCTTACTTCCTTCAGTAAGCTGCTAAAGCATTTCTGTTTTAATGCAGCCTTCTTGTAATTGCAATTATTTGGTAGGTTAAGCCAGTTCTCTTAATGCCGTGCCACAAGCCAAATCTCCTGGTCTCTGAAGGACCCCTATGCATAGCGAGCCCCACCTTCCTCTTTCCCCCAGACTGAGTTGCTGACATTCAGTGACCTGGTGACTCTTCAGCTCTCGGTCCTCATTCCTTTCCATCTACTTTCTTTGAGGAAAAGAGAAGATACAAGGGAGCTTCTGGGCATGACCTTCCAGATGAACCGAATGGAAGCGCTTCCCCATCACCTACCTAGTGTGCACCCATTCTGTAGACTTGGATATTTGGACCATGTTAGCCAAGCTTCTGCCTAGTAAAGGAAGAGGTAGCCCGCCTCTCACCATGCCACCAAGGGGAATCATCAATTCCTGGGAACAGGAAGGCCTATGAGGAAAGGACGTCAGCTTAGCAGGCTGCCTTGTTGACCCTTTTTTGTGACCTGTTTAAGAATATTAGTGCCTGGGAAAGGGCCATTTTTACCTTGAGGATGGATGCCATTAAACAGTTAGACCCTAAAGTAGATAGATCAGAGTGTTGTCTTTTGAGTAGCTAACAGCAACCCAAAGATGACATGATTGGCTGGTTGGCACATGGTGCTTGCTGGGATGGATCTTTTCCCATCCCAAGTGGAAATCTAGCATGAAATTAAGACCACAAGTATTATTGTTTTTCAGAAAGTGTTTTTTAGGGGTGCTAGACTGGGAGCAGAAGAAAAGAGGTCAAGGCTGGAGAAGGCCCAAGATTGCTACCTGGTTGGTTTGCTTTCGAAGATGGCTGCCATCTTTAATTGGAAGCCATCTTGCTCCATACTAAGGTCTAGCTTGATAGCCATTTGAAATGTAGTCCCCTCTCCTCCTCCCCCGTTATTCCCTTTCTTCCAGACACTGGACAAACTGGCTTCTGTGATTGGGGTTGTTTTCCAAGGGAAAGAGTGATGTCTTGTGCTGTGGTCTGTGTGTGGATGTGAGCATTTGTTTCTGTTGTAGCGGGCTGGGCCTGCCTCTTTCCCTGCTTGACCTCAGGTCCTGCTCATGCAGAAGCCAATTTCAAGTCTGGATTGTCCCCTTCTCTCTAATGATCCTTAAGTTAATAACAACAAAAAGACAAATTGAATGTCTCTCTCCTTCCACCTTCCCAGGGAATCTTACTGAGTGGGGCCATTGAGTTGGCCTTCAGCCCACTTCCTATTTATATATATTTTTGGATGTGAGATTGCAGCATGTTCTGTTGTTGTCCTCCAGAGTGATGTCAGTGCTTTGGGCCACTGGGGAGGGGTGCTGTTAGGCAGGGGCAGTAGGTCAGAAGTATATATGTTCTTGGGATGTTGCTTTGGGATGCCCTCAGATGTGGAGTGTTGGACCTGAGCCCTTTGGGGGCCAGGAAGGAATGGGGCAGTCTGAGCTCAAGAAGGAAGGATCACTCCCTAGCCAAGTGTCTGTAGTCAGACCGTGACATGTAATGGACAGGAAGTTACAGGGGAAAGGGAGAGGGAGGAGCGTGCAGGTGAACACCAAGCTAGGGCCCTCTCTACTTTTCTGCCTTCCAGGAGTCAGTTTCCCCAAGTGGTCCTACCCAATTTCCATGGCTTCTAGGATGTTCGGTATCAGGCCAGAAGCAATGGGATAGGTTAAGAGCTTGTACCTGAGACAGCCTAAGTTCTCCATTGAGGTTCTGGGGATATGATTGACTTGGTGGACTGTCTAGAAAGCCATGGTTCCATAGCCTGGGGTAAAGTTCCAAGACCCTCTGGAAAGGCTCTGTGGGCCAGGTTCTCTTCTCAGCTTGGGGCATGGTGTGGATTGATGACTGGCAGAAAATACCTTGGTTGACAGATGGACTGAGAACTCATTGATCAGAGGGTAGGAAAATTGGTCTTTAAAAAGTAGCGGGATGGGCAGAGGAAAGGAAGAGCCAAAATCTGCCCTCTTGGAATGGGAGGGATGTCAATTTGTTGTCTGAAAGTTAGCAGCAACCAGAGAGGGTCCTCTTGTGAACATTTGCCTTCTGGGAGTAACCAAAATGATGGTTTTCTATCTGAATGGAAGGATGGGTGTGTGTGTGTGTGTGTGTATGTGTGTGTATGTATGTGAAGGTATCTGGATGAAAGTGTGTGGGTGTGTGGAGGTGTCTGGATGGGGGGGTGAAGGTATCTGGATGGATGTGTATGTGTGAGTGTGTAAAGGTATCTGGATGGATGTGTGAGTGTGTGAAGGTATCTGGGTGCGTGTGTGTGTGTGTGAAGG
The DNA here is from genome assembly GCF_028372415.1 of Notamacropus eugenii. NCBI lineage: Eukaryota > Metazoa > Chordata > Mammalia > Diprotodontia > Macropodidae > Notamacropus > Notamacropus eugenii. The sequence continues at coordinate 48,462,877 of NC_092873.1, forward strand.
TATCTAATCCACTCAATATTGAGGGACAGACCTGGCTAGATGTTTGCTTATCGGTGCAGTTTACAGAGTGTGTGACCAGTAATGTCATGGACCCCTCTGTCCTTGGGCTCGGAGGCCCCCACCCATCTTGTCTGCCTGCTGCCCCTGGAATGCTCGGTACATTGTGCGTGGCTGTGTGCACCTTCTATCTCTCTGATGGTTGCACTTAGTTTTGTTTGTTTGTTTTCCAAATAAGTACTGTAGCAGGACCAGAAAGGACACAGGAGGGGGACAGAAAGGAAGGGATGCTGAATGTCCTTAGGGGTATCAGCCCTGGCTGGTGGTGTTACCTCATCCCTCTTTCAGATGCCCTCTTTTTAGAGCCTGGGGGCCGTTGTTACTTTGAGCCTGTGGAGAACGGGACACTCTGTCCCCTGCGCCAAGTACGGTGCCTGCCCATCCCCTAAACCCATCCCTCCTCACATGGAGAGCATGGACCTCTTCAAGACTTCCATCCCATCTTTCAGCCCCAAACCAGGCAGAAGACCTTAGCTTCTTCTGGTAGCTCAGGCCAATGAGGTATTTTCTTTTTCTAACGCATCATGTCTCCTCCTACCATATTAAGAGTGCAAAGGGACAAGGGAAGAACATTCTGGAACATCTGGTCTGGGGAAGAGGGAACAACTGATTCCCTTCTATTGTGATATCATTTGGCAGGATTGAGGGCCAGTTGTAACCTGGTCAGCTCCTTACCTTGCCTTGGACCCCAGAAGAGCAGTTCCCCACCCCCTCCCCATAGCCACCACTACCTTCTCCATCTCTCCCTGCTCTGGAATGCTACAGAACCATGGTCCAGGTGTAACCCCAGCAAAACCTTGGACAGGGAAACAGGCATGGCCTGGAGCCCAGAAGTCGCCACCAAACAAGGCCCAGTGGGAATAACATATTTGGGGAAGCTACTGGGCATGGGTAATAACAGTGTAAATTCTCTTATGTGGAAGGCCCTGGGGCCCTCAGAAGGGCTTGGAGGGTTCACAAACACTGCTGCCACCAGAAATGAAGTGATGCAGAGGTGAGGGGTGAGGGGCAGGAGAGCTCACGACTGTTGGGTGACCGGTCGCTCTCTCTCTGTTCTCTGACTGGTGTCCCGTCCATCCCCACCCTATCCCCCCATTCCTAGTTCTTTTATGTGTTGTCCCTCCCTCTTTCTGAAGATGCCGGCCCAGAGCACTTGGCTAGGACCATCCCTGAGTCACCCAACAGCTACACCACCAGCATCAGCCACTCTGGAGCACCTTGGCCTTGTGGTTGGGATGGATGGGAATATTGGTGGGGTGAGGGAGTGGGGGAAGCCACGAGGCTACTTCGGGGTTCCCTCTCCTCCCTCCAGTGTCCTCCCATTTCTTTGGAGGTCTTGGGCAGAAGAGAAACAAAAATCCTGGAGATTCACGTACTGTACAATGGAGAGAGAAAGAGGAAAAAAATACCTAATGTCCCCAAACAAATGACAGTATATTTTGTACTTTGTAAAGTGTTAATTAAAACAGAGAAAAAAAGTTAACCAAACATTGTCTTTTTTGTACAGATCAAACCGATTGAGAGAAAGCAAGGTGTGACAGGGTCTTTCCAAGATGCCCCCTTGCCTCCTTCCCTTTGCCTGCTCTCTAGACCCACCCCACCCCCCAGACAAGGAAATGAATCAGTGCTCTGGGAGACCCAGAATCCGAGGTCTAGACAAAGAAGGGACTTCAGAGCCCCTCTAGTTCAGCTGAGGAAACTGAGACCTAGTGAGCAAAGTGATGTGCCCAAGGTCACACAACGCCACTTAGCAGTAGTCAGGATCCATGTTTCCATCTGCTCCAGTGGGCTTTCTGGGACTTGGAATCTGATGGAAGGAAGAAAAGATTCCTGAATTGTCCCTGCCCTGGGCATCATCTTACCATGCCCTTTGGGGTTCTAGAGCAATGGAAAGATGGACTTCAGAAGTCATCCAGTCCAACCCCATTGCTTTTACAAATGGGAAAACTGAGGTCCAGAATGATTTATCTGAGGTTATTCAAGTAGTAAGTGGCAAAATCAGGAGTTGAACCCAGGCCTACTGTGCTCAGAGTGCTCCTTCCTAACTAAATAACCAGTTCCTCAGGTTTACTTCCTATTATATAAATAGTGACAGAGTGAACTCCCAGTGAGAAAAGGCCTGCCAGGGCAGTCAGCTCTACATATGAAAAGTTGCCTGGGGCACTGAGGGGTTAAGTGACTTGTCTAAGGTCACACAGGCAGCGTGTCAGAGCAGCAGTGATACAGGCATCTGATATCCAGTTTTAAGGTTGATGACAGCCCAGTTGTTTGATTTGTCATTTGGACCTCACAGCAAACATGGAGAGTCAGCAGTATTGTTATTAAACTCAGCAGATTTTAAGGTTAGGAGTAAGCATGCTGTCCAAGGCCATGTACTCTGTCCTCCTGGGCCTACTTTTATAGAGAAGAAAAGGGGCTCGGGGAGGTGGTGACCAGGTGACCAGATCATGGACCATGGTCACAAAGCTCTGCATTAGAGGTGGCAAATAACTCAGCCTCTCTCCTGATTCTGAACCTACATCGTGATGCTGGGGAGATGAAGACATCCTCTTACCCATCCTCAAGCGACTTTATTCACCTACCAGATCTGAATTCTCAAATCAACAAGTATTTGGTTCAACACAGTAAGACTTTTGAGACACCCAATGGTAATACTCCAATGGCCCTGCCAGGTCCTAGGGATAGAGGGAAATATACCTTGTGTTCTATTGGGGAAAGCAATATGTACATAGAAAAACATATACCAAATAAATGCCAGGTAAATAAGGAAGGAGAGAAATAGAGACCAAGAGGGAGGGAGAAGAAATCAGTGCTGATGGAATCCCCGAGAATTCTGTAGTTAGATCAGTCTAGAGCAGTGACTGCAGGCTTGGAGTCCTCACACGTCAAATCTTTTCACAACAATACCAAGACATTTTCATTTCTAATATGATAAATAGTGCTAGCTCTGAGTTGTGATAAAAGTTCTTGGGTAGGAGGTCCTCAACATTTAAGAGTGTGAAGGGCTCCTGTGACCAAAGAGATGGAGAAATTCTGGTCTGAAGGAAGGAGGGGAAGTAGAAACCAGAACAAGTTGGGACAGATTTTGGAGGAGTCTCTTTCTCAGGGGAGTGCAGCAATATTTAAGGAAGGGAAAGCCAATCCCTGAGTGCAGGATGGACATGGAGGAAGGCAAAGAGGCCAGCCACGATGCCATAGGAAGGAGAACAAGGTGAGAGCCTCCCAGCCGCACACTGAAACCTCAAGAATCTAGCAGTGGATGAAATGAACACCCAAGGCCTTTTCATAATTCAGTGCTTTTGGGAAGATGAGAAAATCAATGAGGGGTTTTAGGTGGATCTTCTTCCTAGATAGTCAAATCAGAGAATGATAGATCTGGAAAGGAGGTACATGAGGCCCAAATGACATGCCCATGTCACTTAGCCAGAGAGCATCAGGCTTCTCCCTCAGGCGTGGTCCATGGCTGAAGCTGGCTTATTCCCATCTCAGGGCAGTCACTAGATGTCATGAATGCCGTGTTATCCTATGCATCATGCCCCAGCTATAAGGCAGTTCTCCAAGCTGTCATTTCTAAAGCTGAGTGATTTCATCCCTTCTCTTGCAAGCCCTGCCTCAGGGGTGTCAAACAGAAAGCTCTCTGCCATGTGGCAGAATCAGATTAAAATGCAATTGGGGTAACTGGGGACTATTAAATAAAATAAAAATACAATAGGACATAGATAATGTTAGTATGTGATTTTCTAAGTCAATATGCAGCAGCCAGGATTCCTTACCTGAGTGGGTTTACAGAGGAAGTAAATTGTTAAGGTTAGGGGTGGGAGGAGGAAGAGGGATTGGAAACTGTAGGATCCAACTATGTAGAGTGAAGGCAGAACTGGGAGGACGTATAGATGACTTCTGGCTCTGAATCCAAGGTCTTTTTCGCAGTACAATGCTGCCCATTAAACACACTCTTTAGGCCCTCTTTCCCAATTCATAAGACCACTGGTTGGTTGGGCCCTGGCTATAAACTATTCCCAGGATTCCAAGGGAAACCCTGTTGGGGACTGTCCTCCAAAACATTAGCTCATTAGCCCCAACCAGTGTGCCAGTAGAATCAGATCTTTAGTAAAAGCATTTATTCAAATGTCACTACAGTAATTATAAATGACACACACAGCCCTCCAACAGGAGGGTTACACTCCCACAAATACACCCAGAGTCCAAGAAGAATGGACCAAGGGGCATGTATAGGGAACATGACACCGACAAACTTTTCTATCCTACAAAATTCCTTTTCTTGTGATAGGAAGTGGTGTGTGTGTGTGTACAATCAACAAAATAATCAAACCCTGATTTATAATGCCTGCAGATTTCTAAAGTGTAAATGTTGACTGAAAATCTAGCAACAGACTCTTTAAAATAGATTCCAGCACACCCCTGGAAAGACACATACATACACACATGCATATGTGCGTGTAAATAAACATAGCCCTTGCCTTTGTGGAGTTTTCAAGCTTGTAGGCTTACAGCATAGATGATTGGATGGATGGATGGATGGATGGATGGATGGATGGATGGATGGATGGATGGATGGAAGGATGTGTGTGTTTGTCCTTCGTTGCCAAAGAAGACCATGCCATCAGAGAAGTAATGACATGACTTGCACTTGACTTTGTTTTGAGTGAGGGAGGGCTGTGCAGGTCACCAGCTTCACTTCTCCTCCAGAGCCATCTGAATCCAGTGACCAGGTATTCATCAGGATGACTGGAGATGACTCAAGATGAGGCAATTGTGGTTAAGTGACTTGCCCAAGGTCACACAGCTAGTGAGTGTCAAGTGTCTGAGAGGAGATTTGAACTCAGGTCCTCCTGACTCCTGCACTGCACCACTAAGCTGCCCCATAGATGGAAAGATGGATGGATGGATTTACATATATGTATGTGTATATATATATATACACAATTAAAATAAGACATGGTTCCTTGCCTTTGGAATTTTCAAGCCACCAGGCTTTACTCAGCACACAGACAAAATGTGTCTTGGATGATGCTCCTGGTGAGTGAAGCAAACAAGTGAGAATTTAACAGTCAGCAGCAGCAAACTCCCACTTAGCACACACTAAGTGCTTAATAAATGCTCTATCTCTATAGTCTGTCCAACTATAGTTCTGCCATGGAACATGTACCAGAAGCTGGCGGGTCTATTAAAGTGGCACAGTACAGGAGATGCACTGATAGTTCATGGCACTCTATGCCCATTTAGATGGATCCAGTCCCTTTTAGATTGGGGTTCAATTTAGATTGAGGGGTGTCATAGATCCCCCTTAGCTGTCCAGTGAAGCCAAGGAGTGCCCCCTTCTCAAAATGTTTTACATGCATAAAATAAAATACACAGTATTACAAAGGAAAACAATTATAGTGAAATTTGGTTATTTCCAAGTTCACAGGCTTTCACAATCTCTGCTCTAAATGAAGGCCAAGGCACAAATTCGGATGCCCTCCTCTCCTGTAACCTGTCCCTACTCCCCCAACCAGGCTTTGTTGGCAGTTTGTAGACAGAACAGGAATGAGGTTGTCAAGCGATCTGGGTGTTTCTCCATCTTTTGTCTGTGCTGTTCATTGGACTTGCTGTGTGAAGGCTACTATAAATCACCTGATAGGCCACAGGCTGCCAGCTGGGGCTGGATATAAACTGATTATGAGTGGCATGGGTGGAAGTGCCCATATAACCCAGGAGGTACTGAGCACACTTCATGAAGTTTTAACTCAGACATCGACTGTTTCACCAATGGAAACTTGTAGCCCACAGATACAGGATGGCTTTTTTTTTTCACCACAAAAATTAAAGTGGGTCAAGGGGCCAGACTGGCTTCTACATAAGCGATGACTTAAAAAAAAAAACAAAAATCTAAGAAAAGACATGTTGGAAGTTTCAGGTACTTTTCAGAGTAAAAGAAGGTGTTTTATGAAGTGTGATGAACTTTTGAGAGTCAAAGATCACAGAAAAGTCAGAGCTATCGATAAACATTGAGCACCTACTATGTGCATTGTGCTAAATGCTCAGGTTACAAACACAGATAGAAACTGATAGGTCTTGCCCTCAAGAAGCTTATAATCTAACAAAAGCCAAGACTCAAAAGGAAGCTGCAAAGAGGGGTTGGCAGGGGCAGGGGAGATGCCCAAACACAAGGGCATGAGAGAGGTCCAAAGAAGCCCTAAATCAAGGTAGCTGGTGGTAAATGGGGGAAGACTGTGAAGACTCTTAGAGGCCTTGAAACCCATGGCCCTGCTCCCCAGCCAGAGCTGGAGAAAATCTGAGGGATCATCAGCCAGTTCTCCCCTTGGCTACTTGTATAACCCTGGGCAAGTCATTGAATTTCCCCAGGCCTCAGTTGATTTATCTTTAAGACTAGATAGCCTTTGAGGTCCTGTCCTGCTCTAAATCCTGAGATCCTGGCCCAAAGGAGGAAATACAACACAAAGTCATACAGGTGTTTGGAGAGCTTTAGACTCCTTGCCATAAGAAATTTATTGAAGTTCATTTGGAAGATACCAGCAGATTCTTTGGGTCTCCAGTTCCCTGCACAGCGTAGGTGCTTAATAAATGCTTACACATAGGCTGTAAGCTCCTTGAGTCTTTGTCTACCCATTGCCCAGTTTAAGCCTGACACACAGTAGGTACTGAATAAAAGCTTGTTGACTGATTGTAAACTGAGGGTAGGGACTGCCCCCTTTTCGTCTGTACCTCCAGGATCTGGCACCCAGTAAAGGCTAATGGATCCATGGACTCGTGGCTAGAACCCTCACCCTCTCACACAGCTCTGCCCAGCCCATGGCCATGGGCAGCATCTTGGAGCAAACTCGGATTTCCATCTTACTGCAGGTTCAGCCCCTCACAGAACAAAGAAAAGGAGAGGCAGGCTTTGGTTTGTGTTTCCCGTTTCAGGTTAACGCTCTGCAGAGGGAACAACGTCCCTGGTGATGAGGGGTTGATCGCATGTGGCTAGTGGAGATGACCTGTTAACAAATCAAAATGAGGAGACCCCGCTGGCCGGAGCGTGGGGGCTCCCTAAGTGGCATCATTCTCTTTCCTGCCATTAACCTCTGCCAGGGTTGCAACACAGACCTTCAGAGGGGGCTATTCAACTTGGCAGACTGAACTGTAAAATGTTTTTTATTTTTCTTTCATTATAATCCCAAATTTGTGCCTCTGTTTCCAGAGTTTAACATTTCATGGCCAGTTTCCAAATGGCCAGGTGAATCAAAGCTCTCTGCTGGTGGCTAGAATTCCAGTCCCTTGTCCCAGTGAACATTTCCTTGTTTTCCATAAGCAACTAACAAATGACACATTTTGCTTTATTCAAAAAGTAAGAGAAAAGGCTTCCTTACAGGCACAGTTAGTGAAATTCTTTCCATAAAGTTACACTTGTGGGTTGAATTTTTTTCTCCCAAGCAAAGCTCACTTGAAGGGGATTTGGTGGGGGGCTCATGCCCTGCTGCTTGTCCTGGGGGCAGGGGGTGGAGGGTGGGGAGAGACATTTAACTGAGCTCCTGGGCTCAGACAGCAGCAGGGAACCCTAAGAGCATCATCAAGACATTCCCAAGAGAGCAGGGTCTGAAACAGTCTGTCCCTCCCTCCCTCCCTCCGCAGAACAAGGACGCACAGGAGGGGTCTAGTCTGTCTACCCACAGCTAGGTCTGGGCCGGCCTCAGGGATGCCAGGTCAGACACAAATGAAGTAATCGCCGAGAACATGAGGCTCTGGCAGCCTCACCAGGGGCCATGGAAACCCCAAGTCAACTGTGAATTCTGCGGGGTCATCTCTTCCTGATCAAACACACTCAGCAGGGCCCAAGGCCAGTTTCTGCTCCACCGGCCAGAACACCAGAAAGTACTGCTGTGTCCATAGAAAGCTGTCATTTTATTTGCTTGATAAAAGTTGAAACATATGAATGGGGAGATCTGGCGCCAGCGGCCCTGCCTCCCTCTCCACTGCTGCAGGGCTGTTGTTGGTGCAGTCCGCCCAGCACCCTGCTGCCAGGGAGGGCCACAAAGAGCCCCAAACTGGGAGTCTGTACATATGACCCTTGGCATGGAAGGAGTTTGCCGTAAATGTGACCCTGAGAGAAAGGAAGGTGGGGGCTGCATCCTCACCCCCACCACACAAGCATGTGCACACACTGGCCTAACAGACTCCACCCAGAGGGATTCCCCTGATCTAGTCACTGGCTGGAGCACAGAAGCATGATCCAGGGGCCCAAACCCACCAAGTCCGACTGACTAGGTGATGGGATGCAGCTCAGAGAAGGCAGAAGCTCAAGGAGAGAGGGGCTGGCTTGTCTCCGAGAGCACCGAGGGCCAGGGGGCTGTGCTTCTGGAACCCAGGGGAGGTGGCAGGCTTAGATGAATGACTTCGCCAGAGTCACCATGTGATCCACCCCACAGGCCACTTGTACTGGCTCCCCTGGCATCGTCACCTAGAAAACAAGACCCAAAGTAGGGGTGAGGCTGGCTGGGAAATCAGACCTGGGAGGGCCCTTGAGCTCATCTCACCCTCCCCCCCCCCCCGCCCCCCCCCCCCCAGCCACTCACCCATTTTACTGATGACAAAAGGGATATCTAGGGAAGCAATTTGCCCATAGGCCACCCAGAGGTCAGAGCCAGGATTTGACCCTGGGTCTTCTGACTCCCCATTCTGGACTCCTAGCACAGCTCCACAGCTCCACTCAGCCTTGTTCCCCTTGAGCTCCTAAGCTAAGCTACTATGAACAAGACAATGTGTGAAAGGGCTAGGTTCCAAGCTGTGAGCCTGTGTTTGCTCCCCTCACCCCAAAGCACATGCTCCCTGGACACCTGGACACTCATGCCAACAAAGCTCCCCTTACTCAGAACCATCCTCACACAAATCAGCAAAACCCTCACAACCATCAGCCTCAGTATGGTAGAGTCACCCTCTCAACCATAGCCCCAGAAGCCATCTATCACCCGGCTTCAGAAACAACCTGCCTCCCTCCAGCACAAAGAGCTGCCCCCAGGGAGGCTTAAAGGCTCTGAGCCCCCCTCCCCAAAGCAGCCCCCAGGGTACTCCTGACACTAGACCTTCAATGCTCTGCCCCCACCCCAATCAAGCCCAGATTCAATGGAGGCCAGCATCCTTGCCAAGAGGATGCTTCTGACAAATGGAGACACAGTCCACCTCCAAAGCCTCTCACCCCCGGTTACAGCTCTCACTCCATCTCACTCTGGTCTTTAAGCAGCTACCATAGGAATCTGTAGCATTTTACAGAAATGATAAGGCTTTGTTGAGCCAGGGGGAAACCTCTGACACAGGATGCTCTGTCTGTCCAGGGGCCAGGCCCTCAGATGGGACTCCTTGTACCTCTGGGGATGTGCTGCTAAAGCCAGACTCCATGAAGCTGCTTGGGGCCTCTGGCCATTAAGCAAACAAATCCTGGGAACCGAGACTTGGGCCTCTGAGGGCTTTGTCTTCCTTCCCATAAATGACTGAGAAAAAGTGAGTCAGAAAAGCAATTCCAACACACACACACACACACACCTGCTCTGGTCAATGGGGGACAGTTTTCATATGAACTCTTGGCCACCTCCCCATCACCATCAAAAGAAGCCTTTATTTACCTTCTCGCAGGAAAGCATACTCCTGTCTTTGCTAAGTGGACCCACTAGCTACCTGTGCTAACATCCCAATGCCCTTCACCCCCAAATCTAGAGTCCTGATCATTAACACCCAAAAAGCCTGGTCTGCAAGCAGGATCTCCTTCTCCATGTTGGTCCATCACCGCTCCCCCCCAAAGACAGCCTTAGCTATGAACTCCTCAGTGGGTATGACAAATGAAGGGGTGCCCTTCTAAAAGCCCCTGGCTGGGAAGAAGCTCTGGGTTCACTGGAGATCTGCCAGTCCAAAGTGCCACACATTTTCCATTCCTCTAACAGAGCCTGAACCAAGGTCACCCACACTGGTTTTGTCTTCTCTGATGGCAAGGTCCACTTGTCCAACTTCTCCACTAAACTAAGCTTTACTATGGGTGCTGAAAAGGTTTTACTGAAAAGGGACAGTTCAAAGTCCCAAGTGGCCCTTGTGTGATTGATGTAAAAGTCTGGGTAGAGTTAGCAAGGCTGTTCCCTGACTCACAATTACAAAGACAAACTCCTGACTGGAGAGCAGCTCCATCACTAAGGAGCCAGAGCCCAGGGCCAGGCACCCAGGGGGATTTCCAATCTTGGCCACCCCTTGACATATGGACCCCCGCTCCACCACACTCCTTCCTTCCTACAAAGGAGCCCCTGAAAGGCAACACCAACTGGGAGTCATGATCACTTTTCAACAGGCACCTACATCCTGGCTGATCAGTGCAATCCAAAGGTCTGGGCTGTAGGGACACCCATAAAAGGAAGAGGGGAAAAGGAGGGTTCAGAGGAAAGAAAACCAGGCGATCTCCGTATTTATCCTTCTAAAATTTAAGTGCTCAAATCTTAAATCAGTAAGAGAGGGATTTGCCCCCAAATCTTATAACCATCAGAAACACCAAAGTTAAAAAAAAAGAGACCAGATGTTTGAAAGTCTTCAGTTTTCCCTCCATGTAAGTCAGTAAATGACATTTTTCAAAAATTCATACCTAAAGTTGGATTTCTGATCAGACTCCAGTTTTGAGAAGATAATCATATTTCACAGTTCCAAAGGGCACAGCAAAAAGCTGTCTTAGGAAAGAAACCGTTTCTTAATTTAATTAGGTGCCAACACAGTTGGACTTAAAAGCCCATGTGACAGTGAGCTTCATTTTACTCCCAAGAAAATGAGTGAAGGGAACTGCAAAGGTCACACTGTAGATGTGAGGGAGGCCCAAGCGTTCTGCCTGCAGCTCCAAGAGACTTCCCACTATGCCCCACAATTATCAAGGCTTATCTGTCCTCCAGGGAGGGGCTATGTGTGTGTGTATGTGTGTGTGTCTGTGTGTGTGTTTGCGCCTGTGTGTGTGTCTGTGTATGTGCGTGTCTGTGTGTGTGTCTGTGTCTCTTTCAAAGAAAAATAAAACTAACCCATCCATGTTTTTTGCACTCTTCTGCACTGGGGCCCCCGTAGCTTTGGACAAATGAGTCGGGCCCTGCTGGGTTTTCCAGGCGTTGTGACAAACACTGAGTAAGAACAGAAACCTAAGTTCCCTTTGCCCTCCCATGAGCTGATGCCTCCAGACACTGGAGAGTGGTGTTCTTCTGAAAGGGAAATCTGTATCTCGGGCCCCTTAAGAGCCACATTCTCCTATGCCTCTGCATGTTCATTTTTTACACCCTATATATTCACAGAAGCCTTTCCCATTTTTCACACAGCCCAACTTGAAGTAGAGCCCCCATCCACCAAAAGCTCCAAGGACAATGTCAAGATCCCTTCTCCCAAGGACCATCCCACACCTAAGAGAGGCCCTGAGGATCTCCGGCTTTGCACATATCACATACCCCCGTCTCCTTAAATAACCTTACAAAGATCCCCCCCACAAGCCTGGCCCTGGCCAGCCAGCTCCAGAGCTGCCCCACTTTCCCCTTTGAAGCTAAGGTCTGCTTTTATTCCCTTCTGTGTGCTTCTCTAGCCAGACTCTGCCCAGGCTTTGTCTGCCCTGCTCCTGGAGTATAGGCTGGAAGAATGGGATGCCTGGGCAAAGGCCATTTCTTCCAACTGAGCACCCAGAGACCAGCCAGTGAGCCACAGAAATTAAGGACAATGGGACAGGCGCCAGTCCTCAGGCGGGTGTCCTTGGGCGGGGCTGTTGAGAACAAGGGAGCAGGACGCCAGGTGGGGTTAGCACCATCTGCCAATGGGCCTTCATCCACCTCTGCCTTGACTGTCTCCCTGTCAGCATCTTAGCAATCCTGGGGGCTCACTGTGAACTGAAGGTCAGAAAAGGCCTGGCACAAACTGGCTCACGGGGCCCATGGGGTCTGGAGGTTGCTACTGCTGCTCTCTCAGTGACCTGCCCCCCGCCCTCCACCACCAAGGGCAGGCCAGGCTTACCCTCCATGGGAAGTACTGATCTTCCAGGCGGCCAATTCCCAGGCAACCTCGGATGTTCTTACCCCACACAAACAGCTCTCCTTTGTCTGCAAAGAAAAGATACCATTGGCTTGGGGTGGCCCCAAGAGCTGGCCTCGGAGCACAGAACTGGGGACAGAAGGCTTTCCAGAACCAGCACAATTCAAGCAGACTCAAGTCTAAAGAGGCCTCAGGACAGAAGGAATCTTAAATACCAGTTTTTACAGGCCACGATTGTTTCTTCCCACAACAGTCCCCTTTAATGGAAAAGCCTCACAGAATGCTCCTTCACACGAAAAGAAACAAGAACACAAACCCTCTTCAAGACCAGGGTTTACACTGAGGGCCGAAGGAACGGGCCAGCTGACGACCTGGGTGGCATTGGCATCATCTCCAACTGGCAGAGGGGTTGCTCTGCAGCATCACAAACACCCAGCATCCCACACATTCCACTCCCCAAACTAAGTCTAAGACCCTGGGTCCTAGCTCCTCCATGGTCTCTCTTGGCCCAGCCTCCTCGATGAGAGTCTCCAGAAAGCTCGCTGCCCGTTTTATCTGCATCTCTGAGGACCCTCCTCTGCATAAGGCTGGAGGGCTGGCAAAGCCCTGGTGGGTAGATACTCAAGCAGCCTCCCTGCCTCTGCGGCCTCAACAAAAACCTTCATAGCCCAGCCTGGCATGCGCAGAGACAGTGATTCAGGGGGGCTGGCAGCCCCCAAAACAAGGCCACGAGAAAGGAAGGGCCTTGACCTTGGCCCCGCCACCCTGGTGCCTGGATGCTACTTCTCAAGCCTCTGGGAGCCCAGCCCAGAGCTGGTAGGGACATTAGAGGCTGGCTGATCTACACCTGACAGGAGAAGATACTGAGGGACCTGCCCAGATTTAGTAGATGTCTGAGTCAGGATTCAAACCCACATTTTTCTAACTCCAATGGTACTCTCTACAAACAGAAGAAGCCAGGGCCCCCAAGCACAAACACTGTTAACCATACAAGCTGTGCAGTGTGTCCTGCGCATTCTAGGCCAGAGGAAGGCTACTCCAAAATAGGATTTCACTTGCCAAGAGACCCAAATCAGGAAACACCTAACCAGAAGTGATGGCAGGGGCAGCAGACAGGGCATGGTGGGGCTCTGCCTCTCTAAGCCTCCATTTCCTCATCTGTAAAATGAAGGGGCTAATTAGCCCCACTGATCTCTAAAGCTCCTGTCAGTGCTGAATCTGAGGATCTCGGGGATCCAAGTGATTTTTTAAAAATCCTTTACACACACGAAGGTAAAGCCTTGACTTTCCAGCCTTTGCTTCTGTCATTGTGTTTTCTGGTCCATACTTCTACATAAACGTGAACGTCCACCTCGCTGGGCCCAAAGGGCTCCCCTTTCTTCGTGGTGTCAGCTTCGGATGAAGCAGTTCAGTCTGACCAAACCACTTCTCTACTGCCCCCCCAGGGTCGATTCTTGGTGAATCTGTGTGTCTGGGAGAGCCATCCCCAGGCCACTGGATGTTGGAGCCATCCCCGCCCTGGGATACACATGCAGACACACAAAGCCATTTTTACATGAACCTAAGTAAACTAAAGCCCTTTTTGGAGAAAAACATGTTGTGACCCAAAGCTAAGTGGCGATGACTTCTGGGTATGCCCCTCAATCAGGTGGACCACAGCTTCCCACCTATTGAGGGCTCAGAAATCTGAGACCTGGCTCTCAGGCTAGAGGGAGACACCAAAGAGGGCACTGGTCTCATTTGGCTTTGCTTCATCACTTACTGGTAAGTGCAGCAAACTGGCTAAGTCCACAGCGAATGTGGGAGACCCGGACATCTGGGCTGAAATCCGACAAGCCAAAGAGGGTGGGTGGGATCATTTCAGGGAGTGCAGTTTCCATGAGGTTTGGCCCTTTCCCAAGAATCCCGTATCCCCAGACAAAAACATTTCCTTCATCTACATCACAACAAAAAGAACAGGCAGTTAATTTCACTGGCCCTCCCTCCCTCCCTCTCTTTAGAAAACACAGACACTTTCACAGAAATGGGTCACTCCTTCCGCATGGCAAGGGTGCAGGGGCCACTGCCCACATGATGCCACCCCACTCTGCTGTAGCTCCAGCCAAGGACGGAGCTTGGGAGAATCATCTGGCTCAGACCAATCTATCCACCTCAGGGAAGAGCAGGAGGACTTTCTAGCTGTACACTATCTGGACAAGGCCAAACATATAAATGCTTAACAAACTCGAGGCCTGCTCTTAAAAAGATTTAGTTTGCTTTTAACGAAGCTGGTTCTCCTAAAAGTCCTAGGTCCACAATGTTTGATCCTAGGGGTCAAATCTCCCAGAACCCCTGCCTGTGGCTCATCAGACTTCCTGGCATATTGTCTCTGAACAGGGAAACAGAGCCAGAAGCAAAGGTCTGCTTTGGGGGCAGTGGTTCCTTCTTCCCTCCAGGGGGATCATCAAGGAATCAGCTTTTCCTGCTGTTATCCAAGAATCACTGGGAGATCCTTTCACCTGCAAAACTTGACAGTCCCCCTGAGAGAGACTGGAGTGGTAGGGCAGTGCCCAAGCCACCCCCAGCAGCTTTGGACCAAGGGGCTCTTACCGTTTAAGACTGCGCTGCCAGTACCACCACAGGCTGCCTCCTTGACCTTCCCAATCCCAGAAAAGGGCAAGTGCATGGGGACATTCACCTGTGGGTGTACAAGAGACAACCAGGGAAACGAGCTCAAGAAATCTGAGGAGCCTTTTGGCTTGGGTTATGGGTAACTCTGGGCTTTTCAGAAGAAATACTCCAGCAGTCTTTGGGCTGAGGCAGCTTAAGTGGCTGAGGGGCTGGCCAGGGCAGGGAGGAGGCGGGGTTTCTTCTCCTTCTTCCCTGACTATATAAAGTGCAGGGGGCTAAGTCAAGTGGAGCTTCCTCAAAAGTAAGATCAGACTTCCTGACTGCCAGGCCAAGGCTGCCCCTACCCAGAATGGAAAACGTGGAGTTTTGCTTCCATGCTTTTGCTCCTAGTCCCCCTCATAGAGATGCCAAGCAGCCAAGAGAGATAGCCTCAAAGCAGGCTGGGTTTTTTTTTTTTTTTAGGGAGTAACAAGCCTCAAGAAGCATCTCCTGAAGCACCTGAACCCCTCCAGAACACACCAACATCTTCTCAGAAATCCTGCCCCAGTACCTGGGTGGCCTCCGTGACGGAAGCCAGCTGCAGGTATTCCGAGTTGCCCCAGCCAAAGAGGTCTCCATCAGCAGACACAGCAAGACAGGAGTCTCCGTAGGTGGCAACCTGAACTATATTGACTCCAGCAATGCCGCCACCGACCTTGGTGGGCTTACTGGTGATGTTGTAGTGACCCAGACCTGCCTCGGGGCAAAGCAGGGCATCAGAAAACCTCCACATCCCTCAGAAGGCCACCAGGATGTTCTGGGGAAAGGAGGTGACTGCAGGGAGAACATCTGAGGAGCCTCCCACCAGTCCAGGTAAGAAGCGCAGGATTCTGTGGTCCAGCCACTGAAACCATGCAGTGCCTCTCTCGTTCATTAGTCACTGTGACAAACTTTGACAAGAATCAAGCTGCCTAACTCAAGTTCCAGTGATGGCTGCTTTGGGGTGGGACACCAGGGTCCTTGGGCCAGCTCTATGGTCAAAGCGAGAGGTCTGGCGGAAGAGCGACTATGAAATGACTCTCAGGAGAGGTGGGTCCTGAAGTAAGGGCCATGAACAGTAACTCCCAACTCTAACATACGGACCCCTCACCATCCCAGCCCCCAGCAGAGAAGACTGAACATATGCTACCTGTTTGCCCATCTGCCCCCCATCCACACGAGTAGACCTCGCCTTTATCTGTCAGGAAGAGGCTGTGGTCTTGGCCACAGACAACCTGCAAGTAGAGGTGGGAACAGAGAATCAACATGCTGGGGGTGCTAAAGACACACAGTGACCCCCAAGAGTCCCTGAGCATGGGACCTCAGAGCTGGAAGAGGTCCCTCCAGGGCTGAGGGTCCATCCCTGCCAGGGCAAGACTCGCAAGCCCAAAAAGCAGTTAATTATCCAGCTCGGCTCCATCCAATCTGATTCAACAAGCACTCATCTGTGTGGAAGTAGCTGAGCTAGGTTAGGCAGAGAAAACCCTCCCAGCCTTCAGAGAGCTCGCATCTGACAAGAGAACAACACATGTGTGGATAAGTCAAGCCTCCTCATACACAAAGTGACTTTTGAGAGGGAGGTGGGAACACTAAGCTTTGGGGGAATCAGGCAAGGACTGGAGCCTCGAAGGTAGCACGGAGTCCCAAAGGGTAGACAGGAGGAAGGACATTCCAGGCAAAGGCAGGGAGGCCGTAGACAACACACCATGGATTGGGCCAGTCTGGCCAGAACACAGAATACAGATAGAGAACAAAGTGACCCGAATCTGGAAAGGCCAGTGGGAATTGGATTGTGAGGTCCTGGAAACTCCCACAGGGGAGTCTGGCCTTTATGGAGAGGCTTCCTAGTCTGGGGCTGGCAGACAAAGACGTGGATGGAGGAGGATCGACTGGCAGGCCCTGCATCGTTCCTTGGCTCACTGGCCAAGGTGGGACGCTCTGGACTCCCCTGGACACCTCCACGTCCTCTCCTCCCTCCATCACCCCTCATTCCTCTTCTCAATGAATTCGTACCTGACTCAGAGTTTCTCCTCCTTCCTAACTCCTGTCCTCATGCTAGGGGACTCCCTCAGACACCCTCACGTGATTCCAAGCCCCAATAACGTGCCCCTGGACCCTGCCAGGACAGTTGTGCTCCCTCTTCCAAATGACAGCCTTCTCAAACCCTTCTCAACTGTCCTCATGGCTACATGAGGCCTTTCCTTGCCCAGGTTCATTACTGTGACCCATCCTGGATGGGGAAGTCCCCCATCCCCTCAGCCTCCCTCCAAGGCCCTGAGCTCTTCTGCTCTCTGCAGGTGTCAAGGAGGGCAGGCATTCCACTCAAATGTGATTTGTCCAGAAAAAGGGTCCCATGGCAATGCTGTGGGGACCAGTGCCTCACATTCCAGATTCTCCTTCCTTAAAACCCAATGTGGAAATGCTCACTGTCCTACCTGCACCACCCGTCCATCAAAGTCCTGCATTCTGTGCACTTTGTGACTCTCACTGCATGCAGAGAAAAGGAGAGAGATGTAAGGATGAGTGGCCACCCCTCCATGGGCACCCTCTGCCCTCTCCATACACGTCACCCTCCCTATGCTGATTCAGATCCACGTCCGCAAAAACAGCCTGACCCCGACTGGCCCTGGGATTGTGCCGGGGGGAGTGTCCATCCACAGATGCAGAAAGAGCTGCCTGGGCATGGAAAAGTCGAGTCACTTGCCCAGAGTCACACAGGGGGTTTCAGAGGTGGGAAAAGTGGTCGGAATTTTGCTGCCAATCCCATGCTGCCTGCTTCTGGGGCACCTGGCTCTGCCAACGCCTCTGAGTGGCTGCTGTTCTCAAATGAAAGACAATCCTATTCTGTTGTGCCCACTGGGGAACCAGACAAGGAAGAATTATTCACTTCTCAAGACATCCTTAAAAATACGAACTAAAACTTTCTAGACCATCTAGTGATTCCTCATCCACCTTTTAATCTGGTATGATGGAATGGCTGAGCAAGTGAATCTTAAGGTAGCTTATTTGTTCAGTGACATCATCTCCTGGAATGTAGGACCTAGCAGGCAAAGCACCCTGACCTTAGGGCAAGGGGTCCCCAAGGGCTCACCTGTAAACCTCGTCTGCAACCATGGCTCTTCCACACTGCCCGTACGAGTTGTTGCCCATGCTGAAGACTGGAAAATCCACCATGAAATGAATCCGTTAAAGCACTAAGTGAGCACAGCGCCCAGCACACAGTAGGTGCTATATAAAAGCTCTCTCTCCCAACCAGCAGCACCTCACGTCTCCAAAGTGTGGCAGGAGTACAGGGTACAGGAGGAAACTCTCATTCTGACAGACACTCCCTGCATGGGAGGAGAGGAGCCCCAGCTAAGTGCCAGGCCCCATGTTAAGGCCTTTGTACAAACATTACCTCATTTGATCCTCACACCAACCATGTGAGGTAGGTACCATTATTCCCATTTTACAAATGAAGAAACTGAGGCAAACAGGTTTAGGTGACTAGTCCAGGGTCACACAGATAGTAAGTGTCTGAGGCCAGATTAGAACTCAGGTCTGTCTGACTCCAGGCCAGGCACTCTGTGCACTACGGCACCACCTAGCTGCCTCTAATGTCCACAGAGGACATTTGGGCTGGTGTCCAAAGTAGGCCAGAAGTGACCCAACCAGGGGGAAAGGACTGTACCTATCAAAAGTTGGACAAAGCCAAAGCCTTTGTAAGCAGGGCTCCTTC
Source organism: Notamacropus eugenii (assembly GCF_028372415.1). Classification (NCBI taxonomy): domain Eukaryota; kingdom Metazoa; phylum Chordata; class Mammalia; order Diprotodontia; family Macropodidae; genus Notamacropus; species Notamacropus eugenii. The sequence continues at coordinate 48,481,301 of NC_092873.1, forward strand.
AGCCCCCAACAGTCTACAGACACAAGCTGTGCTTGGGGACTGAACCTGGGCACCCCACGGGCTGTGGGCCTGCTCAGTCATAGGATAGTTCACAGAAGACTCTTACACCAGAGCCCCAGGCCACACTTTCCATGTCTACGGGAGGCAGAGGGCCGAGAAAAGCCTGTGAGAGGGTTAGCACATCAGAATTCATCCTTCCTGTTGCCACGTTTGGTAAATGCCGAGAGCCGGACACGCTCGATTTAACTTGGCCCAAGGCAAGGACAGGGCCCTGCTGCTCCTGGGTACCCTGCACGCAGCCACAAACAAGCTTACCTCCTTCCTTGTCCGTCAGGACTAGTGAGTGGGCTCTTCCACAGGCCACCTGCAGAACCCGGGTCTCCTGCGGTTTGTCCAGAGGCAACGGCACTGGCGATGGCTCCAAGACGTACTCATACCCCCTGCCTGCGACATCCAGCCAACAAAGGCTTGTCATTCTCCCTGAGCCAGGCCATGACTAAGAATCTCATTCCCTCAAGACATGCAGAACACATCCTCTCATGACGCCCCCACCCCCTGCCCACCTCCTTGAATTCCCCCAACATTAGGCATTCTGTCACTCCACCACCCACTCACCTCTCCTACACATGAGATCAGCATTAATGCTTGAAGGAGCTTGGATACCAACCTGACCAATCCCCTTATTTTATGCAGGAGGAAACTGAGGCCCAGGAAGGGTACAGGAGCTGGCACTAAACCAGGTGGGCTGACTGCTGGCGACCACTTTCTGCCGTCCAACAAAGCAGGGACCTGACTGGGCCACTGTCACCCCCTTATGTCTAACTTATATGAAAAATTCTTACCTTCTCAGCTGTTTTCTAACATGATAGTACTGAACAGCAGCACACAGAATGATCCTTCCCCCAGCCTTGTAAAATTAATATACCTTTTTGTTTGCCATTTGAACACAAGCCAAGGCAACTCAACTATGACTTAAGTGGACCACAGAGGCTGCCCAACGCTGCAGAATACTGGCATGTAAACCTGGCTTTGAATTCCATCTCAGCCAGAGGCTGCCTGGCTGGGGGACCCAGGACAAGTCAGATATCTTCTCTGGGCCTCATCTGTAAAATGAGAGGGTCAGACTCCACAGCCTCAGGCCCCTTGCAGCTCTAGGTCTGTATTCCTTGACAATGACCAAAGGAAAGCAGTGCATCCAGTCACATTCGTCTAATGTTTTAACATAAACAACACTTCCTTCACAACAGAGAGATCTGAAGGGCCAGCACCGTGTAACGGCTCTTTTCATTCAGTTATGTCTCACGGGAGCCTCACGATCAAACCTCTGAGGCACATGCTACAAGCACAGTCCCATTTTACAGATAAGCAAGTCTCAGAAAACTTGGAGAGACTGGTCTGTGGTGGAATCTGAACTCAGGTCTCTCCTGACTCAAAGTACAGATAAATATTTAAGTACCTACTATGTGCCAGGCACTGAGCTAAATGCTGGGGATACAAAGAGAGGCAAAAACCAGTTCCTGTTCTCAAGGAGAAGGAAGGCACTGGAATCAAGAGGGATTGGGCTGCAGTCACTACAGACAGGATCTGTAAATTGCACTTGGAGGCAGGTGGATTCCTCTCCTCTTGCCCTCACTTCATTCCAGGCTGCCTGTCTCATCTACACTGACCATTTTCTATTTCTTCCAGGAACCAAAACAGAATCCAGTAGGAGGAGCTTTGTGATGGGAGCACAAAGACACTCACTCTTATCTCTCTGGCTCCTGTGAAACCCAAGCTGAGAATCCTTGTTGAGGCCCATGCCCCAGACCTTGGTGATGTCCTGGGTCTGAGATGACAGCAGCGTGAATCCATAGCCACAGGCAGCAGATGAAATCTGAAAGGCAACCCCCTCACAGTAAGGACCAGCATCTTGTTCACTTACTATAAGTCACAGAAAGGGCTCAGCAGCTCATCAGATGTGCTCGTTAAGGATGAGAGTCAAGGATAAGATGGACAGCGAGGATGAACCCAAAGATCCTAATCCTAGGAAGAGATAAGTCTGGAGGAGAAATTGTGTGTGAGATGTCAGTAGGCCTGGACCAAAGGAGGGAGGCAGGGGCTGCTATGACACGGGATAACATCCAAGGAGACCAGGAGCATGGAGATAAGAAGCCAAGAGAACAAAGACAGCTGATTAGGGAACCAAGATGGTGGAGTACGTGGGGACTGAGGGAGAAGAGAGAGATGATGGTGCACAATGTTGAATGCACTAGGGAATCCAGGAGGAGGAGGCAAGGGGACTGGGATTTGGCTACTGGGTAATCCTTGGCCTAAGAAAAGATACCTTCAAGAGCCGGGTGAGCAAGACAGAGAAGGAAGGGAAGGAGGCAATGGAACTGGAAGCCCTGGGTTCAAGCCCCAGTTCTTGCCACTGACTCAATGAAACAAATCACCTCCCTCCTGAGGGTCCGGCTCCATGAGGCTGCCAGGAAAGGACGGTGCTGAGCACAGAGCACAGCCCAGAGATGAGGGAGGGTTTGGTGTGTTTGTTGTGTCTTTCCCAGGATGATGATGAAACCTGGGGTGGCTGGAGAAGGTGGGGCTGCTCTACATGAGGGAGACCCAACAGAGAAGGGAAAGGAAGACAGGGGAGACCATGGATGGGAGGTGGGGGTGAGGCCCAGCAGGGGTATAACTAGCAGCCCGAAGGCTGGAGAGAGAGTGAACGTGAGCCTGTCAGCAAGGGGCCAAGAATTCATCTTTCACTGGGTCCTGTCCAACACTTTGTGACTCTATTTGGGGTTTTCCTGGCAGAAATACTGGGGTAGTTGGCCATTTCCTTCTCCATTTTACAGATGAGGAAACTTGCCCAGGGTCACACAGATAAGAAGTGTCTGAGGCTGGATTCGAACTCCTCCTCCCTCCATGGCACCCATAAGCTCCTCCCTCAATTGGTCCTGCCTACGATTCCCATCCCACATTTGGCTCCGCCCCTCACGTGTCATTCCCGTCAGCTCCGCCACTCATAGGTCCTCGGCCTGTCCTGGGCCCCGCCCCCAGCTCGGCCCTCATTGGTCCCGGCCTGCCCTTGGCCCCGCCCCCAGCTCGGCCCTCATTGGTCCCGGCCCTCCCCGGCCTCGCCCCCTCGTCTCACCCGGGCATCCAGCTCCAGGCGGTAGGGCACCGGCTGGATGGCGCGGGGCTTGCGGCCTGCGGCGCGCCCGTCGGCGCCGGGCTTCACGAAGGTGGGCACGCCCAGCGCGCCCGTGTACGAGAAACCCCACGTGAAGATGCGGTCCGCGCGCCGCGCATGCTCGCCCACGTACTGGAAGACGGGAACCTCAGCCTCGGCCTCGGCTGCCTCCCGCGGGCTCCGAGACTTCCCAGCTGCCGTCCAGCGCGTCCTTAGCAACGGGCCCGCGCGCCCTGGCAACGGCGGCCCCGCGCGCCGCGCCCACGCGCGCACTCCCCTCCACGTAGCTCCGGCCATTGGCGTACTCGAAGGCCTCCTGCCTAAGGCGCCGCCATCTTGAGGAGCCTTTGACTTTCCTTCCTCTGGAGCCCGCCCCTTCCGTTTCCGGGGCGGGAAGCCCTTTCGGCCATGTTGAATGTGGACTGAAGTGGGCGTGGCGTCATTGTAGGAATTTCACGCGATACCCTTATCGGCGGTCCCAGCCAATCAGCGCAGACCAGGAGGACGGTTCCTCCTCCCCCCCCCCCCCTACTCCCTGCGCAGGGCAAAGAACGGAGACTGCGCTTCGCCCCACCCATCTCCATGGCGCATGCTCAGAGCAGACAGTGCCGGAGGAGCGGGGGGAGGGCGTTGTGGTGAGAGAGTTCGAAACCCAGCTCCGACCCCTGAAGACCCAGGACTAATCCCTCTCTGTAAAGGAGGGGCAACAGACCCTGTGGACGCCACGCCCCGGCCCTTTCAGCCTCCCATTTATCCGGGCTTCTCCATTACAATGTACCCTGAGGGCAAGGGCTGTCTGTAATCCCAGCACTTAGCACACACTAGGCGCCTAATAAATGCGCCTTGCCTTAATGAGGGACCTAGAAAAGTTAGGGGCAGGTATGAGTTCGGGGGTAGACGATGAGTCTGAGATCCCAGTGGAACCTTGAACCCAGTGGAAATGGGGGACAAGAGTTGGAGGAAGGTCATTGGTCTCCTCTGACCCTCGGTGTCTTCATCTGTGACAGGAGAGGATTCGAACCCATGATCCCCAAGGACCTTCCCAGCTCAGCAGCTGCTCCAAAAGGAAGTGCTCCTTTGACACTCACTGCAGCCATCTCTGGGCCTCAGTTTCCCCCTCTGTAAAATGAGAGTATTGGACTTCCCGGCCCCTGAGGGCTCTTCCTGCTCTTTGCTGTCAAGGACCTGGGCGGTGACCACCCCCTGTCAGTGCTGGCCCCCCCAGCCCCAGCCCAGGCTGCTCCCAGGCTGGAAGTCAGAGAACGTGGCCGGGAGGGAAGGAGGAGTGGGACAATCCCCAAGGAATGGAATCCTGGGTCATCACAAAGAGCTGCTGTCAGTGTGTTTGTACCCATGAGTCCCTTTGCTCTGGTCAGAGTGTAGACCCAGCGGTGTATCACAGAGGCAAAGGCTGCGTACCCACAGTTCACAACTCCACCAACAATGCACAAGTGCCCCTGTTTTCCGTTGGCTGCGTTCCTCTTTTGTCAGCCTGAGAGGTGCCAGGGGAAACCTCAAAGTTGCTCTAATTTGAATTTCTCTAGTTATTAGTGGTTTAAAGTTTGGAGTTTTGGGGGTTTTTTTGGTAATATTATTAAGAGGTTGGATTTTTTCCTTTCAGGTCCCCTGGCCTGACAGTGGCTATTTTGTATCTGGCCACACTGACATGGTTTTCTTTTATACCCTATGAATAAGTCAGTTTTAATAAATTATTTTGTGCTTATATTAATCTTTCCCCAAGGAGCTTAAATGCTTTACAGCATTTACACCCTGTGAGGTGGGTAAGGAAGAGGCAGGGGGCTATTGGTACCCTTTTACGGACAGAGAATAAAGAAAGCACAGAGGTTGTTCCGGCCTGCCCAAAGGCAGCCAGTTAATTCACTGTTAAGCTACTCTTTTCATGGCAGCCAAAAACTGGAAATTAAAGCACTGACCTCCTATTGGGGAACAGTTAAAGAAATCATGGTTATGGTGGTAATGAACTATTATTGGGCCATGGGTATGAATGAGAGGAACCATTGTTCCATCCATGCCTCTCAGAAAGATTTCAGGTTTTCACTTTGGCTCTTGGCCATGGGGTGTCAGCAGTGAGACATCACGAGGGACGGGCAGAGCTTGGCCTCAAGAAGGCACAGAATCATGGGGGTTGAGATCAGCTTTGGAGGCTTAGGGTTAGAAGGGGCAGGAGTAAGAGATGTCTCCAGCCCATCCCTCCGTCCTGACAGATCATCCTTCAAAGCTCCAATCCCACCTCCTCCAGAAAGCCTTCCCTGACCACCGCCACTGGAAATGATGCAGTAGCATTTACCACTTAGGTCATGTTTAGGCACAGCCTAAATCCAAGTTAGGTTTCCATGTGGACTGGACTGAAAGTTCCTTGTGTCTTTGGTTTTTATCTCCAATGCTTAGCACAATACCTGGCACATAGTAGGTACTTAACAACTGTTCTATTTATCCATCTGTATTTCTATCTGCCTATTTCTCACCAATCTGTCTTTCCATTGATCCGTCAATCTATCATATATTTCTGTCTTTGTATCTATGACCTATTTTTCCATCTACTTGTCTTTCTATCCACCTATCTGCCCATCTTTCTCTCCTACCTAGATTTGTCTCTTCATTAATCTATGTATTGATTTCTCTCTCACTTCATACATATATATATATTTCTATCTATCTTTGTACCTTTCAAACTATCTATCCATCAATCTATATTTCTATTTTTCTACTGACATATAAATCTGCATATATATATATCAGGGGCAGCTAGGTGGTGCAGTGGATAGAGCACCAGTGCAGGAATCAGGAGGACCTGAGTTCAAATCTCACCTCAGACACTTGACACTCACTAGCTGTGTGACCTTGGACAAGTCACTTAACCCCAATTGCCTCATCCTGGGTCATCTCCAGTCATCCTGATGAATATCTGGTCACTGGATTCAGATGGCTCTGGAGGAGAAGTGAGGCTGGCGACCTGCACAGCTCTCCCTCACTCAAAACAAAGTCAAATGCAAGTCGTGATTATTTCTGTGATGGCATGGTTTTCTTTGGCAACGAAGGACAAACACACACACAAACACACACACATTTCTATCTATTGATCTATTCATCTAGCTTTATATATATCAATCTATCTGTTGATCTGTTCTGTTGACCGATTGATCAATCTATCTACCTAACCATCCCCTGCAGTGGCTTCCTTTGTACGTACTTGTTGTTCAGAGACCTTTCTCACAGACTCTGAGGATGAAGTGGAAAAGTTGTACAAGCATGGGCAGTCCACTACTCTCTGGCTGCTGGTGGTCGAGGAGGAAGTTGGGTGAAGGGAAACTCGCAGGGGTTTCCTGAGGACTGATTTATTGTAAGAGGGAAACCAAGCAGAGCATAGTCTGGAGCTCTAACCAAGTGGCCTCTGAGGGGTCAGAAGGCTCTGACTGTTTGGCCAGAATAGACAGCAGCCCTTGGCAGTCCTTTCCTCACTCCTCCGGCTGGACAGGAAGTCACAGCAGGCCGCTCCTCTGAGTATGTGGGTGCAGGTCACCAGTTCCGTGTCAACCTATTGCTCAGAAAACTGAAGGAATGGCGAGCCAGTTGAAAGAGAATGACCATTTACATAGCACCTACTACATAGCACTGCACCAGGCACTTTCACAAATTTCTCATTTGATCCTCATGACTCTGGGAAGTTGGTGCTATTGTGGTCAGTCCCCTTTTTACAGGTGAGGAAACTGGGGCAGATAGGCATTAAGTGAGTTACCCTTGGTCACCTACTTAATACATGTCTGAGGCTGGTTTTGAACTTTCTGACTCCAGGGTCACTGGCCTCTGCCATTCCTTTACTTCTCTCTCCCTACCTTTATCTCTCTATCTACAGGACACTGTCCAACCTAACTGCCTCAGGAAGACACCAGATTTCCCTCACCAATCTGGCCACATGTTTCCTTCCTAGTGAAACAAGGACGTTAAAATAGGTAACCCCTAAGCTCCTCTTGGGCCTCTGCATCCTACAAGTCTATGAGAAGATGGACTCCAAGGTCCCTTCCAGCTCTGACTTTTCTGTGGTTCTATGATCCATGTGGGTGAGAAGGTAGAGAATGCCAGGAGGTGAGGACCCTAGTCCAGGAAAGGGCCCTTGGTCTCCCACTAAGGCAGAGGAATGTGGGTGACATGAGTGAAGGAGGTACAAAGGTGAATTCTTCATCTCTCCAAGACAGTGCAATCAGAGAGCTGGACCTCAGTCATCCCAGCCTGGGGTCCCATCTTGCCTCTGACTCAGCCTGGCTGAGTGACCCTGTGCAAGTCATCCTCTCAGCACTCAAGGCAACTCTCTCAGACTCTAAGATGCAGTTTGGGGTCTGACCTACATTAATGGAGAGAGTTTCTTTATCTGGGAGTTCCCAACAGCAATGAAATCACAAGTCTGGGTCCACACCCAAAAATAAAACACAAAAGCAGCTTGAAATAGTGGAAAGGGCTGGAAACTCTGGGTCTGGTGTTCATCCATCTCTGAAACAGCTCTTCCTCCCGGCTGCCTATTTATGGTGAGAGCATGAGGTTCTTAATCTCAGAACCATAACTGACTCTTGGCTTTCCCTCACCTCCCACATCCAATTAGTCATTAGTACTTCCTTTACATCTGTTGCATTGGTCTGTCCCCTCAGGCCTCCATTTCTTCTCATTCTTACAAGAGCCCCCTCACTGGTCTCCCTGACTCCAGTCTGCCATTTCCTGCCTCTAGCCTTTGCCTATGATGTTCCCACCAAAAGGAATTCCATCCCTTTCACCACACTCCACTTTGACCCAACTCAATTCAAGACCTCATAAGCACATAGGATCTCATAGGCCACAAGTGAGTTGTTTGTCCTCTAGATTCTCCTTTATGGGGAGTCTTCTTATACCTTCCCTCCCCACCCACCCCTGCCCATGTACTCTAGGGCCACTGACCTTGGCCATTCCTTACACATGACGTTCCATCTTCCATCACCACACTTTCTCATTGGTGTCCCCCCATACCTAGAGTTCTCTCCCTCCTCTTCTATACCTCCTGGCTTCCTTCAAGTCTCAGCTAAATGCTTATTATCCTCTGCAAGAACCCTTTTCCAGGCCTCCTTAACCACAGTGCCTTTCCTCTGGGACTACCCCCATTTGTCCTTTAAATATTTCATTTGTACATTATTGTTTGCATGTTCTCTCTCCATTAGAGTATAGGCAAGGAGTGTCCTTTGCTCTATTTTGTATCCCTGGGACTTAGCACCATACTTGGCACATGGTAGACCCTTAATAAATGCTTGTTGACTTGACTGAATTTGACTTGCTTATCACACTCTACCTCATTACCTGCTCAAGCTGTGCCTGGAGAGCACTCTCCTCATCCCCTGCTCTCAGACTTCTTCCTTTCCTTCAAGGCTCAGGAGGGTTATCTACTCCAGGAAACCTTCCCTGATTTCCCCCTCACTTGCAAGAGTTCTCTCTTGCCCTAGTTCTCCGGGTCTTATGCCTATCTATGTACTTGTATCCTCTCTCTCCTTCCCCCACCAATGTGATCTCTGTGAGGCAGTGTGGTAGAGTGGATAGGATACTGAATTTAGAGTCAGGTACAGGTGGGTTCAAATTCCACCTCCAATTCCACTTACTAATATCTGTGTGACCCAGGACTAGTTACTAAACCTTTCTGTGCCTCAGTTTCCTCATCAGTAAAACCAGGAGGTTGGACCTCATGGTCTCTGATGGCTCTTCTTATCCACTTCTACAATCCTACGATTTTCTAGGTTGCTTCAATGCTTTTGGATTCAAACCTCTTCTGGCTCTAATTCTATGATCCAAGGAAGGGTTGTTTGACCCATCAGACCTCAGCTCACTCACTGGTAAAATGACTAGATGACCCTTAAGGGACTTACAAGCTCTAAATGCCTGTCTTCTAAAATCACAGTCCAAAGACACAGCCAGAAGCAAAACCTGGCCAGATTCCATGCCCACTGTGCAGAAAAGCTTCATTCCTTACAGAGGCATCAGGGCTCCCAGTCCTTCTCTTTACCCATTGTCATTAGTGTACATGCTCTGTAGAGACCAGGGTCTGCAGAAAGCAAATCCAACTCAACCTGGGAGGAACATTCCTTAAATATGGACTCTCTCCAAAGTCCTGCCTCTTCTAGGCAATGATTGACCCACTCATGAAATAGTCCTTCTCTTCAGAAGTGATTGAAGTGATGCTGAGAAGGGGGTCCTGGGAGAGCTGCTCACTCATGTATCTGCCTGTGCACCATGAAAGGTCCGGTCTGCTGTTGGCAGATTTTGGGGCAGAGATCTGGGGGGGTGATACGCAGTGTGGATAAGGAGGACCTTGCCCTTCTCTCAGGAGCAACTGGTAGGGGATTGCAACAAGCCCTGAGCAAGCTCTGTGAGGTCTTCTGGACAGAAAATGTCCAGGTGCTAGTCTCAGCTCTGCTTTAAGGATCCACTTTCTCAGACTGTAAAAGGAGGGCGTTGGATCCAATGACCTCTGGGGTTCTAGCAGTCCAGACTAGGCTGGGGCATCTTCTTTGGACAAACTCCAAGGGCACCTCCCCTAGGAAGCCTTGCCTGGTTCCCCCAGTTGTGAACACCTTCTCCCCACTCCTCCTAGTTCACCAGCTCCTAGATCCAGAGCTGGGGGGGGGGACCTCAGAGGCCACAGATCCAACTCCCTCATTTTACAAATGAGAAAACTGAGGCCCATGGGGATCATAAAACTTGCCCAGGATCACACTCAGTCTGTAATGATAATAAAGGTAACATTTTCTATAGCACTTACAAGGTGCCAGGCACTGTGCTAAGCACTTTACAGTTATTATCTCATTTGAGGTCACCTCCGTCCCAGGACTGTAGTGAACATCAACTGAGATAACAATAGAAAGCGCTTAGCACAGTGCCTGGCACCTTGTAAGTGCTGTAGAAAATGTCATTTTCATTTTACAAATGAAGAAACTGAGGCAAAAAGGGGTTAAATGACTCGCCCAGGGTCACATAGCTAGTGAGTATCTGAGGTCAAATCTGAACTCAAGTCAACCTGATTCAAGGTCTGCTGCTCTATCCACTGGACCACCCAGCTGCCCTATCTATTACGGGCAGAGGAAGAAACCAGTCCTGTCATAGCACCTTGGGAGCTGGAAGGGATCTTTGAGGCAATGGGGTCCAGGCTCCTCCATTTCTAGATGAGAAAACTGGGACCCAGAAAGGGGAAGTAATTTGGGCAAGATCGCCCCAAGTAGCAAATGGCAGAATCCCTTAATAGATGTGTCAGGGCAGAGGAGGGGCCCGTGGACCTGACAGTGACGTGGTGATGGAAGAAGCTGATTGGAGGTTGGCTTGTCTTGGAAAAGGGAAAGGCTCCAAGGAACAGTCCTGTGGGGGATTACCCAGACAGGCCAGCTTCCTTCTTGGAAGCAGATCAGCCAGTCAGAACTGAATGACCAGGACACACCCTTTCCCCCAGGCCAAGCAAAGAACCAGGGCTAAGTGACATGCGGTCTGGGGGGACCCCAAAGAGGCTTTATGGAAGGAAGCTGAGCAGGTTTGGGAAACGCCCCCAGGACATGCATACCTCACACTGCAGTTAGCTCAGAGACCACCCTGGCCACCTTCACTGTAAGGCAGAGGGAACCACCCCAAAGCTAAGTGACCCTGTACAAGGGAGAAGGCAGCAGAGTGAGAATTTGAACTCATATCCTGTGACTTTGAGTTCAGCTCTCCAAATGGGCACTTGCCACCCACGGGTACACAGACATGCCCCCCTTCCCATGCTCAGAGCCATTGCTTATCAGACACTCTCACATTCACACCAGATCTCACACCACACAAGATCTCACATGACTAGCTGTGGGCACTCTGGGGTTATCACCAGGAGAATCAGAGCTGGACCAAGAGCATCCCACAGATCTAGAAGGGACCTTGGACACCCTTTAGTCCAGCCCCATTGTTTACAAATCAGGAAGCACAGGTGGCTGGAGATTCCAAGGATGGCTCTCTGAGGTCAGGGCTCTTTGCCTACCATCAGGAGCTCCAAGCCTTGTGGTGCCCAGCCTCTGTGCCTTCATCCCAGGACCTCAGAGGGAGGCTTGATGGGGGAGGTGAACTGAAGTAAGGGGGAAGGAGGGAGGCTGCCCAGCCATGAACATGTCCTGGGCAGACCAGCTCAAGGAGGAAGTGCCTTTTTGCAGTACAGCCTTTCACAAGCCTGTTCTTGGCCAAGACTGTGTGCAATGGGCCCCTCTCCAGTCCCCAATGCCTGCAACTTCCCCCTCTGACAGATCCCCAGACTGGGGAGCAGAGGGGGTGCCAGGGGTGCCAGGAACCCAGGGAGGGCTGCTGATGTGGTCTCCTTTGTCCTCCTCAACCAACGTTTATTGAGGGCCAGCTGCCAAGAGACTAGACTGTACAGAGAGAACTCCAAGGGGCAGGGAGCAACCACCTTCAGAGCTCACAGCCTGGCAAGGAGAAAATAAAAGCAAGCAGTTCCCAAGGATTATACACATATGTACAGAGCAGCACAGAGGAGGGGAGGAGGGACCAGCTGGGATCAGGGATGACTTCCTGGAGGAGGAGGAAGGCCAAGGCAGAACGAGGAATAGAGGAGCTCCCAAAGTGGGCTGGTCAACACTGGAGGGGCAGATGGAGGTGAGGGGACAGCAGGAACAGGGCTGTGTCGGGTCCCTGCAGGCCCTGGGACTTGGTGCTGCTATCCAGAGTCCCCCCCATACCATGCCAGCCGGACTTGGTGGGGCGGCTTGGCATCAGACTGATGTCACCAGCTTTCTTCTGGTGCTCTCACTGCAGCGGTCAAGAATGAGGTCCTGGCTGGGCCGAGGAGGCACAGCTGGCTGGGGCTTCATGGGTGGCTTCGAGGACTCTTCTGGTGGGGAAGATTGAGAGAGACAGAGACAGAGAGATGGAGAGAAAAAAGAGAGAAAGAAAGAGAGAAGGAGAGAAAGTAGAGAGATAGAAAGAGAAATAGAGAGATGGAGAAAAAGACAGAGAGAGATAGAAACAGGGACAGAGAGAGAGATAGAGAAAGAGGAGAGAAGTGGAGAGGGAGGGGGAATGGAGGAGGAGGAGGAGAGAGGGGGAGAGAGAGAGAGAGAGAGAGGGAGGGAGAGAGAGGGAAAGAGAGAGGGAAAAACAGAGGGAGGGAGAGAGAGGGAGGGAGAGAGAGAGAGGGAGAGAGTCAAATGCCCTGTTCACCTCTGTGAGGCCTTGAGCAATCTTTTCTGGGGACCACCCTTGTCCTCAGGAGGCCAGGTCACTACTATACACACAGCAAACCCAATGCAAACCAGGCAGTGGGTAACAAAGAAATAGCATCTCTTCTTCCTTTCTTTTTCCTTCCTTCTCTCATACCCATGATCCTTTGCCAGGGGGTAGAGCAACCTCAAGCTTGCTGCCCCAGGGCTGTCCCTCAGCAAACTGAAAGTGGGATTTGTGTCCTTCACCCTGCCCATCCCCAGCCCCACTAATTCAGACCCAGACCCTCTTTCTTCCTGGTTCTTTCCTGTGCTGGAGAATGGACAGTTCTTGCCAATAGGAATTGTTTGTACTTGCATCCCCACCGTGTACCTGGCACACAGTAGGTGCTTAATAAATACGTGTTCATTGACTGACTGATCAGCGCAGTCCCACTGTTAGGGACTGAATGTGGAGCTGCTTAAACTGGGAGTCCCAGAAGCGACACTATGATGGTAGAATTGTCTACATCGTTGGGAAGGACTTTAAGGAACTTTCCCATTCAGGCAAATATCACCAGCTGGGCAGCCACCTGCTCTACCTGTAGATGAGGCTAGGCCTGGCTGCCAATGATCCCTGCATCCCGAGGAATGAGAAACAGGCAGAGGGATGAGGGCAGACGGGAAGTGGGGTTCACAAAAGGGAAAGGAAGGAGTAAGCAATAAGAATTGGGAAGGGCTAAGGATGGGGGTGAAGAGGAAAGGGGCTTGAAAGGGAGAGGGGAGGGAGGACACTAAGGGGCCAGATCATAGGGAAGACTGCCTTGCCCAGTGTTCATTCTCTGGGTCTCTTAGGTGCTCCTAGACCTAGAAGAGGATTTGAACCTGGGTTCTTGGATCCTGATCTCGGGCTTCTCCCACTGACACATTGCCTCTGCCCCCATTCCAGTGGGCCACCTTGATCCCCAAGCCTCTTTCCTAGCACCAGAGGCCCCACCCCCACCCCCAGCAGCAGGGCAGGGAAGCCAGGTCCCCAGGCAGGCAGGGTGGAGACTCACGAGGCTGGCTCTCCTCTTTCTGGGCACTGAGCTGTCTTGTCTTTCTCTGCTGCTGGATGAATTTGACACTGTTTCTCCGGTAGGAATCTTGGCTGATGCGCTTCCGGGCTAGCTTGTGCATGCTCTGGGCATTGCGGATGGAGGACCTTGGGGGTGGGGAGCGTGTTGGTATCAAGCCTTCCTCCCCCAGGAGGTCTTCTCAGATAATTTCCCAAAAGCTCCTATCCCATCCCCCCAAACAAAGGGTCCCCCGGAAGAGTCTCACCTGCGGGGAGGAGCCCCCCTCCTCTTGATGAGGTTCTTGGCTTGGGTGTTGTCCTGCCCAGATTTCTGTAGGTACATGGATGGGTAGTAGCCAGTGATGTCATCTTTCCTATAATCATACAGCCCCCATGAGATACTCCCCAGCCAGGACCCCCTGGGATGGGCAGCATCTCCAAGAGGATGAATAGGAGGTCCTTAGCAGAGGGATCTCTTCCTTTAAATGTAGGCAGGGTTTAATTATGCCTCTTTGACAGATGAGAAAACAGAGGCCCAGAGAGGTTGAGAATTTGCCCAAAGTTACCCAACAAGTTAGGAACATAGTCATAAAATGGTGGAGCTGGAGAGGATCCTACATCTAGAATTTGAGGGGGCTTTAGAGGACACTTGGGTCAACCCCCTCATTTTATACATGAGGCAACTGAGAGACTCTCCCAGGGACATGTGGAGGAGAGATTTGAATTCAGGTCATCTGAATCCAGAATAACTATTAAACTGCTCCACACAAATTATTTAGTCCAACAGAAAAGATGTGATTTGCCTAAGGTCCCACAGTGAATTAGTAGCAGAGGCAGAAATTAGAACCCGGGTCTCCTGATGCCAAATTGGGTCTAGGTCTCTAAATCCCCAGTGACTCATACAGTACCTGGCACATAGGAGGCACTTAATAAATTCTGGTTGATTGATTGGATCAAAGGATTATAGATTTGCAACTAGAAGGGACTACTGAGTCCAACTCCCTCATTTTATAAAGAGGAAACAGAAGCACAGACAAGTAAAATGACTTACCCAGGGTTATACAACTGCTAAGTATATGAAACAGGATTTGACCTTGGGTAGTCCAGTCTCCAAGCCAGTACTCTACCAACTTCCTAACTAGCTGACTGATTAACTGGTTGATTAAGTCTATGTCATGTTGCTTTCCCAATTGGTGACTCCATCTTGAGAGTCTTTCCCAGGAAAATAATAATGGTCTGAGTCCCTAACAAGCCTTACCTAGGATTTGACTAGGCTTGTCCCCTGCATCCCTTACCCTTGCTCCTCAAACTGAACCTCTTCTCTTACCTGACAACCCACCAGCCATCCAGCAGTTTGTGAATAACCTCAATGGTTTCCCCTTCGTTCAATGTCATCTCATCCTCCTCCACAGCAGTGTAAGCTTTGATGGTGATGTAAGGTTCACCTAGGATAGTCATATGGGTTCTGAGTTCAGAGCCCTATCCCTCCCTTCTGTTCCACCACCACCATCCTTCCCCCTCCCCTCCCTTGACCCCAGGCTGACCTAGACCTAGGTGGTTTTCACCCTCCTTGGTGGTTCTCACTGGGTGTTTGTGACATGACCTACTCCTTGTCTCCTCCTACATCTCCCACCATTCCTCTTTCTTCTTTGCCTATCCCTCTTCCCTTCTGAGTGTTCCCCAAGGTTTTATTTTAGGCCCTCTTTTCTCTCTATCCTCCCTCTCTTGGTGAATTTATTCAAACCCATGGCTTTACAAGAGAGACATTGTGGCTCAGTGGATAGGACAGTCAACTTGGGGTTGGGAAAAGAGGTTCCAATTGATGGTCAAAATGGCTACTCAAGTTCTGACCAAGATGGCAGCTCAATTTTTGATCCAAGCTGGCTCCATATGTCTAGTCTAGCAAAGTTCTAAAGTTCAAACCAGTTCAAACTCTAAAGTTCAAAATGATCAATAAATCCAAAGAGAAGTTATAGTAAGTAACTACCACCAGAACTGCCCAAAAGATTAGCCAGAAGCAATAAGAATGAGGGTAGCCAGTAAAGCCCGTGACCACACAGGGTAGATTCCCAGTGAGACCAGAGATAGCCCAAGAGGTCTAATGGCAGCAAGAGCTGAGGAACCCTTGACAAAGCACCAGCATGGGGACCTTGGGTAGCTCTATAATGCTAAGCTCAGACCAGGATAGCCAAGGGGCAAGGTCTTCAAGGTCCCTAAGGTTTCTAAGTTGCTAGAGAGAGCCCTCAAGATCCAGTGCTCAGAACCTCTAAAATCCAAGAGGGTCTGTCTAACACCAAGAGATGGAAGAAAGTGCAGGAACCCAAGGGAAAGAGTGGCACAGTTTCCCAATTCAGTTTCTAAAGTTGAAGAGATGAGTAGATCAAAGAAAACACCAACCTATATAAGAAATGTTGCAAAAGTATAGGCTTTCCCTGAAGTTTGAGGGAGTAATCCTATAAAAACTGTGAGAAGAGATTCAAATTAGAGATTTAGAGATTAGATTAGCTTAGAGATTCAAAAACAGATTTCCTACAAGGACCACATGAATACCTAGAAGAAATGGGATATCTTTTTTTTAATGAAATGAAAACTCTTGAAGAAAGAATTTGAAAGTAAATAAATAGGTTAGAAGGGAAAGTGGTAAACTTTGTTCAAGAAATGTAATTTCTAAAAACTAGAAGAGATGAAACAGAAATCAGTGATTCCATGAGATAGCGAGAAATATTAGAACAAAATCATAAAATCTAAAAAAATGAAATTAAAGATATCTGATATCAAAATTTACTGGAAAATAGGTCAGAAAGGAAGAATTTAAGAATCATTAGAATTTCTGAAAATTATGACTTTTTTTTAAAAGTCCAAACTCTATATTCCAATCAATTATAAATTAAAACTCTATCTTATTAGAATCATAAGGCAAAATAAAGAAGGAATCTCCCTTTCATTTCCTAAAAAGAAGACAAAAAAAAAAAGAAAAGTCCCAGGAATATCATAACCAAAATCCAGAGCTCCCATGTAAACAAACCAAAAACCTCAACATACTGCAAGAAACCAGAAAAAATCAGCTTATGTACCATGGAACCAAAGTCAGGATCACACAAGACCTTGCAGTTTCTTCTACAAATGACATGAGATCTTGTAATACAAGATTTTAAAAGATGAAAAATACAGACTTGCAATCAAGAATAATTTACTCTGTTAAGTGTCATCCTACAGAGGGAAAAAAATGGATTTTAACTGAATAGAGGACTTTGAAGCATTTCTGATGAAAAGACTAGAATTGAGTAGAAACTTTGAAATACAAACACGAGTCCAGTGACACCTAGAAAGTGTGAGGTTGATTTGAGGAACTGGAAGATGTATGTTGATCTAGTGCTAACAGTCTAAAGGAGGAAAAGAAAATGTCCCTTCAGAACTTTCTTATCTTCAAAGAGTATTAAGGGAGTTAACTAAGAAAAAGCAAGAGACCTGGGGGTGGATTAGTTTTGTTCCAAGGTTTTAAAAAAGGGAAAAGAGAAAGGAGGGTAAAAGGAGGAATATACTGATGTAGAAAGGAAAAAAGGGGGAGAAACTTGGTTATTTCTCATAATTAGGGCACAAGAGAGGAAAAGTATACAAACATGGAGGGAGAAGTTGGAAGAGACGATATCAGATGAACCTCACACTTATTCAGAAGAGACAAAGGTAATTTGAATGCACGCAACAGTTTGGTATAGATATACACCAAACTCCACTGGGGAACCTGTGGAAATAGGGAGGGAGGAGATGGTAAGGAGGGAAAATAATACTGGGGAGGAATACTGACATATAAAATGAATGTGCTGATTTGAAAAAGAGATTGAAGTGGGAGAGGGGAGAGAAGGAAGAGAAAAGATCTAAAATCTATGGGAGTGCCTTACACAATTGGAGCTCACTGAACAAATTGTAGTAAATTAATGTAATGGAATATTATCACACCATAAGAAATGATAAAGGAAATGATTTCAGAAAATCAGAGTTAGTTTGAAGTGATGCAGAGTGAAACAAGCAGAACCTGGAGAACAGTTTATTCAAAAATAGAAACATTGTAAAAATATATATATAACTTTGAAAGACTTAAGAATTCTTATCAATTCAATGACTTCCCATATCTCCAAAAGGCCAGAGATGCAGCACATTACCCCACCTCCTGACAAAGTGATGGACATAAGGTACATAAAAAGACATGTCTGGACTTTATTGCGTGGATCTGTTCTGTTTGACTATGCTTACTTGTTACAAGAGTTTGTTTTTCTTTCTCTTGGTTGTTAATTGGAGAGGATAGGATTAAGGGAAAGACAAGTTAGTAGCTATGATGCCCAAACTTTGTAACAATTTTTTAAAATGCAGAGGTGAGAACAAAAGGAAATTCAGAAGCAAACATAGACAAGCAGGACAGTTTTGAAAGTAAGATGCAGAATGTATCAAACACTTTTTTAAAAGCAGGAAATATGAAATGGAGATTCATGGTTTCATATCAAATTTTGTTTTGCTGCCTGTAGGGAAATACTCTGGATTTTTTTAATTCACAGAATTTTTAAAAAAGGTAACAGACAAATAGGATAGCTTTGAAAGTCACATGTTATATTCTTGGAGAGAAAAATTAGCTGGATGTGATGAAAATCTTTGTTTTCATGGACAATTTTCTTTTTCTGATCTGTTCTATATATGGAAATTATCTTTTTTTATGTTTGTTGAATTCAGAATTAATTTTTTTTTAAAAAACCTAGATTCAAATTCTTATCTCCTTTTACTTAAGCAACTTGAGGGTGGGGATCTTCTTTATCTCTTGCACCATAGATCACAGGCTCTAGAGCTGGAAGGAACCTAAGCAATTATCCTGTTCAATCTATAGATGAGGCAAGTGAGGCCCAGAGAAGAGAAGTCACCCAAGATCAGACTAGAACCTGGTTCCTCCAACTCCAGATCTGGTGTTCTTGTCACTGCAGCACATTGTCTCACTTTCACTTAGTACAGAGCTCAGGTTAGGTGCTTAATGATATCATTGTCTGATTGATTAAATTAATGAATAGATAAATGGATGGATGGATGGATGGATGGATGGATGGATGGATGGATGGATGGATGGAAAAATGAATGAATGAGTCCCTCTGGGGAGAAATCACTGGATAGAAAAAACTCTTCCCCTCTCTTCAACCTTCTGCATCTTGTCTGGTTTGAATGGAGAGGTGCACCTTGGTGTATAATGTCCCCCATACAAGGCAGAGGAGGGGAAGGGTGTCTTTGGGAAGGGGAAGGAGAGGTACCTTCATAATTGGGCTCCTGTTCTTCAGACTCATCTGGACTGTCTATGGGCTCCAGGTAAGAAGCTGGTACCCAGCCACGTTTCTCCTTTGTTTGGCAAAACCACCAACCTGTGTTCAAAGCCACAAGGCAGTGTGAGGGCCATGTGCCTCCTTATGGCTTTCCAGACCTCTGTGGGCTGTTGGAGGCAACCACTGAGACACCCAAACATATAGGCATGCCCATGGAGACAGGCATTCAGTTATTCAGCACACATTTATTGAAAGCAGGTTACAATGTCCTATGCTAGATATTCAGCCCACAAGCCCACCGCTCTTTCATAAGCATGTGCAAAAGCACATGAGCAAAGAGGTACATACAGACACCCGGATATAGACTCACTTCCAAGCCCTTTTGCTCGAAAGCATAATCCTTACACACCTGCAAACCCACACCCTCCCCCACATACATACACACACACACACACACACATATAATGAGAGGTTATTGTGGGATTGACCCCTCGCTATATGAACAGAAAATAAACACATAAAGGTGTCCTTGGCTATATGTGATAATAATAAATAGATGGTTGGAAAAGAAATAAATACATTTTATCCTCACCACAGCCCTGGGAGGCAGGTGCTATTATTATTCCCATTTGTCAGATGAGGAAACTCAGGTACAGGGAGGGTAACTTGCACCCAAGTCCAAGTCCAGCACTCTAACTCCTGCATCACCTAACTGCCAAACATATCATCTTCACTATCAAACAGCTCACATTTCCATAGAGCTTCTGAACAACTCTGTGAAAAAGTAACACAGTTTCCCATACACCCATTTCACAGATAGGGACACTGAAGCGAAATCAAATGTCTTAATCACACAGCTAATAAGTGTTATCGTGATTTGAACTCAGGTCCCTTGATTCAAAGTCCAGAGTTCTGTTGGGTTTCCCACCCAACGTATCTTTGTGATCCTGTGAAATGGATGTTGTAACAGCAACCTGCCTCGAAGGGTTCTTGTGAGGATCAAGTAAGATAATATTTGTAAAGCACTTGCCACAGTGCCTGGAACCTATTAGGTGCTTAAGAAATGCTTGTTCCCTTCTCCCTTCCCCCACAGAGACACATGTCCATATGCATATAGCTAGACATACATGCACAGGTATCATAGCCGTGTCTCACATACAGACATACCCACACACTCACAGAGAGATCATCCTTCCCCTCTCCCACCCTCAACCCCCAAAGCCTCTAAGACAAGACCACCATATTGCCTTGATTCTCGGGGAAACAAAAAAGGACTCCTTCCTATACCTTGGCATCCTCCCCACTCCCCTTTGGACCCACCAACTTCATAAGTAAAAATAAAAGCATTCAATGATTGATAAGGCACCAAAGAATCTCAGAGAAGCCAGAAAAAAAGGGGGACCCAGCCTGCCTGTCCCAGGACAGAACTCTTCCAGGTTGGGGGTTGGGGAGGGGAGAGGGGGAGGAAAAGAGGAAGGAAGAAGAAAGCAGAAGGAGGGGGGAGGGGGGACTGACCACTTTGTCCTTTCTCCACCACATCCACCAAGTCACCCAACTTCAGGGTCATCTCCGTATTGGAGCTTTTCTCATAGTCTGCAATTGCCCGGTAGGTCTGCAAGATGATGGGGCCGGTGATGTCTGCAGACAGTAGAGAAGACAGTTGAGAAGGAAAGCATCCAGGTGTGGGGCAAAGTGGGGAGCGAGGGAAGCAGATTCTCTGTTGGGTCTCTGCCACCTCACACCTCTACCTCCACTCACACCAGGTATCAAAAAAGATGGAGGAAAGGGGACCAGCCTTCATGTTCCACCTCCTCCCCCCAACACATTCTATTATTTCTGCCACCCTTCCCCTCCTCTTCTTTCTATTAGGGGACAGAAAGAGGATCTGTTTGTTCTCAGATGAAGCCAAATAAGCAAGAGTTGGAAAGGTCCTGAGGTCATCTAGCACAGTCTTTTCATTGTGCTGAAGAGGAAGCTGAGGCATGGAAAGATTACGTGATTTGTACAAGGTCACACTGGTCAATGACCTGACAGCTCATCTACCAGGCTTTCTTAACCTGAACTCTATGAACTTGTTGGTTTTTTGTTTTTAGTATCTTCATAACTATTTCAATATTCAATTTTTCAATCAATATACTATAATACAATTCAATATTTACAATAAATACAATTCAATATTTCAATTGCAATATTCAATTCAATATTTCAATATTCCTTTGGAATCCTAGGCAACAAAAGACATTATTCTGAGACAGGGGTCTACAGGCTTCACCGGACTGCCAAAGGGGTCCATGGCAAAAAGGTGAAGAACTCCTGAATCCTAATCCAACCTCTTAATTTTACTGAATAGGAAACAGAAGTCAAGGTCACACAGATAAGCAAATAGAAAGGGCCTCTGACTCCAGAGATCATTTCACTACCCTCCAAAGCCTTCCAGAAAATCAAGCTCAATTCGAGGCATGTAACCATAGCTCAGTGCAAAGACCATTGGCTCTGGAGTCCAAGGACTTGGGTTCATATTCTGAGCTCATCAGACACTTACTGATTGTATGACCTTTGGCCCCTCGCTTCCTTTACAGTTAGTCCTCCATAAAATATTGAAACAGATAGGTGGGGTGAGTGGGTGTTGGGTTAAAGACTTTCTGAGGCCCCTTCCCATTTGACATATTGAAGATTTTATAATCCTCCTTAAGCCTGAGTTTCCTTTTCTGTAAAATGAGGGATGGACCAAAGGTAGACACTAAGATGCCTTCTTGCTCCAAATGGATGATCCTAGGGTGCTCTGGAATTCATTCTTTCAGTGAAGGCTTTTGGAGTGCTGGCAATGGACACAAGGCTAAATGCCCATTCCTGATGGGAGACTCTCCCCCACTTTGAGTTCTGATGACTTCCTCTGGGATGGTCCTTCCTTTCTTTGCCATTCCCTGATCCCCTGAGGAGCCCCCTGCGTGTCTCACCAGAAACATTGTTCCTGGAATCTTTGGGCATCAGATAGGTCTCTGGCTTCTTCGCCCTGTAAGGAAGAGAGGTCTTGTCTCATGCCCGTGTCCTCTGCCACATGCCTGGCTCCACGTTCACTATGGCAGGTAGTCTCGAGATATACCCAAGGAAAAACTCCCAAACAACCAGGAACATGTGTCTGATTGGAACAAGAACAAGGAGGAAGACGGATGGGCCTTTCCTCTAGGTCTGGGGCTTTTTAACTCATTTGTTTCACGGACCGTTGGGCAATGTCTCCTGAAGCCCAAGGAACCCTTCGCAGAATCATGCTTTTAAATGCACCCAAAAAAATACACAGGGACAGCTAGGTGGCCCAGTGGATAGAGCACCAAGAGCCCTAGAGTCAGGAGGACCTGAGTCCAAATTCAGCCTCAGACGCTTACTAACCATGTGACCCTGGCAAGTCACTTAAACCTGACTGCCTCAAAAAAAAAAAAAAAAAAAAAAAGGAAAATACATAGAAACTAATTGTGTTGAAGTATATTTATGAAAACATGTAAAAAACAAATTCACAGACATTTAGTTAAAACAACCCTTACTCTAGATTGGATTACCCACCCCAGAAGTATCTTTTTTAAATAAAATTTTATGAGTTTCTTTTGGTTTTACATCACCTGTGTTTTCCACCATATTCCTTTTTTTTTTTTTTTTGATTAGTCATGTCCAACTCTTCATGACACTATTTGGGGTTTTCTTGACAAAGATACTGGAGTGGTTTGCCATTTCCTTCTCCAGTTCATTTTACATATGAGGAAACTGAGATCAATAGGGTTAAGTCACTTGCCCAGGGTAACCGTCTGAGGCAGGATTCAAATTCAGGTCCTCCAACTCCAGGAGCAATGGGTCACCTAGCTGTCCTTAGTATTGATTTTTTAAAAACCTACTGGTGCCCCAGCGGTCCACTCTGTGGCCTTCCATCCCTCCCCCAGCAGGGAATGGGGTAGGAAAGGAAAGATGGGCTAGTACTCACTGGTTGTCCGAGGGGAGCTTCAGGTCATCAGGCCTTACTTTGAAGAAATCCAGAACATGGGAGCAGCGGGAGATCTTAGTGGGCAGGTTCATCAAGGTGTTACAGTATTCAGTCAGTGTGCCTTGGCGGTTCTCTGTGGTCCGCTGCCCATCAAACCATCGAGGGGCTAGGTGGTCAAGCGGACAAGGACAGCGAGCAGAAAGGTGAGTCATGGAAGAAGATCAAGGTATGAAAACAGACTGGAGGCAGAGGGCCTGGGTTCATATCCAACCTCAGCTGATCACTGCCTGTGTGGCCTTGGGCGACAATTGTAACTTCTCTAGATGTCTGTTTGCTTATTTAGAAAGTGAGGGCATTAAACTAGATGGATTCTGGGTCTGCCTTTTCGCCCTGGATCTATAAAGGGAAGGGAAGGAGCATCTATGCAGCACCTATTGTATGCCAGGCATGATGCTAAGCAATTTACAAACGTTGTCTCACTTGATCCTGACAACAATCCTGGGAGGTGGGTACTGTCATTATCTCCATCCTACAGTTGAGGAAACTGAGGCAAACAAGGTGAAGTGACTTGCCCAGGGTCACATAGCTAGTAAGTATCTGAGGCTGGATTTGAACTCAGGTCTTCCTTAGATCCAATGTTTAACCTAACTGCTAAGAATCTGTGATGCTGGTGTTCCTGAGACAAACCAGGACATGGGATGGGCAGTCTTGGACCCTGGCCTTGACTTTACTGTGAAGTTGGCCAAGGTCCTCCCTGCCTCAGTCTCAAGCCAACAGGCTAAGAAAGTGCTTGCCTGGCTTCCTGTCCCATGAATGTCCACCTCCCTGTGGGTTTCAAGTGGCTTTGCTATTTTTTTCTCTTCCTCTTTGTTCTTTACCCAGCCAATCTGTCATGCAGAGGAGCTGGAGCCCCACAAACGGCACATGAGACCCGGGCAGAGAAAGACACACGCAGTAAGGGATAGGGGAGTGGGGGCTGCCTGTGGGGGGACCTCACCTGGGCACAGCCCACAGGACCAGGCTACAAGCCATCTGGCACCTTCCTGTTTCCAATCACCATTGTTGCTGAGAACTGAGCCCAATAGTTCTTTATCGGTATTACGCTGCGTGCCTCTGATTTGTGGGTGGGGGTGGGGGTGGGGGGTTGGCTTGAGCTCTGGCGGGAATTGAAACTTTAGACAGCAAAAGACAACTGGAGGCTGTTCTCTTTGAATCTGGGGTTTGCCCAAGGTAGCTAGCTTACCCCAAGAAACCCTTGTCAAAATCCAAAGTTCAGTTCAAGCCCCGAGGAAAGAACCCACCAGGGACAAAGCCTCCCTCCCAATAAAGCAGGGGATCAGAGATTAATGCCAGCCCTGAGCAGCTCCTGACCTCCCTGTCGTCCCAGGGCATGGACACATTTGGACTTGTCTCTTCCTTTTCAGATGATTCTATGTGCATCCCACATCCCTAATAATAACAGCATCATGGATTTAGACCCAGGAAGGACTCTGGAGGTCTAGTTCAATCCCTTCACACCCATTTTGCCAACGAGGGACATGAACCACAAAGACCACAAATGATTTTCAGGGTCACCCAAGAAGTGAGTGCCAGGTGCAGAATGAGATCCTAGGTCCTTCTGACTCTAGAGTCAGCGCCCCATCCACAAGCCCAGCCTGCCCAGCCTGCTGGCCAGCCCCTGTAGAACGCTGCACATTTTTACAAGTATGTCCACACACAGGATCCCATTTCATCCTCACTGCCACTCTCTGCCACATAGGCAGGACAAGAAGTATTCACCTATTTTACAGAAGAAGAAACTGAGAATTAAAGAACTGCTGTTCAGGATGCAGAGACTCCTCCCTCCAACCAAGAGGTACCTAAATTCAGTGGGGGTGAGGGGGAGAAGTGAGAGAATCGCAAAGATTTCACTTTCCTATCTCTTGCCCTCAATGGAGCCTACCTGGGAGATGGGGGATAATTCTGTTCTCTGAGCTGATTTGTCCAGATTCAATGGGAAACATTTCTTTTAACAGTTTCTAGAAGGAGAGAAAATAGGAAAGGTCAAGTCATTTCTTCGCTGTTTCCCACATGATGGAGGGGAATGTAGTCTGCACCCGCTCTCAGCCTTCCAGTATCCTGGGTTCGTCCCCTCAGACTCATGCTCAACTCACTCATCTCCCCACATCCATCACTCACTAAGTTTTGACTTCTCTCCTGTTTCAACCTTTCTCACTCTCTCTGCTCCCACAGCTCCCATGGTCTTGGTAAGTGCTGACATGGTGCCTGGTGTGGAGTAAAGCCTTTATAAAAAAAACTTGTTGCTTGACTGATAGGCACTTAATTAGTGCTTGTTGATGGCTTCATTAGATGTAAGCTCCTGGAGGGCAGGAATTGTTCCATTGTTCTCTCCAGGCCCAGTAGGGTACCTGCAATAGGTGCTTAATGAATGCTTGCTGGTTGATCATATTCAATGCGAAAAACATTTATTAAGCACTTACTGTGTACAGAATATCATCTCTATAAAGTAGTAGGAGAGATAAGATGCTTGAATAACAAAGTATAACAGAAAAGAAGATACAAATGTAAAAGATGCTCTGAAAGTATATAGGAGGAAAAAAATCACTTTTATTGGGGAGGAGTCTCCACAGAAGAATCAGTGTTTGGATCAATAGTACTTCATAGATAGAGAGAAGGGAGGGCATTCCGGGCACAAGAAAGAGCCTAAAGAAATGCCCAGGTGGGAAAGTGATGGATATGTAGGTGGAGCAGGTAGGTGGCACAGTGACCTGAGATCAAATCTAGTCTCAGACACTTAGTAGCTGTGTGACCCTGGGCAAGTCACTTCACCCAGGTGGCCTCACTTCCTCATCTGTAAAATGGAAGGAAAAGGCAAACCACTCCACTATCTTAGCAAAGAAAATTCCAAATGGGGTCATGGAGAGTTGGATACAAGTCAACATGCATGTCGAATAATCCTTTTTAGGTCTTATTAGCACGTCAAAGGGAAGTTACTGCTTTTTTAAAACCTTAACTGTAAGTCCACCCAAAAAGCAAAGGGTAACAACACACTGATCACAACTTTTTGATAAAAATAAAGATTGATGTGTTAACAGAACCTAAAGACGACAGCAATCATCAATTTAACGGAACCCATGTGGCACCTGTGCCTAGTTGGTCAAACTGTTAAATAGTGACAGTCATATAGACCTTCCTCAATTATCCGAAGGGGTGGAGCAGTACTACACACTTTGCGTCTGATCTGTCACAACCATTTAACCCTGAACAAGTTTCTTCTGTTCCCCAGAATGCTTCTTAATGGCTTTACCCTGGCTCTCAGTCTACACATGACAAACTTACTTTACTGGGGTCTCAAACCAAAGATACTAATAATAGCTAACATTTACATAGCCCTTTGAGATGGGTAAGGCACTTTACGAATATGATCTCATTTCACTCTCACAACAAGTCACAAGCTCTTCTTCAGAGATGAGAAAACAGAGGTTAAATGACTTGGCCAGGAAGACCCTGGGATTGGATTTGAATTCAGGTCTCCCTGACTCAAGGTGCAGCACTCTGTCCATTGTACTACTGAGGAAGGTCAGTCTGCTGCACCTCAAATCAGAAAAAGCTTTTCAAAGGGATCAAAGGGATGATTTGGGGCTTGGTTGAAGATGACTATTATTCTGTGTTGGAGACTTATCTGTTAGTTTGGATTATCTGGATCAAATTAGCACAGTTCTTTGAATATTTTAAACATTTGACGAATCTTTAACATTATCTTTTACAATATCTTTAACAATATCTTCATTCATTATTTCACTCATTCATTCACAGTAAGAGGTGGGAACCTCCCTTGGCTCACTGAGAATTGGCTCTGTAATGGATAAAGCTCAGGTCTTTTCTTCCAGTCAGTGGCCAGATGGGGATAGAGCTCCTTAGGATCTTAGGATCTCCCTCTTTCCCCTCCCTCCATGCTGATTTCCCATGGACCCCCTTGGGCTCACACTCACATGGAACTCGTAGATCTCTGTGAAACGACGGTAGACCACCTTCTCTGAGAGGTCCTGCCATTTCACCAGGAACATGTAGACCTGGAGAATAGAGAGGGGCACAACCAAGTTTTACATCCATAATTAGGGCAAGGTTACTGCAAGAAGTGCAATGGGAGTGGAGAATGTAGCTGTAGCTTTCTAGCTTCCTCTTACAGGGTGACTTCAACCATAAATAGGAGAATCTGGGCAAAAGTAGAGGGATGCAGTGGAGTTAGGGAAAGGGGAAAGGAGGCAAGTAGATCATTTTCATCAGGTCTCTGGCTACTGAGTGCTCCAATGGGCATAAAAATGGGGAGAAAGAACAGTTTATGCTCTCTAGGAGCTCAGTAGAGGGAACAAGACATACAGGAAGGAAAAGACAAGCAAAGTCAGAAGTGGGGGCAGTATACGGCAAGGCAGAATTGGGTCACCCAGGTCTCTTGTTTTGTAGTCTCCTGCCTCCCCTCTCAGTGGCTCCTCTGGCCCCTTTCTCTCTCTTCCAGACATATAACCCTACCAGGCACTGGTGAGCTGTCTCTGATTCATAGCATTCAAGGCTGGAAGAACCTCACGGGTCATCCAGTCTAAACCCATGACAGAAAGGGAAACTGAGGCTCACAGATCTTCAGCAACTTGTCTTAAGTCACACAGTTGGTGACAAATGTGGATGACTGGTAATGATTTAAACTATGAGAAACAAAACAGTGATTTCACCCAATTCAATTAAATTCAAGACAAGAAGAAATAGTTATTAAGTATCTACTAAGTGCTAAGTGAGGGAAATGGGGGGAAATGGGAAGTCTAAGGAGACAAAGTTGGACAGTGGAGAGCACAGACTCTGAAGTCGGGAGAGCTAGGTTAAAATGTAACCTCTGGTAATGACCCCTCTGTGGGATGGTAGGAAAGTCACTGAAACATTGTGGGAAATGGTTGGACTGGAGGTGCTAAGGATCCTTCCAGCTTGAGAAGATCCCATGACCCCAGAAAAGACACCAATGATCCCTAGGTGAAATGGCAGCCTTGTGATGGGACAGATGGCTGGAGGCTCCCCTTCATCAGACCACGGGGCATTTGCTGGGCTGATCTGCCCATAGGGCAAGGCTAGCCATGGATGGTACTCACATAGTGCTGACTGGGAGAAAAACGCTTCTCGAAGCCTAGGAGGACGATGTGCCTGATGAAAGGGTCCCCCATCACTGCAATCCCCTTCTCAAGCGGGTCAGGACTCCCTGAGGTCTGAGGGATGAAGGCTGATGGAGGAGCTGTGACTGGAAAGGCTTGGGGCACCCCCATGGCCTTTTATGTGCTGGGAAAAGAGGAAGTCACCGGCAGGAGAATTTGTTTGTGTCCAGAGGAGGAAGGGACCCCAGCTGTCAGGGAGGGGCAGGTGTCCGGATGACTTTGGGTTTTTCTTTCAGTTTCTCATCATTTCTTCTCTCTGTTGTTTCAATTTATAATCATTCTAACAATTCTGTATGTGTACATGTGTGTGCACATGTATGTGTGCATGCATGAGAGAGAGCGAAAGAGGAAAGAGAGATGGAGGGAGAAAGAAAGAAAGAAAGAAAGAAAGAAAGAAAGAAAGAAAGAAAGAAAGAAAGAAAGAAAGAAAGAAAGGAGGGAGGAAGGAGGGAGGAAGGAGGGAAGGAAGAAAGGAGGGAAGGAAGGAGGGAAGGAAGGAAAAGAAACAGAGAAAGAGAGGGGGGAGAAATGAAGAGAGAAAGTTAAGACAGAGAAAGTAAAAGAAAGAGAGAAGGGGAAGGAAAGATGGGGAAAGAGAAAAATACAAAGAGAAAAAGAGAGGGAGGGAGAAATGGAGAGATAAAGAGAGTGAAAGAAAGAGGGAGAAGGAGAGATGGGGAAAGAAAGATAGAGAGAAAGAGAGGGAGGGAAGGAGAAATGGAGAGAGAGAAAAAAGAGTGAGGCAGAGAGAGAGAAAAAGAGAGGAGAAGGGAGACATGGAGAAAGAGACACAGAGGGATAGGGAGCAAAAGAGAGAGGGAGGGAGAGAGAGAAAGAGAGAAGGGAAGGGAAGGGAGAGGTAAAGAGAGAAAGAGATGGAAACAGAGAGAGGGAGGGAGAAATAGAGTAAGGGGGGAGGAAGGGAGGGAAAGAGACAAAGAAGAGACAGAGACAGAGAGAGAAGGGAGAGGATTTCTATTTATTACAGACACCTGTGGGCTCCATGCATGTGCTCAGGGCAGGAGATACCTGGCTGGACCAGAAGACCGAAGGCCCGGGCTTTGACCCGCCTCTATTTCTTCATTTGTCAAAGAGCTCTTGCTTCTCACCCCTCCCACCCCCTCACTCCCCTTCCCAGGGCTGTTGGGAAGGTCCATTGAGAGAATGACTTAGAAGTCATAGATCCTGGACCAAGAGCTGGAGGGTATTTCAGAGACCATCTAGTCCAACCTCCCTCATTTTACAGATGAGAAAACTGCATCCTGGAGTGGTGACTTACCCAAGGTCACATAGAACCCAGGAATATTTTTCTCCCTACACCAAGTGTCCTTTACAAACCAGAGGGTGCTGTGGGTGGGGCTTTTGAATGGCTTTGTTTGAGTCCAGAGGGGTAGGAATGTCAAGGGATGGGAAGCCAAACTTACTAAGAGCACCTCCCCATGCCACAACCTCCAGAGATTTTGGCCGCCTGGGTGGGGAGCTCGCAGGTTCTGAGTTCTAATCCAAACAGTGACATGGAAGCAGGAGGGGTGAAGGTGGGGCCTTGGGAAAGCAGGCAGAAACCTCCCTCTTGAATGTCCAGCTCTGCTGGTCAGGCTCCAGCCACCCAATGGCTGAGCTGCTGTGACAGTAGCCTTGACTCTGTGCCTGGTTCAGCTATTGAGACCTTCTTACCCCCAAGAGGCCCTTGGCTTGGGCTGGGTCCCAAAGCCAGATGTCCTCAGCGCCCAGGGAAGCATCTGGGCTTGTGATAGAGACACTGGCGGCAATGGGAAAGTGAGGTTGCCCAGCTGCAGCCCCAGGTTCCAACCCCAGGGGATTTTCTCTTCTCATACAAGCCCTCCCCACTCCTTCCCCCCTGCTCAGCTCTATCTCTAGGAGAGAAACCTAGAAACCAGTTGAAAAGGAGACCAGCAGTAACTTCATGGGCTCTCCTCTTGTTACCCCAAGGTGCCCTGCTCTGGGCCCCCAGAGCTGCCTATCAGTGATGGGAGGCTTTCTCCAAAATCTCTTCCATCCTCTAAGGATGGAGATCTGTAACCACTGAGGAGGCTCAGAAACCATCTCCAGAGAAGAGGCCCTGAAGGCTGTCACCAGAGGAGGTTCTGAAGACTTTCCCTAGAGTAGAATTCTGCAGAATTACAGCATCCATGGAATAAATGTGCAGCTCCCTGACGTGACCATTTTGTGTGACTGGTCCCAAGATCAGCCTCATTTCTTATGTGGGGGGTGTACATACAAGCTTCAGGGAATCACGTCCTCTCCTATCATGTGGGGTTACATGTCATATGTGTGTTGTCCTGTGTTTACGTGTGTCCTGGATGCATGGAGGGTGTGTGGCAATCTTTCAAATAGTCTTAAAATCCATACACACACCAAGTGCCGCCATTTTGGTTTTTAGCCTTCTATAGTCTGGACGAATAATACATCTGGCCCTTACCACTCCATGGTACTCTGTGGCTCTGTGGCTCTGCTGATGATACAGAGATTAGCAAAATGCAAATTCATTGAAAAGCATCGTTAGGTCATCAGTCAGTGGATGCCCATAGTACATTGTGTTGTAGAGGGAAGAAAGGTTTACACAATTTTTTCATCTTGAAAATGATGCTTATAGGGAGGTGGGGCACTACTGGGACTGACTAGCATATATATATATTATCCGATGAAGTTTCTGTATCCAGTATTTTTGCTTGATTGCTTTCTGTTGTCACAAGTAGGATTTGGTTTGGAAGTGGTTGGGAAATGAATGGCAAAATGGCAGCAATCAAGTTAATTTTTAAAAGATAAAAGGATCCTTGTATTTCCCCCCATCATGTTGGAAACCAACACTCCAGGCCATTCTAGAATATTCCGGGAGCTTCTGGGATGACAGGTTTGGCTAAGAGAGGGATGAAGGAAGAGGGATGAGGACTTCTCTCTGCCAGTGCAGATTGGAACCTTCTCTGTAATTTACAGTCTTAGGGAAACTGAGACTTTTAAGTGAATTCATCAGTCTTGCAGCCACAGCCTGTGGCAAAGGTAGGACTTGAACCCAGATCTTCCTGGCTCAAAGGCCAGCCCCCTTCCTAAATAACCTGATAACCAAGTGTAAAGAGGTAAGTGGAGGAGCTCCCCCACCCGAACCTCCAGTCATCTACTTTACATGGTAAACACCCGATGATTGTTACTTAAATGAACTCCAAAAATTAGGCATTTGGACCCTGAGACTCAAAACAGTGGAGAATGGTGCCTGCCTTTTGGGCACCAGGAGACAAGAATTTTCAGAATAGGAGAGTCCCCTGACTCACCCCAGGTAGGTAGCTACCTTGTCCAGCTTCTAGATGATAGGATCACACATCCAGAACTTGGAGGATCAGCTCTAGAACTGGAATGCACTGCCCATCCAATACTCATTATTTTACAGGTGAGGAAACTGAGGCCCAGAGAGGTCAAGCTATTTGCCCAAGGGCACATATGTAGAAAGTGGGGGAGGGAGGATTTGATCTGAAGTCCTAGAATCTTAGGGTCAGACATCCAGAGCCGGAAGGGACCTCAGAGATTACCCAGTCCAGTCCCCTCTCTTGAGAAAGATCTGGCCCTCTCTAAAACTGGACATGGAATTTCCTCTGGTGTCTCTCTCAGGGATCGATGTAGCCGACCCTGTGGGAGATTGAGTTTCAAATTCTCTTAACTGACAAACCACTGGGAAATTCCCCAGGTCAGACAGATGATGGAGGGGGAGGTGAGGGAGCAGAGAGAGAGCCTGAGGTCAGCTTGGGGACCAGCCATGTGAACAGGAAGAGAGAGCCCCGACTTTTGAAAGCTCAGAGCCTTGGGAACCTAGGGGCCAGCCAACTCAGCCTTGGACCCTCTGGGAGAGAGGGGGCCTTAGCCTAGTCCTGTGGTCCCGGCCTGAGGAGCTCTCTACAGAACAAGCCCATGCCCCTCTCTCTCAAGCCATATTCCTTCCCTCCTTCAAGCCTCGTTGAGTGAACCATTTGCCTTGATGCCCCTCTCCCTCCCACCCAGCTCCTTCCACCTCACCCTTTGAAAGCCTGTCTCATTTACTCGATGCTTCAGTAAATGCAAAGAGGTGGAAAGACTGGTCCAAGTACGCTGAGAGGGAGGATGCAGTGGGGCCGAGAGCTGGGCTGAATCAATCTGTCAAATCAACAAGTATTTATTAAGCATCTACTATATGTCAGACACCATAATAGGTGTTGGGAGAATCAAAGACAAAAATCAAACAATTCCTACTCTCAGGGAGTTTACATTCTGCCTATGAATAGCATGGGCAGCTGGGCGTGCAGTAGATAGAAGACTGGGCCTGGAGTCAGGAAGACCTGAGTTCAAATGTGAGCTCAGACACTTCCTAACTGTGTGACCCTGGACAAATCACTTCACCCTGTTTGCCTCAGTTTCCTCATCTGTCAAATGAGTTGGAGAAGGAACTCACATACCTCTTCTAGTATATTTGCCAAGAGAACCTCAAATGGGGTCATGAAGAGTCAGACATGACTGAAACAACTGAACAACAACATGAAAGGGGCGGAGGAGAAGATAGGGGACAGAGAGAAATGGGGGCAAGAAGGAATTTGGGTCTAGGGTTTAGATGACAGGAATGAAGGAGATAAGAACTGAGGAATTAACCTGAAGACATATATTAGCCACAGGGGAAGGGGCTAAGCAGACAGATGGCAAAATGCTGGACCTAGTCCCCAGTCATCATGGAGTCCACCCCAACATCAACGCTTCTCTGCTTCATTTCCTGGGGTGGGCTGGGAAGTGGAGGAGGATTTGAGGATGTGGGTCTGTTGGATGTATCCTCAACTATTCAAAGCCCCCTTAAGGAAAGTGCTGCCATCTTGTTTCTGTAAGTGATCTTTCTGCAGCCAGCCTAGGGAATGTGTGTGTGTGTGTGCGTGTGTGTGTATGTGTGCAGGCTGAGGACTTACCCCCACAACCTAGCTCCCCTTTTCCCCTACATAAAATCCTTGTGCTTGCTTCCCTAGCAGGGCAAACGTTCAGGTCTCTCTTCTCCAACAGAAATGCTGCATTTATCGGTTATTCATCTGGAGGCCCTCAATAACCTTCAACAGAAGAGGACTCCCCAGCCTCCTGTTGCTTCTCCAATTGGCCAACTCAGTTGTTTTTACTGGCATCTTCTACTCTTACATCACTATCATTTCTCAATATATTCCTGCCCAACCCACCGAACCATCCCCTTGTAACAAAGGACAAGAACCAATTGAACCTTAGCAAAGCTAAGTTAACACATCAGTTGAATCTGACAATATATACAATATTCCACACCCATAGTCCCCCACCTCTGCAAAGAAGACAGAAAAGCACATTTTCTGTTGGTTGCCCAGGTATTTGCCTAAGAGCCCTGAGGATTATATGTTTAGAGCTAGAGACCACCAAGGCTGGTTAGTCTAATGCTTTCATTTTCCATTTGAGGAAACTGTCTACCTGGGAAGTGAAGTGATTTGTCTGAGCTCACTTAGGAAGCAAACATCAAAGGTAAGATTTGAACTCAAGTCCCACCACTTCAGAGTCAATGATCTCTTGTGTGTCCTTAGTTGCCTTTTCAAACTCAACTAGAGAGAAGCATTATGGAGGAAAGTCAGTTATTCTATATCCCTTTGCTCATTCTCTCCAGTGTAATGTCTGGTTTGGTAATGAACCACCTTTCCTGTTTGTAGCCAGTAGAGGAGATTGGGCTTTGCTCAGAGAGGAAGGAATATTGCCAGTCTGGTCTTACTAAATCAGGCTTCTTTCAGTCAAAGTCGGTTTTCCCCTCCAACTGTCTGCTCTGTGGCAGCCCATGCGGAGAGACCTGGTGTCTGAATGCCCTGAAGGACTTGTTCCTAGCTGGATCACTCAGATTGGTCTCACATCACGCACATGTATCTCTTGTTTCTTCTGGACATCAGTGTCTCCAGAGCTTAGCACACATAGCAAGTGCTTTATCAGTGTTTCCATTCACTCCCTCCATTTATTTATTCTTCCTGCATTATACTAGATACTCAACTGTACTGGTCTTAACAGAACTAAGTGGACAGTTTTTTCTCTTCCTTTTCAAATTAAAGTGGGGGCACAGAGTATAGATCATTGGACCTGGAGTCAGGAACACCTGAGCTCAAATTTCACTTTAGACACTTATTAGTTGAGTAACCCTGGGCAAGTCACTTAACCTCAGTCTGCCTCAGTTTCCTCATCTGGAAAATGGAGACAAGAAGAGTACCTACTTCCCAGGATTGTTCTGAGGGGCAAATGAGGTAACAGTGCTTTGTAAACATATGCCTTCAAGGGTCACATAAACACTAATTATTATAATATGTGCCATCTCCAGGAGAATGTATGTGTCTTCCCCTACCCCCCACCTTGTGCTTTCTGTTCCTGGCAAAATGCTATATTTAAAATAAAGGCACAAAGTGACCTAGAAATCCAAATCCTGGTCTCAGGTGCCAGCTGTTCAGTCCCCTCCCTCTGCTGAATTCTTTAATGTCAATCAGCAGAGACACGAAAACAACAGCGGCCCTCCAAACTCCATCCTCTCCCCCTGCCCCTGCCTACAACCTGACACTCTTTAGCAAAGCAGCAAAGCCCTCAAGCTTCCTTCTGGGGCTAGCATGTGTCCTGGCATGAGTCACCAGAAGCGTGGGCAATGGTCAGGAAGGAGGACAGCTCTAGGAAGGCGTCCTTTCATGCCATGGAAACCAGCAGACTTCTCTGTTTATGTTGGGTTGGTCAATAGCTACTCACAGGGAACCACAAATGCCCACTGCCCTGCCTGCCCTCCTCAGATCCTTAGCTAGAGGATAGATAATAGCCCATTCCTAGCCTCTAGGGAGCATTCATTTATATGCATGTTTGTAAGCATGCATGCATGTATGCATGTATGTGTATGTGTATACACACATACATATATGTATGCACATAATTTAGATTATCTTTGATAGGTTTTGCTTCTACAGCATCTCTGTTTCAAAAAATATCTCTTCCCCCGTCTATCCCTCCCCCCCTCCCCAGGAAATCATCTCTTATAACAAAGAATTAAAAGGAGGGAGGATGGGCAATTCAGCAAAGCCGATCAAAACACCAGCCAAGTCCGATAGTATATTCACTGCTTTGCATCCACAGTCCCCTGCCCCCACAAAGGAGGGACAGAGGGACATTTCCTCTTCTTTTCTCTTGGACCAAACTTCACCTTTATAATT
Organism: Notamacropus eugenii; assembly: GCF_028372415.1. Classification (NCBI taxonomy): domain Eukaryota; kingdom Metazoa; phylum Chordata; class Mammalia; order Diprotodontia; family Macropodidae; genus Notamacropus; species Notamacropus eugenii. The sequence goes on from NC_092873.1 coordinate 48,516,385, forward strand.
ATGGCGTGATCACTATGGTTTGTTTGTTTGTTTTTTCTTTTTTTTTCTCCCACATCATCATTCTTTGGAGCACAGGAAGCTAATTCCTCTAGAAATGGTCCAGTTTCCTCCTCTATGGAAAAAAGACTCACGCCTATTATTTAATTCTAAAAATGTCCATTCAGCCTCCCTTCTTTCCCTTCCAAGAGACCAGTAATTCATGACAGACATTATTCAAGATGTGAATAAGATTCATGGTCTCTGATATTTCTCTCTCTCTCTCTTTCCCTCTCTTTCTTTCTCTGTATGTGCCAGTCTGTTTCCATTAATGTCTATGTAGCTACATTTACATCCACATCCTTATCTATACCCATATCCATGTCTATACTGTCTACGTCATACTTATATCTATATTCACAACAATGTCTACGTCTAAGTCTATATGGCTACACCTACATCTATAGCCATATCCATGCTTCCACCTACGTCTATAAGTAGAAGCATGAGTGAGACAACAAAGTGAGTTAGAGATCATAATGCAAGAAAACAATGTTGACACCATTGATATCACAGATTTGGCAGGATGGGACCCTTGAATGGAATATAGTTCTGGAAAAGTCTGCCTCATTTGAAAAGAGGAGAATGTATAAAGGGAATGGTGAATTAGCCTTGTAGAATTTTTGTTTAAATGCATTCGTGTGGGTCAAGAAAGGAAATGTAAAACAGAGCATTTGGGGGAATGTTCAGGAGGCAGAAAGGGAAGTAGGAGTGTGCTGGAGGGCGTTTCTTTATATGATCTCATCCATTTCTCTGTTTGTCTGCATCAGTTGTACACACCTTCCCACATTTCTCTGAAATTTCCAGTCATCTCTTCCACAGCCTTGCCGATGGCTCTGCTGCTATTGTAACTTTCTTCCCTCTTTCCCTACTCCAGTTCTGGAATCGTGAACTGTGATCAAATCAATTCTGTCGTGGTTCCTGGACTACTACTTCCTTATGACCCAATTTACCATTCTTTAATTTTCCAGAACAAACTGTCCTTTGTCACCTAGTCACCACTCCTCTATATATGCTGACTTCCACATTAGAATTATAATCTACGAAATGTCTCTCCACAATTTGAGTTATCTCCACCACTAGTAAGCTTATGAGGGCAGGGACTACCTTTTGCTTTTGCATTTGTTGTGCCTAGGACTTAGTATCATATTTGGCACACAGTAAGCATTCAAAAAATGCTTTCTTTTCATCCATTCATTTTTATATCACAATAGTATTCCATTACATTCCTATAACCTTGTTCTTTTAGCCATTTCCTCATGGATGAGCAGCCATTTTATTTCCAGTTCTTTGCTAACACACAGAATACCACTAGGAATATTGTGATATGCATTATACTTTTGTTTCTGTCTTTAATTTCCTTGGGGGCATAAATGCCCAGTACTAGGATTGTTGAATCAGTGGGTAGGGACCGTTTAGTCACTTTTCATATAGAGTTCCAAACTGAAATTCAGAATGGTTGGTACCAGGTCATGCTGATGGGAATGGGATCTGAACCCCTAAAAGGAGAAGCCCTTGGACTTCCCCACACAGTCCAGATCCCTGGCATTGGCCTGAGGCATCTGGCCACCCCAGCCCCTTTGATTACTTAATTAGTTTACTTAACACTCCTTAATCCCATCCAGGCCACCTCTCTGTTACCTTTGGACCACCACATCCTGCTTGGCCACTTATTGATTCCATCCATTCCCACAGTCTTTCTGTATAAAATATCAATCTTGTCCCCATTAAATTGTGCAGATTTTTAGAATCTGGTCTGCTTGTATTAGCATCACAAATAGTGCAGACTCACTAGGAATCTCACCCACCCCAACCAGTCTCACGGTAAACTTGCTACTTGAACTGAAAGAAGGCTTGAATGGTCAAGTTCTTCTGAAGTCCTCATGTTCATCATGTATTCCATTACATTCATACACCACAACTTGTTCAACCATTCCCCAATTGATGGGCATTCCCTCAATTTCCAATTCTTGGCCACCACAAACAGAGCTACTATAAATATTTTTGTACATGTAGGACCTTTTCTCTTTTTTGAAGTGATGTTGCTTTTTTGTAGCCCTTTGGGCATAGTTCCAAATTGCTCTCCAGAATGGCTGGATCACTCACAGCTCCATCAACAGTGAATTAGTGTTCCAACTCTCCCACATCTTCTCCAACATTTATCATCTTCCTATTCTGTCATGTTAGCCAATCGGATAGGTGTGATGTGGTACCTCAGGGTTGTTTTGATTTGCATCTCTCTAACCAACAGAGATTTAGAACATTTTTTCATATGACTATAGATAGATTTAATTTCTTCCTCTGCAAACTACCTGGTCATATCCTTTGACCATTTATCATTTGGGGAATGACATATTCTTGTAAATTTGAGTGGTCAAGTTCTTCCAAGGCAGACCCCTGTTGTACCCTTGAATTTCAGGGTTCCTAGCACTTTTAAAACACAACAACGTCAGACTAACCTTATTTTCTGCCGCCCCCCCCCCCAGAGTAATCAGACTGGTTGATCAGGAACATTCTGTAAAGCATTTATGCTTTAATTTCAGCAACACATTTGGCAAAGTCTTTCATATTATCTTTGTGGATAAGACAGAGGGACATGGGCTAGAAAATAGTACAGGAATACAGATTCAGAGCTAGTGGAGAGTTTGGATCTACCAAACAATTCTTGAAGGTCCAATATCAACTTGGAGGCAACTCTCCACTGGAGTGCCTCAGGGATCACCCTTTGACTTTGTGCTGATCAACATTTTTACCAATGACTAGGAAAAAGACACATAGGTGGAATGCTTGTCAAATTTCTGAGTGACCTAAAACTGGGAGAGACAGCAAATGTATTGGGTTTCAGAGTCAGGATCCCCACAGATTCTGATAGGCCAGATTAAAGGGTTGAATCAAATAAGATAGCAACTATTTATTTTATGTAATTCCACTAGTAGGGGCTTCCCTTCCAGTGGGGCACATTGTGACCCATTTATATATTCTCCTCCTCTATGACTCTCATCCACAGGATTCTGTAGATAGTTCTTGAAGGCCTGCCCAGTCTGCTAGGTAGGCCCATGTGCCCATGGACCCATGGACCAAGGCAAGGGTCTGGATTGTCCATTTTTTGCCCCTTACTCTCTTTATATGACTGGTCCACTTATCTCCTTGATTATGCAAAGAGCTATTTATTTATTTATGTAATATGAATTTCTATTCTAGAGCTATTCCTGAGAATTTTTTCCTTGATAATAAACTCCTACTTACTCCCACCCACCTCATACCTCTTCATTGTCTTTGACTGGCTTGTCTCATTAAAAGAGCAAAAAAAAATGGTAGATGAAAATATAGTAGGGATTAAATTTAAGAGTTCTTCACCAGCTCAAAACACTGACTTCACAAGTATAAGATAAGGGAAGTCATGGCTGGACAACAGCTTTTGCAACAAAGATCTGAGGATTTCAGTGGACTGCAAGAGAACTATATGTTAATGGTGTAACATGGCAATTAAAAGCATTAGCTTCCTTAGGAAATCTTTAGTATCTGTTAGGAGGTAGGCAGTGGTGCACTGGTAAATATTTAACAACCAGCTGGAGAGGAGGTGAAATGAGGATGTGTGCATGATGCACTTTTAAGCTGAATCAACATTAGTAACATTTTTTTTTTCATCACTTTCTTTAAGCCTAGACAATCAACAAAACAACTATTCACGCCATGATTTGGTTTGCATTTGCAGGTTTCTGAGGTGTAAATTTAACAATCAGCCTCTTGAGAATTGATTGAAGATGGCTCTAATACCTGCATCCTGGCAGACGGTGGTGGTCTGTCTCACCATCCTCTGCCTCCATATCCCATCTGAAGAAGTGTGTTCACTTCTGGGAATATTTTAATAGCAACATGGACAAGTTGGAGGCTGTCCAAAAGAGGGCAGCCAGGACGGTGAAGGAAAGACCTCAGATTTATGCCACATGAGGTGTTATGGAAAGAGCTGGAGAGGATGAACCAGAGCTGGGTAAGGGGGAGGGGGGGTTCCTGGCAGGTGGCACTCTGTAAGTATTTGAAAACCTGTGGGTCGAGGAAGTACATTTGTTTTATCTATCCCCGGAGGAAAGAGTGATCAATGGCACTTCAAAGAGACCAATTAAGGATTGATTTGGGGGGAAGACACATTATAATTAGAATTATCTCCAAATGGAACAGGCTGCCTCAGGAGGTCATGGGTTCTCCCTCACTGGATGACAAGACCATAGATTTAAATCTGGAAGAAACCTTTGAATTCCCACCTCTTTGTTTTACAGATGGGGAAACTGAGGCCCAGGGAGGTTCTAAATTTGATGGGTATGTTGTAGATTATTTATGAGTAACTCTGTGAAGCCCTGGGCTATGTCCCAGTCCACTTCTAGTTTCTTGACTCCCACCACAGGTCAATGTCTAAAATATCTTTGTGGTTTTGTACTGTCACCCAGAATGTTTCCCACACTTTAAACAACCAGAGACTTAGTGCTTAACAGAAGCGTCCCTTCTCATTCGCCTCCCTCTTCATCCATTCACAGCCAAAACATATAGACACTTGGAGAGTATCTCATTTGAGCATGGCAACAACCCTTGAGGTAGGTGCCATTATTATCCCCATTATACAGATAAGGAAACTGAGGCAAACAGAAGTTAAGTGACTTGCCCAGGGTCACACAGCTAAGAAGTACCTGAAGTCTAATTTGAACACAGGCCCTCTTGGTGCTCTATCCACGGTGCAACCTAGTGGGCTCTGCTCACTTTCTGATAGGGAACTCTTTCTCCCTGCTTTCTGTCCCCATGTGATGGGCAGCAGAGAAGAGAAGCATTTCATGGCTCCTGTGTGGGATAGAGAAACCTAACCATGGAGGGATGAAGGATGTGTCAGGCTGCCTGAATCTCTCTCCCCCAGGTCACACCTCTAACAGGTATGAGCCAAGCGGAACTGATGTCACTTTATTGCTGGGCGTTTCTGGAGTTCATGAACAAAGCAAGGAGGTAGGATAGCCCAATAGAAAGAGCACTGGCTCTGGGGCTGGTGGGCCTAGGTTAAAATCTCACCTCTGATCCCACCTGTATCAACTGGAGAAATCATTTCACATCCTTGGGTACAGCTTCCTGACCTACAAAATGAACAGGTTGGGGAAGATGGTCTCTGAGACAGCTTCCAGTGTAGGTGTGGGTTTCCATATCACTTCAACTCCCTGGTCCTCAGTTTCCTCATCTATAAAAATGAGGGTGTCAAACTAAATGGCCTCTCGGGTCCTTTTAGCTCTAAATTAATAACTTGGGACCACAGATGACTGAGTGACTCACTGGATGGATATACTCCAGCCTTGGACCAGGAAGACCTGGGTTCAAATCCAGTAGCAGATACTTAACCAGTTGTATGACCTTGGGCAAGTCACTTAATCTCTGTTTGCCTTAACCCACTGGAGAAGGAAATGACAAACTACTCTTGTGTCTTTGGCAAGAAAACTCCATGGACATCACTGGCATGCTATGATCTGTGGGGTCATAGAGTTGGATATGACTGACTAAACCATACCAAGAAAGGTTTGGGAAGACAATGGGGGTCCCATCTCAATTGTACCCCAATCCTGAAGCGAGCTTTCCCTACTGTCATGCCCTGGCTGCCCCCTCCCACCTCCTCTACCTCCTCTTGGAGGGGAGGAAGAGAGGCAGGGGCCATTTCCTCACTCCTTCCCCAAATGCCAAAATTCCTAGTTACGGATGGAAGCCCATACCATGACGCTGTGATAGAGGCAAGGAGACAAAAGGGACCCCACTTAATGCTTCTCAGCAGACTCTTAGAAAGAGCCATTTTGTCAGCAAGGATCCCTCCCCCAATGCAGACTGACTAACAGAGCGAATGAATGGAAAAACAGTGAGTAAGGATTTACTATGTGCCCTGCACTGGAAATATGGCTATGAAAGTACAGACAGTCCCTGACTTCAAGGATCTTATATTCTACTGGGGTGTGTGTGTTGGGGGGCATTCTACTGGGGTACATGTTTAAGTATGTACACATGTATACAGAGATACATGCCAGGGAGGGGTGTGTGTAACAGTGGTGACCAGGGAGGGATATTTTGGTTTGGAAAATTATAGGGATGGTTTGTGGAGCCACAAGGAAGTAAGATTGACACACTCAGTCCAGGAACAAAGATAGTATTGATGTGATTATGGTTCCAGAATTCAAAACCTGGGGCCTGTGGAGGGCATATGCATAGGAGCAGGTAAGATGGCTAGGGAAGCAGAGCTGACCTACCCAGAAATTATAGGAACCTGGAATAGAATAGATGCTTAAAAACTGTTTATTGAATTAAATTGAATTGACTTAGTAGATGGTCTCCAAAGGCTGCTGTCCTCAAAGAGTTCATCCCTCTTTGATCAACTGGGTGATAAATTATGTTGGTCCCTGGATAATAGACACACACAGTCCTGATATTGCCCTCAATGAAACCTTTTCAGCTTCTGCCACAACTTGTATCAAAAAATCATAAATCTAAAAGGTGGCAGGTATTTCAGAGGCCAATTAGACCATTCCCCTCATCTTACAGATGGGGAAACTGACGTCTAGTGAGGTTTAATGCATGGTCACACATGGCATAAATGAAAGAGGGGAGATTTAAACCCAGGTCCTCTGACTTCCAGTCTCTTACTCTTTCCATTGTTGGTCAAGTCTTGAAGGACCTCAGGTTCCCTCCAGACAACAATGTGACCTCAAAGAAGTCAGGGTGAAATGCAAGGTTAACAAGGTGACACTTAAAGACCACACGTTGTAACCATTCAGTTAAGCCCACAGGACCACGAATAGGCCAGGAGGCAATGGTTGACAGCTCCCACCCCACCCTCATCCTCCCCATCAAAGCGGTGATGTCAGTCCCTGCTGGGTGCATTGTAGCATCCAAAACAGAGAGTGGAAAATCCCCAGGATTAGACAATATGTGGGAGAAAACGCTCAGACCTGGGCTGGCCAGGCCTATGGCTATAGGCTGATGATTAACATCTGACAGACTGTTTATTTGCTTCTGACTTTTCAGTCCCTCATAAGAACCATGACATAAGTCCGGAAACCACAGATTTCTATTTCAAACACAGAAGTACTTGAGTAATATGAAGCAGTGAGATGTAAGGGGAAAGTTCTGCTAGGTTTGCAGGAAAAAGACTCAGATCTAAGACCCAGTTAGTTCTGTCATGTAGTAGCTGTATTACACTGGGCTCATCCCTTTTCCTCTCTAGGGTCCAGTTCCTTCAATTATAAATGAGATGGCTTCCATTTGTGTATCATACTGTACAGACAGTATCAGGCCCAGGAACACTGTAGAGCTTAATAAATAAGATCCACAATCATACAAAGAAGATCCATTTAGCTATCCATAGGGACAACCAGGCTGAGTAGTGGACTAAGAGTGAGAAAGACCTGAGTTCAAATCCAGCCTCAGACACTTACCAGCTGAGTGACTCTGAGCAAGACACTTCACCCTGTTTGTCTCAGTTTCCCCCTCTGTAAAATGACCTGCAGAAGGAAATGGAAAAGTGTCTTTGCCAAGAAAATCCCAGATGGGGTTGCCAAGAGTTAGACGTGACCAAAATGCCTAACAGTAGCAATCCACACAGGAAAAAGACAAGTGGATGAAAAATGACAAGTATGGTCTAGAGGATAGAGTATCCAACTTGGAATCAGGAAGACCTCAGTTCAAATCATGCTTTAAACCTGGGAAAGTCCATTAAATTCCTTATACCTCAGTTTCTACATCTTTAAAATGAAAAGATTTGGCCAGATGATCCCTTGGGTTCCTTTTCTGCATTTAAAATAAAAATATCTTATTGACAGTCATCATTCACTTTTGCTTTGCAATCATGAGCCTGACTCTCTAACTATGCTCCCCTTTAAAATTTAAAAAAGAAAACCCATCTTGCAATCAATAAGCACAGTAAAGCGAATCAGTTCACACATTGGCCTAAAAATGGTTTAGAGATCTTTGCCTCTCTGTCAAGATAGGGGAAGCATATATTTTATTTTTTTAATTTTCAGTCTTCTGGAACTGTAATTAGTCCTTCTAGTGATCAGAATTCTTCAATTTTTCACACATTTTTCTTTCCACTGTTGCAAGCCTTGCATGAATGGTTTTTCTGCTTCTGCTTCCTTCATTCTGGTCAAAGGGTTTTATAGCTCTTTGGGCATAGTTCCAAATTGCTTTCCAGTATGGTTGAATCAGTATTAGAATCAGTTTTAATTTTCCCACATTCCCTCCAACATTTGCCATTTTCCTTTTCTGTCATATTAGCCAATCTGACAGGTGTGAGATGATAGCTCATAGTGGTTTTAATTTGCATTTCTCTCTTCATTAGTGATTTAGATCATTTTTTATATGACTATAGATGGCTTTGATTCCTTTTTCTGAAAACTACCTGTTCGTATCATTTGACTATTTATCAATTGAGGAATGCCTTTTATTTCTACAAATTTGACCCCATTTTCAAGGTGTTTGAGAAATGAACATCTTTATCAAAGAAACTCGCTGTAAAATTTATTTTTCACAGTAATGATTACCAACTATATATTTCCTTCCATTCTATTTTCCCCATGTTTATCCTGCTTTTCCTCTCCTTTTACCCTGTCCACTCTCAAAAGTGTTTTGCTTTTGACTTTTACGTCTTCCAAATCGCTCTTGCTTCTATGAGCTCTTCCCCGTTTCTTTTATCCCCTTCCCTTCCTGCTTTCCTGTAGGGTAAGATAGATTTCTATACCCAACTGTGTGCCTATTTATTCCCTCTTTGAGCCAATTCCAATGAGGGTGCTCCCCTCCCTGCTTCCCCTGTTTTCCCCTCTACTGTAAAATCTCTTTCAGGCCTCTTTTACGTCTGATAATTTATCCCATTCTATCCCCTTCCTCCCAGTTCATTCTTCTTTCTCATCCCTTAATTTTATTTTTTTGGATACCATCACATTCAACTCACATCTCTGCTTTCTGTCTGTGTATACTTCTTCTAATTGCCCTAACAATGAGAAAGTTTTGAGGAGTTATAAATATAATTTTCCCATGTAGGAATATAAACAGTTTAACCTCATTGAACCCTTTACTCCACCTTTACTGACTTTACTCTGAATCAGGTTTGTTTGGACTTTCCTAATTTGTTTGAATTGTCCTTTCTATTTTTTACATTACATTCATATATCACATTTTGCTCAGACATTCTCTAATGGGCATCCCCTTAGTTTCCATTTCTTTCTACAACAGAAAGAGCTACTTTGAATATTTTTGTGCACATGGTTCCTTTTCTTTTTTAATCTCTTAGTAGTGGGTCAAGGTTATACCTAGTTTAGTCATCACAGCTCTATCAAAGATGACTTCCTGCACCTCTCTTCTCATATCTACGCCAACAATTGTTTTCATTTTTATTGTCTTTGTTGTGTCTTCCTTATATATTATATTGTCTCCATCAGCTTAGGTTGTAAACTCCTTGGGGGCAGGGATTGGTTCATTTTTATTTTTGTATTTGCAGGGAGGACCTCCCACAGTGTCTGGGCACAGAGTAGGGACTTAATAAATCTGTTGATTGTGGGTGTTTTCATGCCCCCAACCCCTTTGTCCTTCATTAGATTAAAAACTTTGGGGGTAGGAACTCTGTCTGTCTTTCCAGCTTGTTCTATATTACTCCCCTTCTCACACTTTACTATCCAACCAGAGAGGTTGTTTCCTGTTCCTCCACACACAGCACTCTGTTGTCCACCCACGTCTGAGCTTCACCTAGACTCCCATCTCACTTCCATCTCCTAAATCTCTTTCTTCAAGGTGAAGTTAAACACTTTTATGGGAAACCTCTCTCCCTGATCCCACCTGCCAGTGCTCTCCTCTACCGACTTTTTATTTGTTTTTAAAGAGGACCATTGACATCACAGGGTGATGCCTTGACTTGCAAGTGAATTGGATTTAAGTGAGGCAAAGCTGCTCAAGGTTGTCAGTCTCACTTTCTGAGTCATCAAAGTCCAGTGGTAGGACAAAATTCCGGAAGATCTGGCTTGGCTCAGGATGCAGTGGATGACTTTGGGGTCTTTGATGACTGACCAAGCGCTAAGCATTCCACAGAGCCTGCTTCAGCTGCTTTCATGGCTGTTGGAACAAATTGTTCTCACCCACCCATTCTGCTGGAAGAAGTCTTCACGTGCTTGGGATAGGCATCGCCCTAATTCACTGATGGGTTTGAGATCCGTTGGCTTCCCTCAACATTGATCCATCTGCTGAGACAGTTAGTGGGGTATGGTAACTGCACATGCTACAGCTTCTTGGAGTCACAGGTGTCAGTTGAGTGACTGATGAACCTGAGTATCCTTGAAAAGGGCTCTCCCTCACACCAGAGGTGCTAGTTCTCCCTGAACACCCCATATACCCCACCATGTATTTATCTAGTATAATATGTATATGTGTCCATATGTGTGTATATACATATATACGCACATATATAATGCATACATATATATATATATACATACACATCTCCTACAATATGTATATATCTAATATATGGAGTGTGGGTGTATACATACATGTCCCTCACCTCAACAGATTTTAAGTTTCTTGAGTAGGGCTTCTCTGGAAGGTGGCACAGTGCCTGGGACATATATACTCCAGTACTTAATCAATGAACATTTGAATAGAGAGGCATGGACCTCTAAAAATGAGCTTATATGTATGAATTCAAGTTGCCCCATCAAATGGTTGTGTTGTCTCTCCTACATTAAGCATAGATTTACCTCAAATTTAGGAACATGGAAAAACTCTGGGTGACTGCCAGTGTGTGTAAAACTAAATCCTCTGAGTCATCTGCATTTGCAGGTCCCTAGATCTAGGAGGGGGCTTTGGTCACAATAAAGTATTAATTCCTTGAAAATGAGCACTTGTTACCACTGGTGATTGGTCCACACACATGATCAGCTCCTGTGGTAAACTGCTCAAAGTCCTTCCTGTAAAAAACTGGGTCATTGAGTTATATGTACACTAAACTCCATGGGTCAATGGTGGAGCATGCTGCCCACCGATACAACTCTTAATTTAGGCTGCATTAGCAAAAACATCATGACCAGAATCAAAGTGCTATCACCTCTGGCCAGACCACACTGGGAGTCTTGCGTTCAGTTAGAGCACATTGCTACAAAAAACAGGATGGAGCATGATTTGCAAATTGGATGGAACACACCAAAGAGAGACCAGCAGGTGAGAAGACCAGAAAGGCAAGGAAGCAGCGAGGTCTATGCTGGCCAAAAGAAATGGGACTGCAGGGTTGGGAAGAAAGTGGAGAACACTGTGGGCACTGACGATGGAGCCTGGGGACCAGACCATATGATGACCAGTTCAAGGAACTGGCAGCCATTCATTCAAATAAGACAGATGCTTTCATTTTTTTTTTTCTAACAGGAAAGGGCTACCATATGGAAAAGAAATCAAGAGTTCTTCTACTTGGGCCCAGATGGTGGAATTTGCAGAGGCTCTGCTTCAGAAACAGCTCTCAGCACAATTACAGGTATTCAGACATCATCAAGGTTACCTTGGACACTGATGGGTGGCCAGTCATGGAGGGTCTTAAGCAGAAGGTGGATAAGCAGTAGTTGGGGATGTTTAAAAAATCAAAGGTTAATGCTCAGGTCTGAGCTGGTCTGGGTGCTCCCTGAATTCTGTCCCAAACATGGAGACTGGTGATTTCAGTAGGGAGATATCCATTTGTAATACCTCACGCACTTCGCAGTCTTCAATCATTTTCTTTTGATCCTAAGCTCTTTGGCCTTGTGTGCTACAAGATTAGCTGGTTGCTCTATTGAAATGGGAATGCACAGGGAAAGGGAAGTGCCCCTTGCTCTGGTTCTTGGCTAAGCACCTTGAAACCAAAGGATACTTCGTAGAGAGGTCCAGGAATTCACTGGAGGATTGTCTTAAGGCTCTGTCTCAGTGCCCAATAATGCTACCAGGATGATCAGTCCAAATCAGAGATGGCACATGCTGCAGACTAAAAGCCCCTGATGGCTCTGAAGGACAGGGATGCTATGCAAGAAATCTCCCAGGCCATCTTAAAAAGAGACATGTTTCCTCTCCAGGTGTCTCATAGCTGATGAGTACAACCCACAATCCATCGGCCAGTGCTCATTCAGACACTAAAATATGCATTTGCCTTATTAAAGAAGGTGGTTGGCAAGTAACAAGGTAAGCAAGAGTGTATATAGGAGGCTTAATTTGAGAAGATCACTTTTGGTGAAGGATTGTGTCACTACAGTACAAATAGGTCAATGTTTATCAAATGTCTGTTTGCCAGGTGGCAGGGACTAGGATTTATAAAAAGAAAAAAGGCCCTGCCCCTGGAGGTCACAGTGTTTCCTGTAAATGTAACCTCAGTTTTGATTTGCGGAAACTAAAAGAACGTATGTAAAGCCCTAGGCAGACACTGGCTATGGTTGATTATAGTAGGTAGTAAAAAGTTTGTATTTCCTGAAAACAGGCTAACTTTTTCAATACTCTGGTCTCTCCATCATTGTGAATTAGTGATAGGACAATTTCCTTCTTCTACATGAGAGAACTGGGCTATTAACACCCTCCTCCCTGCCTGTGTGAACCAGGCAGCATCAGGCAGCATGCCCCAGCAACATCCAGCTTAGGGGCCCCATGCCTGGCTTCCCCTTTGCCCACACACTGTTCACCAAGCGACACCTGGTGGTATAGACAAAACCCTGAGCTTCTCAGGAGGAAAAGCTAAAGCATGAAGCGCTGTCAGTTTGAATAAGTACGAAAGTAGTTGGAGTCACAGTTCTAGGAGGTACCCAGGCCAAACCCCTCATTTTATAGAGGAAGCCGAGGCCCAGACAGCTGAGGCCACTTGCCCCAGCGGCTCTAACTTGATCTAGTGTCTCACCATGACCCCAGCACCCCGACCTTCAATCAAGTGAGCTGCCCTTCCAGGACCCCCTTCTCAGGGTCACTTCAGAGTGATGGAGCAATCCTCTGAAGAGGACTATTCAATGAGCGGGTCAGTCATTGCCTGGAGGAGTCTTCATTTAAGAAGCATTCCCCCCAGATTTGGTTGGATCTGCCTCTGCAACCTCCGGGTCTCCAAAGAACACCCACACTAATGTCAATGAGTAATGGGAGGGACCCAGAATTCCACAGCCTCCATTAAGGACACCTGGCCACTGGGGAGGGCTGTTTCCCACCAAGCCTTGCCTCTGATCACATGGTTAGCAAGGGGAGAGTCAGAGACAACTCTCCAACACGGGTCTTCACCCGAGTAACCAACATATTCAATGGTAACTTTGCCTCCACTGGCTTAGGGAGTTCCCAACATGGAAACCCAGCCCCGTGATGCCCATCTTACAACTTGACTCCTGAGCTGCCTGGAGAAATGAAAGCTCAGGTGACCTACCCAGGCTCACTCAGGAAGGGCAAACGGGGGTCTCTCACAACCCTGGGTCTCAGTGTCCCCATCTGTCAAACCCTAGAGCAAAGGTCCCAGGTGCAGGAGTTGGATTTCCTCTCCTCAACCTCTGGCCTGGGCTCAGGAGCTGCAGAGTCATCACCACTTGCCCTACAGGGGTCCAGGAAGCCTCTTTTCCCCAAATGAGGGTAGTCTGGACAATCTTCAAAATCCTCAGGTCCTCTACTCACTCCTCCAGCTTTGGGAAAACATGGGATCTGTCTCATGGATTTGCTCTCCTGATTCTACTGGGCAAAGATTGAAGCTGAAATTCATGTGTGTTCTCTGAGCACCCTCCACCCCTCAACCCATCACCTCCTCGAGATGGGACAGAAAACACCATTCAAGATGGCCATGGCATTAGGTGGGGACACCTGAACACACCTGCCCACACCCCAAACCTGCTCTGTCCAGGGCTGTCCCTTCCACCCCCATTCATTCTGCCAGTTGCTGTCCCCCAACCCAAACAAGGACTCCCAGAGACCGAATCATGAAAACACTTTAGAAAGAATGAGTTAGTGTGTGAAAGGCATGGATGAATTTTATTTATTACCCTATATCTACAATTTAATTTGAGGTAAAATATAAGCAACACATTAAAAGGTCTACTCTGCTACCATGTCATATAATTTTCCATTGTGAATATTGTGGCAAAGCTAAGGAAAACTCTAAACCGTCACATCTTCTAGCTTTTCATAGAGCTGGTATCATACAATTATTTTTGTTTGTGAAATTTCAACACATTTAAAGTTTCTCCTACAAAGTGTGGGGAAGATATCAGAGGATGCGTAATTAGCTTCTAAACCTCTTAAACATGACACTGAAGCCTCTGTCTAACGCTGCTTCGGCTGCCACCTTTGGGAGGAGAGAGCATGGTGGGTGAACCGGTGTTCTAACGCAGGAGTCCTGGGAAGGAGACCCCATCCAAGCTGGACACTCCCCACCAAGCTGCTGAATCCCATGCCGTAGCAGGCCATGCTACAGGGAGGCTCCAGTGTGAAACTTAGCTTGCCCAAATTTCCATACCTGATTTTTAACTGTGCTACTATTCGGATACATCATGCACTCTTTATTTGGACAACAGTAAGTAAAGTGGGAAGAGGGTTCATTGTTATCCACACACTGAGATACTGACCTCTTACTAACTGTCAGGTGAACCAGATGGTTTTTTTATTTATGAAAAACATGAACCGCGATAGATAACGTAGGAAAAAGTCCAGTCAAATATACATATACTATTGTCCACTCAGCCGTTAAAGGAGGAATGGGAACCCAAATCATTGAAGTGATTTTTCAGATAGAAAAACTAAAGAACTGAACGCTCGTTGGTAGGGGTTTTCTTCACTGCAAAGCTGAGAGGGGTCCAGCTGGAGAGATCTTCCCTTGGCTGGAAAACGACACCATTTCTCAAGTCTGTGCTGATTACGTAAAAAAAACAAAACAAAACAAAAAACCGATGAGATTCATCCGGTCCTTTTTCCAGCACTGCTGCAAAATCCTTAGAATAGATTCCAAAGTAAACCAGCCATTCCAAATCTACAGTCACTCTGCTCTTTAATTCAATTCACAGAACTGCTGAAAAAGTAGACATTTCTATCTAAAAGTAGAAAAAAAGGTTTGTATAGAAGGTAATTCTGTTATACAATTATATTACACAGCTGCGGCTGTAACAGTTCCGGCAAGCTCTTCTCAACCACTGATACTTTTAAGCTAGAGAGGGAATAAAGAAAAATCTATTAACTTAATTTCAGGAATTTCACCTTCATCAAGACGACAGTCTGAAGTCTGGCTGTGACTGTCTCATTGATCGCAGTCACTGAAACATGGCCCCTGACGCTCCCCTTGATGCTAGGTGGGGGCCGACAACCACCCCCACATCAGTTTTTAAAGCCCACTGATTTCCCATACCAGCCCACAAAATGATGAAAAGAACCCCCACCATATCAAACTGGATGACCTCTCCCCAGGAGAGCCCATGGTACTAAGTGTCTGGCCTAGACAGCAGCAAGGAGGAGGGCTGGCCCAGGTCATCCCAGCCCTTCTCTGATGGAGAACAACTGAAGACTGAATATCCCTCCATCACGATGTGGGGAGAGGATGAGGCTACATTTCTCTAAGAACTCGCCAATTTAGTAGGACCCCAGCATCATGACTCCTGAATCATTTACTAGAAAAAGCATAATTATTATTGCCATGGAGAGGTCAAATTACAACCCCAAACAAGCAACTTCCCCAGTGCTGAGCTACTGACGATTGGTTGATGATGAACATGCTAAGAGGGAGTTTGCATGTAGCACTTTAGGGCTCACCCATCAACCACACCAAGAGCTCCAAAGGCCCTTCTTATTTCCCAGCCTTTTCGAGGCAAGGGTGCGCACATATACACTGGGCCCAACTAAACTCAGGCTGGATGTATGCATGTATGTCTATGTTCTATGCCCACTCTAAACGAGGCTCCAGCTGGACCAGACTGGGAGCTTCATGGCTGCCCTAAGAGCACTGACCAAGCACTTTTCAGGAATGCAAAGATCTTTGCAAAATTGCTCCTTTTCACATCTGATACATAAGTCATTTACCCTAGGAATGAAGAGGTCTACCACGTCGGGTCTGGTTCCTGTTTGATCTGAGAACTTCCTTCTGTTTCCTTTATATCTACTAAAAGAGAAAATAACAGTCACTTGAACGATGCCAGGAAAGCCCATCACGATAAAGCATTTAATTTCTCTATTAAGATAAAATGTAATAAAAATTTCAATATGCTCAAAAGTCATAATATTGTCAAGGGAATAACTGCATTTCTGCGGCAATAAAACAACCCACCTTGTCTTAGGTATTTATTTATGAAAAAAAAAATGTTCTGGATATAGCACAACCTTGTCCAACTTATGTCAGAGTTCTTATGCCTTTATATCTCATTTAGGATTCCTAAAATGTCTATCTGGAAATCAAAGGGCCCAAATGAATTACACAGCCTTCAGTAATCTTAGAAAATGTTATAAAATGTATTTATGCAAACCAGCAAATAATCTTCATGCAGAAACCAGAGAACAGGGCAGTCATTTGGGTCTACTTAAATACTTTTTACAAAGACTCCACCTAATCCTCTTTTCCTAATTAAGGGAGGGCACTTAATTCCCTTTCTAACAACCTTGAATACCTTCTGTCACAGGAACCTCCAACTGGCTTGGATCAGCTGATTCTACACAGAAAAAAGAAACACAGTTTGTTCTGATGCCTTTAAAAGTAAGTCAAAAACAGCTGGATAAAAAGTCATAAAGGATGTATCACAGACTGCAGTGCCTGCACTGACAAGGATGTAGTCATGGCTAAAAGCAGCAGACAGAGCACCTCTCTCCTTCGCAAGCATTTCCTCAGTGTCATAATGTACCATCTCATGTGCTGAACCACAGCCCCCCCAGAACCAAACCTCCCTACATGGAAACCTCACCACGCTGGCCACCAATAAAAAGCAGTATGGAGCATGTGGAAGGTGGGACCAAGATGGTCTTTTTCCAACAGTCAGTACCCAACACCCAAAGCAGCAGAGGTGGATCCTCTCCAGCTGCTTATCAGTGTGCCCCCCAAAATCTGACAGTCCTATCTCTTTCCACCACAGCTCCCCAATGCTCTGCAGCAAAACAGGCTCACTGTGGACCCCCATGCCACTGTTGCTACAACCACTCAGACTAATACAAAATCCCCTGAAAAGTCTCTCTCTCCTTGACACATAGGCTAACATGCCCTCTCCTTTGGGAGTTCATTTTCAGGAACAATCTTGGTCGTGGGGATCTGGAGTTTATTATAGATAATCTTGGTAGGGATAATGGCTTATGTTGTTGCACATACCTTGTATTACTGGGCCTTCTGATTCGGTTTGATCAACCAACTCTGAGAAAATAAGTGACATGATTAGATAAGTTTAAAAGAGAAATCATCTTCAGGCCATGTAATGTGTTCCTATCTAGTCTCTTGATTGATCCTTAAGACAAGTAGATAGATGATCGACTTTGCACAAAACTGACAAGGTCAAACCTGAGGTGGGTCCCCAGTATCCACAGAACTACCTTTGCAGGCTGTGGTCTGAATGCTGTAAAATCTAGTCAGATCATTCCATAGTCACGCCAATATGCTTAAAGTGAACATGGCTAAACTATACAGACATCTCCTAAATGACAACCAGTCATGGAGTTGGCATATGTACGATGTCTAACAAATAAGTCAGTTATCCATTAGCTTAAAAGTTTTAATCCTAATAATACTACAGCATTCTAGCCCAGCAAGACAGGCACGATTATTTTCAATGTGACTTTTGTCCTGTGAATTATTTGGCAAGCATTTGAAACAAGGCCTGTTGCTGGAATGAACTCTCTCCTGGCTCACCTTATTACGTCCACGATGGCCCAGACTCCATGGGGAAAGGATGGCAGGTGACTGGCTATGCCTACTATCCTAAGGTCCAAATTGTGCTTAAATCATTCCCTTACTCCCACCAACAAAGATGAATTTCTGAGCTTTCCCTAAAGAACTGGAGTGAAAGCTTAACTCATCAAATGTGGCAAACTGTCTTTCAAAATTGAGGGGACAAAAGAACACCACCATGTTTGACTGGCAGGTCCTAATGTCTTATAAAAAAAAACTCAAGCAAACACCCCTCCCCCCCTCATATTTTGGGACTGGTGCTTTGAACATCTTAGTGCAGAGACAGAAGAACAATGTCCAAGGGAATTATCACACTCCACAAATGTGCTGAAGCCCCAACACCAACCTTATAAGGGTCTTTCCCAACTCCTATAATCTCATGAAATACTCACGGTTATTAATGACAAGTCCTGGAAAAGGTCTGCAAAAGAAGGCATGGTGTTTTATGTTTCAATGTGCATCTTTCTCCTCTACAGGCTCTACTTACTGCAGAAGGAGCTGATCACTGCCCGACCCTCCTTCCCCCTCTACAACTTGCCCCTTACTACTGATCCAAAAACTGGTGGTAGCTCAGTGACAACTCACGTCTCAAGGACCCGCTTTGGCCGTCACCTAGTTCTTAGACCCACCCGCACCTCAATCATCTTCATTGAGGCTGGTGGCTGACGTCAAAGATTAGTAGGGGCTTTAGCAGGCAGTCAGCCAATTTGAGAAGTTGTGCCTCAGTGCCTTGCTCCAAGAGCCATTTGGAGGACAAAAGTCAGAAGAGGTTACCAAGATTACTATAGATCTAAGGAAAAAGGCAGGATAATGTAGATGTTTTCTGAACAGCCCCAAACCTAGGGTACACTAGAAAAGTCCCCACGAGGTAACGGGAACAGCGTAAAGGGAGGTGACCACATGACTCACTGGGCATCCCCTGAAGGCAGGGCATGCTAGCCACACTCTTCCCGACTGAGGAAATGCAGCTATGGGCTTGGACAGCCTAAGGAAGGGGCCAGGAATAACACACAAAGATGAGATGAGCTGGATGAGTAAGACAGGATTCAAACAGATCTTGCCAGGGTAAAACCTAGGTAGTGATAGATGTCTTTAAATATTTCAAGGCCTATCACGTGGAAGAGGGATAAGACCTAAGGCAGAACCAGGAATACTGAGGGGGATACAGAAAAGGGGCATGTTCCCAACCAAGGCCAAGAAACACTTGGTCATAATTACAGCTGCCCCCAAACCAGAATATGCTGCTGCAGGAGGTGGCGTCTCCCCCAACCCCCACCGGAAATCTTTGATCAGAATCTTAAAAACCATCTTGGGGGCAGGTTATAAGAGAAATTTCTTTTCAGATATGAACTGAACGTGACAGTCAGCGATGTCCCTTCCAACATTCAATCCCCATTCTTCTCTCTTTGGGTGAATGTCACTCATGAGAAAACTAAAGCAAATGGTCCATCATTCCCATGAAACAATCAGCGACACCTGTCACGTACCACACACAACAGGTGGAACTAAAGGGAGGAGTCCACAGGTAAGGGCAAGGCCCATCGTTCCATATATTCCTGCCACAAGGCCTGCAGTGTGGCAGGCTGGGCCAACACTGTTGGGGGGGGGTATGTGTGTGTGTCTGTGTCTGTTGGGGCACTTAACTATTTTGTAGAGACAAGATTCTAGGTGAAGGGCACAGATAAGGAGGTCAGAAGAGTATGAGTTAGAAAGGGCCCAGTAAGCACACTGTGCCATTCCACAGATCAACACAATAACCAACACGTGTTCAAAGACAAGAGACTGTGGTCTGAGCAAGGGCATACCAAGTCTGGGGTTAGGGGGTGGGGTAGGTCTTACGGAACAAGGTCAGAAAAATACCCTAAGTCTCAAAAACAATCAGCTCTAGCAGCATCATTTTATTGTAAACACTTACCCAACATCTGTTCCATTCTACTAATAGCAACAGAGATGTGGGCTAAGGACACTCTCAGTTCTTCCTCCCTGTAATCCATCTTCCCAAGGGATGCCAGACTAGTTTTGAGTATCTCTACATTGCCTAGGGCAGCTAGATGGTGCAGTCAAACCTGACTCCAGGCACTTCCTGACTATAGTGATTAAACAAATCACTTCCCTGTTGCCTTAGTTTCCTCACCTGTTAAAAGAGCTGCAGAAAGAAATTGCAAACCACACCAGTATTTTGCCAAGAAAACCCCAAATGGGGTCACAGAGAGTAGAACACAACTGAAACGAGTCAATAACCAACCTATTTACTGGTCATATCACTCTTCCATGGCTCAGATGATTCTACCTGAGCTTTAGAGCTTCCACACAGGATTATTTTCCACATAATACCAGCTATGGCAAGAAGCTCCTCCTAAAATCCTCTCTGATCAGCCTCATTCTTGCCCGTCTAGTGGGCACCTCCAGGCAGTCTTCTTCCTCTCTAGCACCCCAAACTCCAACAGTCCAGGCACAGCACTTCCTTATGCCCACACCAGGTCCTATTTTGTATGAGAGTGTCCCATCTGCCATAAATTTCATCACACTCTTAAGTTCCATGAGAATAGGAACCATTCCTACTCTGCATTTTCTATCTGCCTCAGTATCTAAGATGAGGGGAACACAATCACTTAATTCACAACTACAATTATATAAAGTCAGCTTCTGCTTTGGCACCCGGTGAGCATGACCGGGGCTTTCCATGAGGTCAGCTGCCTCCTAGTGCACAAAAGCAGAAATCAAACTGTCAGAATTCACCCCTACCTATGAGCACCACTCTAAGGACAGTGAGCAGGGACAACATTTTAGAAAACTTACCTAATGACAGTGAATTTGATAAATTCTGCTGAATCTAAAATCCTTCTCATGGAGCTGATTTCCAGGTAGCTGGGGGCTTTGAAGGCCACCCCAGGGGGCATCCCATCTACAACCACACAGCCAGGATTGATGGTGATTTTCCTATATGGGACTTTCACAGGAAACCCCATACCAATCGCTTCACCTGGGACAGAAAACAGAAAGAAGAACACGTTAAATTATCCAGCTTCTCCCCAATGAGAAATCACGTTCACATTTCAAACAGTATTGTTAAAGTACACAACAGTTATCCCTGAAGACTATCCACAACTAACTAAGACATCATGTAGTTATCTTCACCATAATCCTATGAGTCAACTAGCACCCATGGCACTATCAGCCTTGAGAGATGAGAAAATCAAGGCTCAAAGCTCTGGTGAGTGAAGATGTAGTTTGGTGATGCTGGGCCGGGAGGCAGGGAGACCTGAGGTCAAATGCAATCTCAGATGCTTCCTAGCCATGTGACAAGGAGGAGTCACCTAATCTGTTTCATCAACTGCAAAATGGGGATACAAAGAGCAATAACCTTACAGGGATACTGTAAAGATCAAATGAGGTACTTGAACAGTGCCTGGTACACAGTGGGAGCTTAATAAATGCTTTTCCCCTCCCTGCCTGGAGACAATCTTGGATCAAGAAGAAGGGAGGGACCTTCAGGGTCACCCACAGAAGAATGGAAGCTAAAGCAGTCACGGTGGCCCAGTAACACGCTAACAAGGGATGCAATCTCACTAAAACTTGTCTTAGCAGTTAGCGGCACAGTGTGTGGGGATGGGCAGGGACAAGCCTGGCGTCTGGCAAACTCCTCAGCCCAGCCTCTGGTCCCCACTGTTCCACTGCAGCTAGGGTTAAGAGGACCATGAGACAGCCAGGAGTGATTCCATGTGCCACTTTGACCAGCGTAGTCCAGAAAAGTCCCAGACTCACCGAATTTGCGACTGAAGAGATCATTCACTTGTTCTCGCAGCTGGCGGGCCTTCTCCACCTTTGACAGTCTTTCACTCTCATCATCTAATGAGATTTTAAAGGAAAATTCAAAGCTATTAATGCACACATTTCACAGAAAAAGTTCAGGCAAGTGTAAAATGTTCTAATTCAACCTCTGTGACATTGTAAACTCTGCTAAAGAACTCTGGGATCTCACTTCTAATTGTACAGGTCTAGCTGGGTTATTAAGTTTAAATAAAGTTAATAACCATTTATTTCCAATTATAAAACCAATTAAGAAGAGGCTGAGGACAGCAGGGCTACTCACACGCAGGACGGTCACTCATGACATCAACTAAGTCACAAACCCCAGGAGACCCAATGGAGGAAATGAGTCTTGCTAAGCAGCAGCAGGAAAGAACAGCTAACAACACAACAGCATACCTGGGATTGTCACCTGAATGATGTTGAGGTCTTCCACCCCTGCCGCTGTGGTGGTGACGTTGGCCGAATTCATTTTTCCTTCAAACAGAAACTTAGCATTAGACTCGTGCCAGATCGGTACCTAGCTCTCCTGAGCTCTCCAACTAGGGCCAGCACTCCCTGTCCATACCACATAAGATGCCACAGGAGGAAATGAGTTCTCTTCACAGATGCAGTGTATCTGGCCAGACTGGGACACTTAAGGATAGTCTGTGGCCTTCCTTTTACTATCTTTCACTTGACCAAGTAAATTGGTGTGCATGAGAGGACCACCCCCAAAGTATTTACTGAATTAACAAATGAAATGAACTTGCCAATTCTAGACAACGAGGATTTCTCATTTTGATTCTGTCTCATTTCATCAAAGACTGAATCTCCACAAAGTCCCACTCTGAAGGTGACCCTGGACTCCACAAGGTTGTAGTGAGTTCTAGCAGATTTTGCCCTGCTGCCAAGACTCAAGTCTTGGTCCCAGCAAATAGACTCTGCCCATTTCCAAAGGATTACTTTAGTGACATCAGGAGAGGCTTACTTATCGCCAGAAGGCTGGCTGCATGGAAATGAATGCTTTAGCCATGGCAACCCATGAAATATACAAGATTCAAAATGGCACTTGGTCCTGTGTAGTCCTTTCCCTCTGGCTTCTGCAGTAAAAGTGGCAGAGCAGAACAAAAGAGGAAATGATTGCTTAAGACCCCCATAGCTCTATAACTCTAATGATAAACTTGTGAGATGTGAGATCCACGCTCAGTGACAACAATTGAACACACCAGAGGAACTCAACCTAGGTCTCTGATGCCATTTTTCTTATAAACAAAAACCAGAAGACAGAAAGAAGTTGCAGGAAAAGGATGACTCATGGACTCTCCTGGGAAAGGCAAACAAAGGACTGGGCTATGGTGCCCAAAGGCAGCAGGAAATATCCCTTTATAGAGCCCTGGGTCCTCCCCCATCACACTATGTGCTCATAAGCTCATGCTGACTCTTCAAAAAGATGACCGTAAATAAAGACAGCCTCTTATGCACCGCACAGGGGGACAAAGAGGCCATGCTGTATGAAGAACTTGGGAAGAGCCTCCAAATTCAAACACTATGGACTCTGAGACTCAGAGTTCATGCAAACGGCAAATATAAAGGTGGAAGAGGTGAGAGCAGGGCAGAAACAGGGAATGCGAGAGGACAAGGCCGGCAGATCACACAGACGTCTCCCACACGCTCAGCATGAAAATGTCCTCGGGAGGAGACAGATGGGGGTATGTGGAAATTCCAGAATAACATTTTTAAAAAAATGGCAGGACATGACTAGTTACCAGTGTGGGAGTCATTCCTTAATCAGCTGTACATATAATTAATCACCACTATGAGAGTAAAGATAAAAATACAGAGCTAAAGAAATAAAAAAGAAGAAAAAGATAAGAAACAAAAGAAATGAAAAACTCCAACCTGACCTTTCCAAACAAGTCATCAACACTACAATATAAAATCAAGGAATGGTAGGAAGGGCAACGATATTCATTATTACAATTGTACACCCAAGTTTATCGCATATAAATTTACCGCTCTAACAAGGGAGACCAAGGGAACCTTAAAAAATGCCACACTTGGTCAAACAGTAGCAGAGAGATTTGGGCAGCCAAAGGCAACACTGCTTTTGCATATGAACTTGTTTATAAAACCTTATGGAGAAGGCAAGTATAAAAGATTATGAGTAGTATACCTCCATAAAACAGTGAGAAGCAGTAGAGGGGAAAACCAGTTTAAATAAAAAAAGACCCAACCAAGCAAAGCCATTTTGACGGCATTTAAGGATGAAACTGGAAAGAAGCTAAAAAAGAGATGAAAGACAGGAAACGGCTGCAAGGATTTTTGTATAACAAACAAGGGGGAAGCAAAACCACCAGCACGCTTGGACTCTGTGGAACACCACAGCTGTGGATGTGCACCAGAGGAAACCAAGAGAACCAGCGCTGGATCTACACCAAGGTGCTCCTGGCTGGAGGCAACTCCACTCTGAAGAATCCACTCCAAAGGTATCTGAAGGAGGGAAAGCCTCACTAAAGCGGCAAAAACCCTCAGTCCCTATCACCCCCAAAAGGCAACCTTTCTGATGACTCCCCCAACTCTCTGCAATTGTTATGAGACTGAAAACCTATGCACAAACACATACATAGCAAGGGCGTGCCTGAAGAGGGAATTAAAAAGGAATAATCAGAATGTTGCAAACAGTATTCTACAGCAGACTTTATCTCTACCATTACACAATAGGTTGAAAAGAGGTAGGGAATACAAAATCCCACCAGGCTGTTTACTGTCTAAAAAAAGTTTTTGTTTGAGTAGAGCAAAATGGCACCTTAAAAGCTCTCCTCCAACAAGACATCTGTCTCCCATGTACAGATCAAAATTATTCAAGATTTTTTAAAAGATATAACAGAGATAACCCTGTTGACCCCCCTGATCCTTTTATCAAGTGAGGCATAAAAGAGGGAGATGTATGCTCGCCAAAGGTGTTCACCAGTGTTATGGAGGAGATCCAGCGCAGAGTCCGAGGTCAAAGAGGGATTCCCTATAGATGGTGAAGTCCTCCAGATTGGTCCTTTTTGTGGGTGACACTGTGGAGATTTCATCAAGCCCGAGAACACTGCAGAGCCTCCTAAATGAGATCCAGAATCACTCGAAAGAATTTGGCCTAACCATCCACATAAGAAAAACCAAGTGGATGAAGAATGACGATTATCTAGACTATAATATGCAGCGGAGTGGAGAACTGTTAGAGCTCATTTCATATCTCTATTTTATGGACATGAGATAGATACGTATATATGCTGACAGACACTACAAATGGACACTGATGTGGGCTCAGAGTTGAATGGGAGGAGAGCAGGCTGGATTGCCTTTGGAAAATTGCAGTTGTTTTAATGATGCCATACTTCTCCTTGAAACAAAGGCCTATGTTTTTAATACCAATATTCTGTGGCACGGCTACAAGTCACTCATAGAACATTACAGTTTCCCAAGAAGTGGAGCCAAGGATTCCCTCAAGGGCAATGGAGAGACACCTGGGACGCGTGAGCAGGCTGCAGGACACCCCACACGAGGCATTGTGATGGAGAAGGGGCAAACAGAATGTCAACCAAGAAATGCAAGACTTAAAGACAGGAGGGGGCTGGTCTCATGGCTGGAGCAAAGAATACATGACAGCCCATGTGTTTTATCCCTATGCTCACGAGGTCAAAAGAGGCAGAGGAAGGCCCAAGCAGGGTGGGCAGACATGCCGTTGGAGGAAGGAGACCATGGAACGGGCAGGCCCCAAGGAAATGTGATCTGCATCACTGGTAGGAATTCCTTGATCAACAAGATCACAAATCCATTGGAACAGAATTTTAAATCGGTATCTTTGTAATCAGAATTAGTAACAGACTCTCAAATGTTCTTCCTCTGATTATACTTACTTGGAGGGCTTTTGGAAGTGCTTTCTTTAATGGCAGTTTCAAACATCTCAGGCCTAGAGATGAAGGTAAGATGCAATTTTCGTGAGTAAAAGAATACTAACTACCCAAACGACAGCAAATTTTAATCTACGAAATTCCATATTCCAAAGACTCAAAATGCAACATAAATGAATAAATCACACAACTCTTAAATATCTCTAGTAGTGAATGACTAGGGATATTATGGATAAGTGAAACTTAAAAGCTGTTTAATAGTTAAAATTTTCAATCCCTTTGAAGTCCTCTTTCCTGAATCACACAATCAACAGAAAGGCTTGGAGAAATCAGCTCAATTGATGAGCATTACAATTTCTCCCCTAACTTTTGTGTTAATGTACCTCGAATTATCAGCAAGAGTTCTTGACGAGGGACACAATCTGGATTCTAAATTGTTGAAGGACTGAAGAGTTCTAACCCACACTAGTCTTCCCAAGCAAGGAGACACCAAAACGAGCTGCCTGAAGACAAGAGGCAAGACCTGGAGGAGGACGTGCCCTTCACTGTAGGTAGGGATAGATAACCGTGCCTTATTTCATCATTTCCCACTGTCAAAGACTGAATCTCTTGGCATTAACTAGCATCTGACCTAACTTCTTAGAAAGCAAGCTGGAGGACCAGGATGGTTCTAGGTATGCCCTACAGGAAGTTAGACAAAGCAAATTTAATGGAGGGGTCGGATTAGCCTCACTCCCATACTTTTTAATGATAAACTTGATCTTGGCTTTATTTCTGAGTATCTTTTCCAGTCTTGGAATGCCGAAAGTTGATGGTCGTCGGAATGGCACACCCTCCGGTAAGCCTTCAACATAAAAATCTTCAGGGAAAGATTCGAACAACGCAAACGGTACCTTCACAGGGTGCTTAAGGCCAAGAGCCTCCCCTGAAAGAGAAGAGAAATCTGAGTGTAGGCCGAATGCAGAGAGGCACATGGGTGGTGATATTCAGAAAGGGGGTCACGACCTGACAAAGCCTCCAGACCCTAAATTTCCCCCTCCACATCCCACACAAGTGGCTTTTGAGCAGGGCAGACGAGATTCACAGAGGTCATCCAGACATTCTGGGGCTGTCGAGTGAAA
Organism: Notamacropus eugenii; assembly: GCF_028372415.1. Lineage (NCBI taxonomy): Eukaryota > Metazoa > Chordata > Mammalia > Diprotodontia > Macropodidae > Notamacropus > Notamacropus eugenii. The sequence continues at coordinate 48,543,108 of NC_092873.1, forward strand.
GGGGCTCATCTGGGGAGTTTCCACATACCACACTAATAAAACACCTTATAAAATATTCTAGGACAGTTTACTAAGGATTTCAGCTGCTTTCTTGAAACTTCTGAAAGCCAGGAAGTACTTACTTGGTTTTAAAATATACTTACCACACTTTTCATTAAAGAGATTCTCAACCTTCTGTTTGAGGTCTGTAATTTTAGCATTCCAGGCCTCTGCAAAGATAGAGAATAACAAAGCCTCCTTTAACAGCAGCTTCCGTGGCCACTGCAAAGGAGTTGGGAGCATCATCCGAGAGAATGCCAACCTCTCTTCTATGACATTTCTAAAAATCCCTGCAAGACACACTTTGGAGATCTTCCTGTTTTCAGGCATAAGACCAACAAAAGCGGAGGCTGTAGTACTGCTTTCCCAGGTTATCTCAAACCTCCCAAAGAAAAAGCTAGCATGTTATTCTTTTGTGTAAAAACCAACAAAATAATAATCACTATCATCTTTACAATCTCAGTTTGACCAAGTATAAGACGACTGTCTGGTGCTTTAAGAGCTCCCCAGAAGGACATGGTGTGAACTTGGGTCAAACAAAACTTTCTAACCACACGTAAACCTAATTAGGTGATGTAAAATATTCATATTAAAATTCCTTTCATTAAAAACTAAAAATTATGAACTCCATAGAAATAACTGAGGAAAAAAAAGCTTACCAAATGAAAATTCTCTCCCTCGAGGTTTGAAGGGAGTATTGGAACCATTAGTCTGGGTAGGCGTTCGAACAGCAGTAGTTTGTGGCTTATTATTAGGACCTAGAGATGCATAAATAAAGATTAGTCACCACATGAATATGATCCTAAGAAACAGCTATTAAAGAACAAGGACTAATACACATCATGGGATCAATTTTAACGCTGCGTTTACTTTGAATTTGCCAAGCCCCTTCCCTAGCTACATTCTCCTTCCTTCATTCTCTCCCTCAAACAAGTGGTGAACCAGTTCAAGCGTACACTATGGTCACCCCTCTGCCCCCATGGGTCAGGCCTTGCCAAGCTTGGTGGCTCCCACAGTCGTCCTCCAGCGCCCCTCCCGACAGACTCCCTGGAAGACAGCACACAGTGTCCATTCCACAAGCATCCCCTGGCTCTCCTGAAGACAAGGTCAGCAGCTAACTTCATTCCCCATCACTTCCCCCCTTCTCTCCCTGCCGCCCCACCCCACCCCCAGCTTCCCTTCTTGTGTTATCCTCCCCGTTAGACGATAAGTTCCTACAGGGCAAGCAGGAATTGTCTTTTTCCCCTTAAGTGTACCCCAGTGCTCAGCACAGGGCTTAGCACATTAAGCAGGCTCTGAATCAATGTACTGACCAGGTGTCATCTAACTGCTCTTCGGGAGCCCACCTACAGTCAGTGCCTTTGCTGCCTCAGTCTGGCTCCCATCCGCCTCACTCACCTGACCTTGCCCTCTCCCCTCTCCAAAGGGAATAGCAGCCTTGCTGTTAGGGACAGCCTAATTGATTGGCTCTCCCTCCTTCCACTGGACATCATGGCAGTTTCATGACCCCCCTTTCCTGGCTTTCTTCTTAGCTGATCCCTATTCTCAGTCTCCCTCCCTGGACTTTCATCCAGGTCATAGCCACTAACCCATCCTTGGCCGCAATATGTCTCCTGGTGATCTGATCCTTTCCCATGGGTTCAACTGTCATCTTTGAGCAGAGGATTTTCAGATTTATTTCTTCGGCTCAAGCCTCCCTCTTGACTTCTAGTCTCAGTGCCTACTGAACACCGTGAATTGGACCTCTCCTAGAGATTTCAAACTCACTCTGCCAAACAGAAGTCCTTCTCTTTTCTCCAAATTTCCCTGTTAATGCTGAAGGCAGTGTCACTCTCCCAACCATGTGAGGCTTGCCCTCACCCCTAATATCCAAGCCTCTCTTCCCAATGCTTCCAATAGACATCCCCTCTTCATTCACACGGCCACCCCACTGGCACAGGCTTTTGTGACCCAATCTCAATCCATCTTCTGCTCAGCTCCTTGTCTGATCATGTCACCTCTACCTACTTTCTCAATAAAATGCTAAGACTGCCTATTCACCTCCAGGATCAAATACCAAATCCTCAGCCTTTGAAAGTCCTTCACACCCAGCCCCGCCCCACCCTCTGGGCCCCTCCACATACTGACCAAAACATAGAATCAATGCCTCTTGCAGGCACACAGTCCTCTATCTTCTGAGTAGGGGCCTTTGCATTTGGCTGCTGCCCCAGGTCTGGAAATATTCCCCCTTCCCAATTCTGTTCCACAGCCTCTTAAGAACTGCACCTTCTGAAAAAAGCTTTTGCCTGGCTAGGTCCCCTTGCCCCCTCCCCACCCTGACCTCTCCCTCCAAGATGACCTCCAGAGTAGCCCGCTTCTTTTTTGTTGGCCCAGAACTACGTGCATGTTCTCTACCCATTAGAATATGAGTTTCTGGAAGACAAGGACCACATGGCCACCGTTCTCTGTTTCCCCCCCATGTTCCCCACCCCCAGTCCAGCCTAAGCTCACCACATTTCATTCTCCTGCTGATTCACTGAAACATGCACGCACCTTTCTTCCTCTGCTTATACAAATCCCTGTGACGTGCCTGAAGCCTGACTGTCCTTTCAGCAATGTCTAAGAGTCTGTCCCTTTAAAGTCAGCTTATTGTTTCAGGTCGTTCCCCTAATCTTCTATTAGAAAGTTGCTTTCATATTTTATTATAGCAAGTAGTTAACTAGTACATATTCTATTTCTGTAAAACTTTAACTTTGCAACTCCTCTCTAGACACAAAAGGATCAAACCAAGCTTACAGATGCACTGGGCAAGGCAGAAAGAACATAGACAAGTAGTAATCTACCTGTAGAATCAGAGAAAATTCATTCTAGAAGGGACTTTGAGGAATGACCTTTCTGTCTAGCACACCCTTCTCTCTTCAAATACATGTCAAGTACAGACAGCTGTCTATTTTTTCTAAAGACCTCCAGGGCCGGGTATTTGGCTGGAAAACTTGATTGAAGGGAGATCACAGAGGGGCTCAAATATTAGACTTTAACATGTAGAGAACAGGGAGCTTATTAAAGGCTTTTGTACTGTGGAAAAATGAGACTAAAGTTGGATACTCTGAAGTCTGATCTGGTAAAGGGCAACTGGCTCCATTAGGAGGGGAAGAGACTGAAGGTAGGATCCTTGTAGCAGGCAAGGGCTCTGAAATGAATGAGATGGCAGCAGGCAAGGGAAAGGGGAGGCAGGATAAGTTGGAGGCCAGAGTGGCAAGAGAACAAGCAGACACGGATGATGATGTAACATGGACAGCCAAGGATGGCCCCGCTGTTCAGAGTGCAGCTGCACTGAGAATGGAGGTACTCCAGATAGAGATGGGGAAGACCCAGAGAGCAGCACACCTGAGAGGAAATGACCAAAGAGATGGAAGAGCCAGGACATGGCTGCTGGAAAGAGATCAGGGCTAGAAGTACACATCTGGGGGACGGATTTCCACGGCAAATGGAAATCTTCTTAGCATAAATTTCTTTCTTTCTTTTTTCTTGCTCATCCATGACTGAGTCATTCAACCTTTTTTTTTTTTTTTTTGCCAAGGCTATTCAACCCAAAATGCTCAACTACTTCCAAGTTCTTTTTCTAACTCTTTATCTGCAGCTCTTTCTGAATTCTCACCTGAGAAACTTACTAAACCAACATGGGTAAAAATTCTGCCCAGATCCTGTCAGTTACATTTCTCTGAATCCAGCCCTGTACACACTGATTCCTGCTTCAGCTCAAACCCCGGGTCTCCCCACTTCCCTCTCAACCTCTTTCCATTTATAATTAAACTGGTGCTTCCTCTCTTTCCTCAAAGTATAATCACTACCCAGAACCTCTGGTTGTCTAAAATGTTCAGTCCAAGAGTGTATCTGTCCCTGACAAAAAAACTCAAGCCAACAAAACAACGAGGACAGTAGCTCTCTCGAGCTCTGGACTGTACAGTGTTACTTCCCAGGGAGCTGTTGGCAGCCTCTTGGGATGAGCTGGAGAGGCTTCCTATGCCCTTTTGGACGTGGCTTTCTCGAAGAGCTCCCCAAACCACTAACTGCTGCTACATACAAACAAGGTGTGAGCCAATTTTAAGACACTGTTTCAAAAGACAGTCCATAATAAAAGAAGAGCACAAGCCTCCCCAGAAACTCCTCTACCCCAAAGTGCTCTAAGCAATCTTTGCTCCTTGAGGATGCCTATCCTTGAGTGCGTCTGCAGCCACCCTGCATATGTCTGTTCACTTCCAAGGTCAACCTGAGCCCTTTGATGACTTGGCTGAGTGGGGTCAGATACTCCCAACACATCTGACAATTTCAATGAAGGCCTTAGGCCATCTTCCACCAAGCCTATATCCTTCTTCAGAGAGCAGAAAGCAGAAAAGAAAAAAAAATTTTTAAAACTGGGATTACTTCACTACATGATGGTCTGCAATAAAAAAAAGTTAATCAGTCAACTCTGCCTATACTCTAACAACTAAGGTAACTGGGTCCTTCATTTTACAGAACAAGATTCTACCCTCAACCCCATCACAAAAACTGTCTTCATTCCATAAACAGACACCAAACTGGCACTGCCCAGAAAGGCTGGTAAGACTGTCCCCAAGGACTCAGGGCCAAGTAGTAGCACAGCCTCACCTTCCACAGTCACCTCGATCTCCGGCACCTTGGAGTTGCTGCCGGGGCTCCTTGCTCTCTTTGAGGTCTGCAAGGCTGCAAAGTGGAACAGACACTGAGTCAGGGGCACTGCATAGGGACACAGGAGTGTGTTATGATTCCCCAGGGATTTAGAGGTGGATAGGCACCATGGACTCAAAGGTACCACCACACCAGGGAAGGCTGCAACCAAACCCTGAGAGAAAAGTATCTGAATCCCTGAGGAGTCCTGGGGGCCAAGATGAGCTGTTCCCTTACCTTTAGTGTTGACTTTACTGGCCATTCCAGGAGGCAAGTAGGAAAGAACCAGCTCCGGCCTACAAATGAGAACAGGAAAAGGTCATCTCAGCCCACATGACTCAAGCCCTCGCCACCATGACAAGTGGGGGACCCCAGGCTACCAACAACTCTGTGGCTGACTGGCTCCCAGGGTTCTTCCTGCTACAAGGTGACACCCCCTTTATATCCATTGTGGAAGCCTAGCGTAAAAATAACTGACAGCATGGCCCTTCAGGAGAGGGAGGTCATTCGAAACCCCCATGGGCAGGGACCTCCTAAGGCCAAAGACTTGTGACAAGCTCCTCGCACTGGCTCCTCTCCATACATCCCATGAGGTTTCAGTAATGACCAGCCTGTGATTGCAATACTGCCCCCAAAAGATGTAAAGGAAGAAGCAATCTTTAGCTGCTTTGTAATTAATTTCTCCTATAGTAATTAATTTTATGTCTTATTACTTGGAACAAGACCCATGAAAACAGTTAGAATTAGCTTTGATATCCATAATACCTATTGCTCAGACCAGGTATACAGCAACGCACAGTGTTAGTTTTATTCTAGCCAGGCCCAATGTCCATCAGCACTGAAGGTGAAGGAAGGGCTAGGATTTTCCTGTAATTCTACCAAATGGCTTTCTTTCATCCCTGAAATTCAGAGATCCAGTATAAGCAATCTCTGACAGGACTTGCTGGGAATCATTCAATCAGTCATTAAACCATCAGATGCTTACAAGGATACCAGCAACTGTAGTCATAATAAAGGACTAAATTTTGATCATGCCTTTCACTCAGGAATTCTAAAGTATTCCTGAAAAACTGATCTTTTCGACAACATAACTCTTGTGAGATCATGTTCTGCAATGAGGAACCTTGAACAGAGCCTGGATGTCAACAGCAATGGAAAAGGCCAAGGGAACAGACCAGATTTTTCCACAGCAGCAGGATTAGATTTTGGGCTGTGCTGAGATGAGATGCTCAATCCTCTGCACTGTGCAGAGTATACAGTAACTGTCCTCAGATGACTGAAGGCATAGCAAGTTATCATAGGCCACTTACTTTTTAACCACAAACTTGATCTTATTACTTCCACGGACAATCCTTTCAAGTCGTGGAATTCCAAACCAGGTGGGACTTCTGAAGGGGATTCCTTCTGGCAAGCCTTCCACATACAGGAACTCGGGGTTGGATTCAAAGACTGGATATGGTACCTTGACGGCCTCAGTAAGTCCAAGAGCTTGAGCTAAACAATGAAAGATAACAATCAGTTATTTTCTGAGCCAGGTAACATATAGGTTCATACTTCTTGTTTCCTTGTATTCTCAAATGTTTCCCCAAGGTCTATTTAATAACACAGACGTGGGCCCATTTTGCCTAATTTCTTGCACACAGAAAAAATTTGTATTAACCATGAAGATGACTAAAACACACATGCTGTTTCTTTCATCTTCCCCTCCCCAAATGCAGCCCTCCCTCCCTCAAATCAAAGTCAACTGCAAGTCATGTCCTCATTTCCCTGATGTCTTCTTTGAAAATGAAGGACAAACACAATCCCAAATAGTAGTTAATCCAAACTGGCAAAAATTCCTTTTGCGACCTGTCTTTGGAGAAGTCTTTCTGCTAGCATACTGGGAATTACATCCAAGCAGAAGCCATTTTCAGGATCAGAAATGAGAAGTGAATTTGTTTAAGAAAAGTGAGAATCTAACTCTCAAAAAGAGCTAGGAGTGGGGGTCCCCTGACTGCTTAGTTATATGAACATACCAAATTTCAAATTAAAAATTTCTTCCACCTGCTTCCGTAGCTTAGTAATTCGCACATTCCAATCTTCTTTCACTGGGAAAGCAAAACAAAATCTAGTTAATGATTCTTTTTTTGCCCATTGTTATCTTATAACTAACCACACATGGGTTTCAAAATGTCTGAAGAGAACTATTTCCTGTGCCTAAAATAAAATTTAATCCTATGCTTTGATCTAAAGATATCTGAAAATCAATCTCAGAACAAAACTGAAAAGAGGGAGAAATGAAATTAGGCATGCAACACACACACTATAATACTGGATAATGGTTTTCTTACCTGGGGTATTGGTTCGGGGCTGAGTTATTTCCGGGGTGCTGTGAGTCAGTAGCTCTGGTCTGTAATTTTAAATATATCAGCAAATTATTTGAAAAACAACAACAATGAATTTCAAGGAATACAGGTTCATTCTTAAATCTCCTAATGCAACCACCTATTAATTACTGAGTGTAGGGATCATAATGCTAATAAAACAGACATTTGAAATTCAGGTTAAATTTGTCTTTTCAATCTGATGGAGTGGGGGAGGGAAGAGAACAGCGAAAACAGAGGATGATGAGCTCTACGCTCTACCCAACAGGTCATAACAGCCGAACTATGATGGAGAGAAACTCTAGATGCCTCCTCTCTAAGGTCAGCCCTGGAATAGAACCCTCATTTATCTCTACTGAGGACCATGGTGCTCAGACATCAAACATTCTGTGAATATCACCTAGCTCAATCCATTCATTTGACAAATGTACAGTCTCAGGGGCTAACCCTAAATTCATAACTTGTCCAAGGTAATCCAGGCACAGGACTAGCTCAAATCTGACTCAGGTCTTCCATTGTCAAAGACCCTCCTCCTTCCATCAGACCAGAACTACTCAGCCTCCAATGCTCAGCCCAGCCCTGGGAAGCATCCGTTGGCTGCCCTCAAACCCCAGTTAAAGTGGTTCCCCCAATCTCATTTTCATACATCACTTTGGCCTGGTGGGTCCTCTGTCTTATCACCTTCTACCTTATACTTAGGTATTATCCTCATGCCAAACCAGTATAATGTACCTACCTTGTGGGCGACAACTTAATCACTATGTGTATCAGAGCCCTCAGTAACCAACAGGGCCTAGATCAAGACCTGGCACTTGATGCTGGTTGGAAGTGATTAAAAACAGAAATATAGTTTTTTGATATTTCTCTGTCTCTTTTTAGGCGGGGGAAGCAATTGGGACTAAGTGACTTGCCCAAGGTCACACAGCTACTAAGTGTCTGAGACCAGATTTAAACTCCGGTTCTCCCAACACCAAGGCTAGTGCTCTATCCACTGTGCCACCTAGCTGCCTCAATAGTTCTCATTTTAAAAACAGTTTCTTTCTTTTCAAAGAACTAATAATTATCTGAAGGGTTTATAATTTGAGGGTTGTTATTCTTCTGTTTAAGTGATTTCATCCTTTCAGAAGTGGCTTCATGGCCATTGCCAGGGCATTGGAAGCTCATTACAGCAGTAACCCACAGCCCCAGGGGAGCTGAAGGGACCTCGAGGGTCATCTCAGCCAGCCCAGGGGCATCTCTTCCAGAACAGCCTCTACAACATGTCCTCCACACTCAGCAGTCCTCGCACCTCCATCTTCTTCAAGACCTCCAAGGGAGCAAGACTAGCTGTTCCAATTAGGGACAGCTTTCCTGGTAAGCTGACCTGAGCTCCTTCTCACCTGCCCTCACCTGCTCTGAGCTCTCGCCATGCCCAAGCTCAGCATGCCCACTCCCTGTCTTCCTTGCTCCCCTCCTCCCATCAGCCCTTCCATCATCATCTCAAGTGCTTCCCTCAGTTTTCTTCAACACACATCTGCAACATAACATCATCTCATGGGTCACAATGGAGGCAGAAAATAGCTGGGACCAGCGGCCACTCCAAGGCCATAAAGAGGCCAGAGAAGGGACTCGAGGAGCAGGAGGGTAGGGGCGTCACAAATACTCTTCCACCAAGACCCATAAAAGAGAAGCCTTTTATTTTTTTATACCCCAATACTAACTTACCTTTTGATTACAAATTTAATTCTGTTGCCCACTTGAATGATTTTTTCCAGCCTCGGAATCCCATACCAGGATGGGCTTCTAAATGGAATGTTTTCCGGGAGCCCTTCCACATAAAGATCATTAGGATGTGCCTCAAACTTCTGGTAAGGCACAGCCTTGGCTTCAGTGCTTCCCAAGGCCTCAGCTGTACAAAGAGAGAAAATCAAGAGTGCATCTTTCACAAAACTGCCTTTAGCAACAAGTACAGAAACCGAAAACAGAATATTCGAATCATGAAAAACAGGCCAATTTTTAAACTATTAACTAATTATCAAGGTAGCCAACATGCATACCCTGCAGCTACAGATATACTGTCACATAGAGGGAAAGGGGGGCAGGGGTGGGGAATGGGGTCAGACCTGTTACTAAACTTTTTTCCATAGGCAGTGCCTTAATTGTGGCTACTTCCAGTTTTGTTACATTATACCCCCTAGTTGGGTCTCTTCCACCCAGTGGCACTGGCCTCCTCCATCTCTCAGCTCTGGGCATTTTCGCTGCTATCCCCATGCCTGGAATGCTTTCCCTCTTCCCCTCTGACTTCTCTGGCTTCCTCTAAGTCCCAAATAAATCCACCTTCTACAGGAAGCCTGTCAATTATCTCTGTATTGTGTCTATACCTTGCTTGTACATGGTTGGTTTCATGTTGTCAACCCCTCTCCCCACAAGACTAAAAAAGCAGGGTCTATTATTATATTCCTAGTGCTTAGCACAGAAATAGCAGGAACTTAAAATGCTTACTGAATCTGACTCCTAAAACTGATGTAGCATGAAGATGTAGGAAAGGCCATTTTTACTACCCCCCCACTTCTCAGTTTGGCCATTTAATTTGACCATTATATTCAAGTTTGTTAAATTCTCTGGCATTTTTGAGGCATTACTGTTCTGTTCACACATTTACTAACTAACGCTTCTTCAAAAGCACCAAGGCCAGAGCTAGAAGTAAGAGCAGGCCAGTCATCTAGTTTTTCTCTTCCTTTTTTCTTAGGAGGGCAGGGGTCACAGGGGGTTTCAAGAGCTCCTTAACTTATAATATGAAATAATGTTAGTGTAGAGTACAGCCGCTGATCAGTGCGCTTACCAAATTTTTTACAGAACAGCTGATCTACCATCTTTCTTAATTTGGTGATCCTGGCATACCATTCTTCTTTCACTACAACAGTGACAGAGACAAAAAAGAAAATCATGGAACTGTTTGTTAAAAAAAAACAACTAAAACCCTACACACAGGAGTCACCACTTTTAAACTGCCTCAGACCACATTAATTTATCCCAAGATACCTGATAACTGTTTAGAAAGTGACACTAAGGTAACACAACCCACAGATGATCATTAAATACCCCTAGAATCAGCCATTGGGAAGTCCTTTCAATTAACTATGTAATTTAGAACACAAGGTCTATGAAACAACTGAGAGTGTACAACTACAGGGCTGTTTATTTTTCCTCAAATAAACAAATTCCCTTAATATGCACTGTCTTGCTGAAGCAACCAAGAAGAAAACAAGGTCTTCCAAAGGGTTATTAATTAATTAGCATTAAGTTAAAGAAAAGGGCTCTTCCAAATGCCTTTACTCTGCTTATTCAAATCAACTGATTCCTTTCCAGCTTTGTCAATATGATAATAATAAGTCACAGTGGCTGATGTGCCCAGAGCCCTTCACATGTGATAAGGCATCTCTCCCACACACTATCTCATCAGAAATTCACCCCTACTTCCCCACAGATATCATTATTCTCATTTACAGAGCCATGATGGGGAAGACAGGGGAAGTGGGCAGAGGTCATTCCTGCCTTGTGACCTGTATTTCATTCCCTAACACGCTGCTTCCAGAATCCAAAGTTTAAGGTGTACTCAACAGAATGCTCCGAATTTCTAACCAAGCTAAATACTCCCAGATGAGCAGCATGTACTTACTGTAAGGAACCAACACTGCCTACGTGCTAAAAATGGAATGTAGCAGGAAGAGGTCAAATGGAGACCCTTTCCAAGATTGACTCAGTTTCTAAGTTTTAAACATGGACATGGTTAATTTCATTAGTTAAACAGCTCAGCAACTGCTTTTGGGAAAAATAATAAAACTAACGCTGTTTCCCACAACAGTATTGGCAGGGTGGAGATGGGGATGCTCAGGCAGCAAAGGCATCGCTTCTGGCCACCTCCTTCACCCAGGTACCACTTCCCTGGTCATGGTGACAACCAGACTCCTCCTCGAGGCTCAGAGAAAGCCTTATAAAGGTACCCAACATGGGCTTTCCTTCTGCTCCCTCCTTGTCTCTCCCTTCTGCTTCAGGTTACCCAATCTAAGTTTCTTTCTTTTGTTTTTAGGTAGCCATCCACACTGGGTCTTTGCCTGAAGGCGCCATGTTCGGGTCGCCAGGCCCTCTCCTTCCTTCCTGCACCATCCTCATAACAGCAGCTCTCCTAAACCCCACCCACCCCTGCTGCTTTGCCCTCTATGTGTAGCACTTTGAGGAGGGACTGTCTCAAAGCCCTACCACTTTGCCCAGGGCATGGCACACAGGAAGAGTTTAATAAATGCTCAGTATTTATCTAAATTTGGGTGTAAATGCAATATATGAGACTTTATTGTAATGCAAATACATCAAATAGATAGACCCAAACAAGGATACTATTCAAAGTATTGGCTATTCATTAATATGTGAAAAAGAAGGCTCAAAAATACTATGTGATTTGGCATAACAAATATTAAACTCAGACCTCCTGAAGTTGGTTTTTCTAGCTGTAAGTCTTCTCGTGTTGAATTGAGAAGTTCATGTCTGAAAGGTGAAAGGAAATAACAAGTAATGAACAAGCCAAATTCTCAAAATTAATTAGTATTCAACTGTCAAAGCAGACAAAATGGAAACAACAACCTGGACTCCTAGTTTTAGGACAAGATGGCAGAACAAAATAATAAATCCAAACGGTCTATTATTTAGTCTCATCCGTCACATCATTTCACAAATGTCCAAGGTCACAGAGATAACTTCACAAGCCAAGGTTTTCTTTAACGCATAAGGAGATGCCAATGAAAGGACCTAAAAAGTCTCATTGTATCCATAATTTAAGGCATGTTTTTTTGGCTTCTCTGTACCTACCCATGTATTTCAACATTCTCATTATGTCAGGAACATATACCATTCATATGACATCAAGACAAATGCTCAGCAGTATTTTTAAAGAGTCAAATTCTAACTATCTAATTTTAAGCCTGGTTTATTTCCATAAGATACTACTCAAAATCAGTTATTTGTTGCCTAAAACAGCTAACAAGTCAATCGATTCAGGCTCAGACTTCGGATGAATTAAATAAAGACTTGTACGCCACCTTACTTGTATGAACTGAAGATGAGATTTTACATAAAACTCTTTAATCACTTAAAAAGCTTTAATCATTTCCATTAGAGATGATTCTTAATGGTGGGTAAGTAAAATAGTTTGACAGACCTTAAAGACAGCGGAGAATCAAACATGAAATACTAACAGGAACAGACAAGGTTTGAAATGGTTTAAGAAAGAGAGTGGGGTATTCAAGAGAAACCCCAAAGCCATGTCTCCATCATTAACCTGGAAAATTAGCCTTCTGGGTAAGGAAATCATGCAGGTCAACGTTGTCCCAAAGAACATCTAGTAATGATGTCTCCTGTCCTGAGAGTCAACATCTGTAAGATGGCTTGACTAAGAAAGCACTTTATATGCATTAACATCAGGTTCTAGTGACAACTCAATGAGGTGGATTCTACAAATAGTTTTAGGTCTACTTGACAAATAAGTTAAACTGAGGAGAAAGCACTTAATAGGCAAAAGGGTCAAGATCTGAACCCAGGTCAATCTGAATCCAAATAGAGGAGTCTTTCTACCATAACACAAAATACAGATCCAATTTTTTTCAGCAATGATTTTTACAGTGAACTACATAATATATGTCACTGATTAAAAGAAATATGTAATTCCAGACAATCCTTACTTCTTAATCACAAACCGAATCCTCTCTTTTGCAAGCAATATCCTCTCAAGACGAGGAATTCCATAGGTAGATGGCCTTCGGAAAGGAATCCCTTCAGGCAGTCCTTCCACATACAGGTCCTCAACATGAGACTGGAAGAGGGGGTAAGGGATGGCCACCGGGCCTTTGGCTTTTATAGCTTGAGCTTTAAAGAAAAAGAGTCTCAGGTCAGAATGTATAAACATATAGCTGTTTATAGTCATTAAAGGAAGAGGCAAGTCTTTTGGCAATCAAGCACTGTTGGGGAATATAAGGAAGCTGAGCCGACTTAAGGGTCAAATAATTCCTTTTAGTGGCTTTTATGCAAAAATAACTGGTGTTCGGTCTAGGGTCAAACAGAAAAAGCCCAAGTTTTCTGCTGAAACCTAGGTACCACGTAACCTTTAGTTTTTAAAGAACATAGACCAAAACAGTGAATCAGCTTGTATATTCAAAACACCAATACTTGAGACCAATGTGTAAGTACAAGCATTCAGACTTACAAAAAGCTTAGTGGGACAAAAGCAATAGTGAACATCCTGTAGCAACTGGGAAACACAGAATTCAGGCAAGGGTTCATATTTTATTAGAAAATGTCAAAGATTCACTTGATAATCTTATTTTTACCCACCACTAAATACTGCAGGTCCTACATTTAACATTCAGAGTTCATGAAAATGTCCATAATTTGTTTTCCCTTGAAACAAGCAATTGGAAAATAATCTTTATTATGCAAAAAACCCCTGCACGTGTTTCCCAATATGCACATGTTATGCTCTTTCCAGGAGGGCAACCATTTCTGACTGTCATCACACCAGACTCTCCTTTAAATTTCTACAATGCCAAGAGCCTTCTGGCTCAAGTGCCAGCTCATCCTCTTCCTCAGTCTTATATCAACTCTCCTGCAGTTTTATCAGATACTGCTACCACTCACAGAATTCATTTATTTCAAAAAGAGATATCTTGATGGTAACATTTACTCATCAAGATGTTAACAGTATTCAAAATGTCAGAGTAGAATCCAACATCTCAATTGCCAATTTAGATTTAGAATAACAGTAGTTATCCTTTACCGGTTATTTTCATATCTGAAGAAAAATGCTACAAAACTCTCCAATATAAGGATATTTAAAAAATAACCTTAAGCTTATAATATATACTAGGGACAACTTTGTTAATTAAAAAAAATCACTTAAAATATTTTAAATTGTCTTGTTTTACCAAGCAAAGAACAGATTTAAATTTTTATCATAATTCAGTTCAATTTAAGTTTGAGTTTATATAGATAGGATTTGAAAAGGGAAATGAAACAAAATAGCAAATGAGTTACTTTTTTTCTGCTTTTCATAAAACTTATATATGAAGGCAAGTCATAAGTTTTGATTTTCAGTGCCCTCAACAAGGACAAGAGTGGTACTTGAAACTTCAGAAATTATGGAGACTTTGAAAACTATTTTCCATAAAGATGATGGAACGTTAAAGTTTTCAAAAGGTTAAGGATTAAGTATTGTTGAAAAAATTTATTTAAATAAAATACTGATTAAGCAAAAAACCAAAACATTTTAAAAAAACGAAATGACTTAGTTCATTAGCTCAGAATTTCATTTCAGATATTCAAGTACTAATAGATTATATTTCCTTTTGAGTCACAAGTATTCCTTTTAAAGGAAACATACTTGGTTATTCAAATGTAGCAGTAGATTCTCATACTGAAAGTAATCTATTAATGTATTTTATACTCTTAAATAATGTTGATTGTCAACAGTCAAATGCCAAAGAAAACATTTCTCTGACTAAAGCTGAAACAAAGAAGACTGGCTGTGGAAACTTTCCAATGGGCAATACTGTAAATCCTCGCTACAGCCAAACTGTTTCTTAGGTGGGAAGACAGGAATTGCTTCTTTCTGGCACAGTAAGCAAAACCAGTAAGACATTTGCATCTTTTCTTCCTTAAAATAAAGCCTGTCCAATGAACTTCCTTCTTCTTTCCCAGTCTCTTCTCCATATAGGAAGCAGCCCAAGTAACTTACTAAGGAAACGTGCTGGCCAGTGATTCCTAAATGTAAGAAAGACCCATTTCACCAGGATTCTCAGATTTTAGTCCCTAGTGAGGTGGTCCCAGCACAAGGTAAAAGGAAAAAGGATTTGGGGGGAAGGGGAAATAGCAAGGTGGTTTATGTAAAAATATCATTCTGTATGGCTTAAACATACCGTATTTTCTTTCAAACAATTCTTCAACCTGTTTTCGTAGATCAGTAATTCGAGCATTCCATTTCTCTGAAAATGGAGAAATGCTACATCAGAACACGAAAGAATGAACCCTTAATCAAGTCTAGTAGGGTAGGATACTCTAAGCAAGTCTAGTAGATTAAGATGCATGATCCTTTTCCTCAGATGTAGAAGGGAGCCCAGAGACATGGGCTAGTCCTGAAGCAGTCATCTAACAAGGTGAATGTGATTAAAATGATACATCCTAACACTGAGGATTTCTACAGTACTTTCTCATACTTTCCTATTCTAAATCAGTCCAACTCCTCAGTGGAGCTGAAAAATATAGGCAGAAAGGACTATGGCATCTGTACAAAGTTTCAAAAGTCCAGTTACATGGGGCCAGTAGGGTTAGATCCTAATTTCCTAACTCCCAGGTCAGTTTTCTTTGTTATTTTAAACTATGTCTTTCTTCCCATGTTAATGTACTTTAAAATATGAAAAATGATGTGGCTTAATACATAATTTCCAGTAAGAATAAGTGGTGAAATATTTTAAAAAATTCTTTCAAAATTTGTGAAAATGCCAAAACATTTTAAAAACCACAAAAACATGATATGCTAAGTACACAAATAGTTTCCCTTCAGTCACTTAACAGGGGTGTCATTTATCAAGAAGCAAAGCATTTGGTATCTAGAAATGACAAACGGGCTTGGGAATAGCTGAATTTTCACAACTCCATAATGCCTTTCACGCAAATTCAAGTAATCTGGGGCAATAAACCTCAAGAAGACTTAAGATTGATAATCATAAAGAACTAACATGAAAAACTCTTACTACTTGTATGAAAAATGCATCTTTTAAGAAAAGTAGATTCAGGCTCAAGAAGAATATTGAGTTTGCTACAGTTCCTGGTGAATCTCTTCTAAAAATATTCCATTTCAAAGATTTATGCACTGGCTACCACTTTTGGTGTATGTATGCAAGCTGCCCTAAATCCAGAGATTACTATTCAAATGGACTAGGGGTAATTTAAAACTGCATACAACTGAAAAAAGCCAAAGTATTCTTGTAAAACAAAATAGCTCAAGGCCACACTACCAGTTCTAATCCCAAAGGAGATGGTGCTACTTCCCAGAGAGAGCTGTCAATCCTGTTCAATTTACTAATTGTAGCACTGGCACACACGGGTGCCCAGCAGACAACTTACTCTGTGTGACTCAAGTCACTGGGTGTGACCCGCATGGGCAGGTTGGTCCATCCCTTTCAGGCTTTTCCAGTGTCCCTCAGTGACCCACGAGAAGGAGCCAGCTCAAATTGCCATCACTGCCACTGGAGCAGGAGTGACCTTGGCCTTCGCCCTTACTCCCTCTCCCTAGGTCACATGTGTCAATGTCTACACTCATTTCTACTTTGCCCTTTAAGGGTCCCCAAATGCTTCTGAAGGAAAAACACAGCTTTCATAAGCCTAAAGTGTGCTCCAACAGATGAGGACATTCTCATGCCTTTGATGTGAGGGAATGCTGGAGCTGGTTTTCCAAAGACTATTCTGCAATAAACTCGAATGTGTGGTTCAGAGCGTTCTACACGTGCTCAACCCACTTTTTTCCACTGCCCAAACAAAGGACAACAAATTAAAAGGAAAAAAATCACATAACTGTCCTAATACAAAACTCACCAAAATTGAACTCCCTCACTTTTCTTTTTCCAGCATTGGCGGCCTCATTGACTGGCTCAATGTTCTTTGGTTTCTTGCTGGGTGGCGAATAGTCATCATCTTAAAAGGAAAAGGGAGTAGTCATTGCTGGAAGCGTCCAGAAATTCAGAAACCCAAGGATCATAAAAAAGGGGTCCACAATTTAAAAACTGTCAATCCATGAGAAAACATGCTACTTTATTACATTATTTCAAATGCAGTTTTAAGCGTTTCTATTTTTCCAAATTCACAACTTCAAAGCTCCCACAGTCTCCAATTTTCCTGGGTCAGGATTGTGAACTTCAAAGGGTCAAATCTAGCTTCCTGACAGCAAGCTCCCTAAAGTGTAATCCAAACAAGGGATGATACAAGAATGGGCAACTAGAGGTGACATCAGTATCTTCTTGTCACCAAATGGAGTTCTAATGTACTGTTATTGGGTGTTATGTTACTGTTCGCTGAACAGATGAATGTTATGAAAAGAGGCAGACAGACCAGAAAAGAAACCTTCTGGGAGAATGACCAAGTCTCTTAACTTTTGCACAGCAGGGAAACGTTACCTAGGGTATATCAGTACTTATTTTACTATTTCACTATCGCTTATTCTCATTTTAAAAATAAAAACCACAAATGTTTTCCTACTAGGTCAAAAACTCCTTCACTTTCACGTTTAAGGAGATGGAGCTAAGCCTTCTAAATTACAGGGCTCCAGTTCGCAGCCTTCCATGGAGATAGAGCTCACAACTTTCTGAGTCCCAAGCGTGGGCCTCTCTCAGGTCTCAGGGATCCCTATGCTCTATTGTTCCCTTACCTCAAAAAAGCCCCAAAGTTTTTGAGGGGTGGGGAGAGGCCAAGTACCCAGGAAAACCCACGGAGCTTTATGACTGAAGCACTTTTGGATAACAGGCATGATAGTTCTGTGTGCTTATACATAAAACATGACTACAAAACCAAATCTAACTTTTCGAGACAAGTAGAACCAAATTTGTTAACTACACAGAAATGGTATTTAATTGACAAAGAATGACTTAGAAGTCACAAAAGAAGTACTGAATATGGACTAAACATAACACATGTATATCCTTCTTAGAGGTAAAAAGGCCCTCGCTGGGAACCTTGCTCCACCAATACTAGGACAAAGCAATCTAAGCAGGCTCCAACTGGGACCTTCAGGAACGGGGAAGGCAATTCCTATCTCTAAAGGCAGCACATTCATTTTTTTGGAGAGCTCTTTCCCTTACTCAAGCCTAAAGAGCCCCACCAACGTCTGATTCATGCCCTCCACTAAGTCTAATCTCATGGTCACATGACAACCATTCAAATACACCAAGGCAGGCCATCGGGTTTCTTAGTGAGAAAATGCTTCCAAGCTGCAAGTCACAGAAAGAGATTCTGAGAAGCAACTTTCCAAAAGAAATGACTGCAATTTGACAGTCCTGGTAATTTTTCACAGTAGCATGGGAGAAGGGCTGCCCTCCCCAGGCCTCACCTTTTCTCTTCCTCTGGTACACCCCAAACCCTTCGGAGCCTCCCTGCCCTCAGCACCCTCCCTCTCCTGCCCCGCTAAGGCTCAGACAACTACTAAGAGAAAGGCAAGAGTGAGCTCCCACACTTCGGGATCGCAAATGTTCTTTAGAGTCACATTTACTCTATAAGACTCCCTTGCCCCACAGCAATTTCAGGTGAACAGAAGTATTTTTTATAAATGGGAAAGGGGTAAAAGGAAAGTTAACAGTATTCATAAACTAGACAGATATCTTCACTGGGACAAATATTCCTCAAAAATAAATGAGGCAAAATTTAAAATCAAAGTTCATCTCAATATTTAAAAGGGTCTTTCCTAATCTAAAATTCCTTCCACTTCTAACGTTACTAAAAGGTTTATAATTTAATGGCAATAACTTAAATTTTTATAAGTTTAAAATAACTTGGAAAGAATGGGACTTGGTAAGGATGGGAAATGGGGCCTGGAGGTAACTAAGACATAAATGGCCAACTACAAGTTCAGAATTTAGAAAATGGCAACTCCAAGAAACACAAAGGACAGAAGGACAATGAAATGACAGCTGCAGGACAGCCTGAGATTGCCACACAATTCTCCATTCAGGTTTAAAATAGCTTCAATTTGAGATCAAGAAATAGGTGCATGAAGAAGGGGAAAAGGAAGAGCATTCCTGGGCTCCTTTCAACTCTTTTGAACAGGAAACTGTATGTTGGCCACTGCGCAAAGAAAGAAAAAAATGCAAGGCATGGGAACAAGCACTTTCTACCTACAGCTGTCCACCATTTACCCCACAGTGACATATTTTATCTCATTTAAAATTCCCTCGAGAAGAATAGGAGCTCAAGTAGACAGATACCCTGAATGCACTGATCTAAAACAAATATCAGGGATGGACTAAGACTGTGTAATAACAATAGTAACAGACATGGTTGGTGGCATCATGTTTTCTTAGAAAGGACAAGAGACCCAAAGTTCACATGTCGCACAGTGGGAAGAAAACCTAAAGGAATGTGATGATGAAATGCCCAATGATGTTTTGGGTGTTTAGGGGCTGGGAAACATCTCCCACCCACCAACCCTGGGAGTGCCCAAAGGCTCTAGCCTCACCTCTCTGCTCTGCTCCCTCTCTATGGTTTCTCTGGGTGATCTCAGCAGCTTGCATGAATTCAATGCTGATGACGCTCAATCTACTTAGCCAGCCCTAACCCCTTTCCTAATCACATCTCACATCTCCAAATGTCTACTGAATCACAAGTCCTAGAGATATCTTTAACTCAACAAGTCCAAAACTGAACATTATCTTTCTCTCCACTTCTGAACTTTCCAGTTGTTGCCAAGAGTGCCATCATCCTTCCCAGTTACCAAAACTCACAACCTAGATGTTATTCTCTCTCACCTCAACCACACTCCCCTCTCCCCCAATCTGTTGCCAAAGTCTGTTGAGTTTACCATCAGAACATGTCTCCTGTACATTTTCTCATCTTCTGATGTTGCTGCCAGCCTGGCACAGGTCTTTATCACCTCACACCTGAACTGCTGCCTGAGCATGGAATGGAATCGCTGGCTCCAGTTTCTTCCCAACTCCAATCCAACCTCCATCCCCCTGGTAAACTGATCTTCTAAAGCAGTTCTGATGATGCATTCTCACCCCCATTCCCAAATAAATTCCAGTAGGTCATTATTTGCTTCCAAGATCAAGTATAAAAATCCTCTGATGGGTGTTTAAAGCCTGTGAGCATTTTATCCAGTACCTGGAATTCTTTCTCTTGGTCTTCCTAGCTTCCTTTAAGACCCCATAATGCTAATGAAATTAAAAAATCTCCCCCACTCATTAATGGGCCTGCCCATTAATGGGAGTTTGATGACAGGAGATTTGCAGGAAGGCCCACACCTTTTGTTAATGAGGCACTGGTTCCCAAGGGTTGTGAGGTCCTTTGGCTCTGAAAAGTGTATGTAAACATATATTCTGAGGTGAGGTTTTGTTTTGGGGCTTACTCACTGCAAGTGTTTGTTTGGCCAGAAGAGATTCTGGGTAGCTGTAAGGAGCCAGCCCTTCTCCCCACCTTTTGAAAACCCTGATGTTGGTGCTTCTCCTTCTCTGGTAACTATGTATGTATGGTCAGACAGTTGGATCTCTGCTGATCTGTGATGTACTGCTTATGGTCAGGCAGCAGGAAGCCCTGTCTGTTGATCTTCATTTCTCTGAAGTTCAGGGTACTGACTTTTTCCCCTGAACTAAGTGAATGATCTATGTGCTTGATTAAAGTGACTGTTGACCCCTCAAGAGTTGCTTTCCTTTTTGAAAAGCAGATCTAAAAACCTGTACGGAAGGTCCCCCTGTGTATGTCAGGGTGCTTGCTTTTACAGATCCAATAAAAATGAAAGCATTTCCCAATCTCCTTTAATGCTAGCTCCTTTTCTGAGTTGATAACCTTAAATTTCCTCGCTTACATCTTCTTTGCACACACAGTTGTTGGCATAGTGCCTCTCCCATTAGACTGGGAGCACTTGGAGAGCTGAATTGGTTTTTACCTTTCTTTGTATTTCTAAGTGCTTAGCAGTAGGCCAAGTACATAATAGCTGCTTAATAAATCCTTGAATGCTGATTATACAACTCTTGTATGGATAGGCAACTCATGCATAATGATCATCTTGGACACTTAGCTCTGGCAATGAGAGCTGGAATGACTGGCCCTCGGTCCAAAAGTGAGCATGTGTCAGAACCGGGCACTGAATCCAGGTCTTCCTTACTCCCTGGATAGCTCTCTTTAGAGTCACTAAACACTGCTCCTCAAATTACACTGTCCAATTAAAGATCAATTTATTAGTAGTTTGGTTTATCATTTGATCTGTAAGTATTAGTGTTAAGGGCCAGTTGTCCATATTAAAATTTGAAAGGCCACAACTCCCCTGGTGCACTGCCAGTCACAATCCCAAGGTTTCCCTCAGAATGCTTATCAGCACTTCAAAGCAGGAATTGTTCATGGACCAGGAGTTTATTAAGATGGTGCACTCTCACAATTTGGAGTACTTAGGTAATCTCACAACTCTTTCAGAAAAGGCCAGAAGTTGATGGTTTCTCTTATAAATTTCCAAAGGTCTGACCCTTGAAATAATCAAATTCAGATTTTTTATGAAATCTGTGGTATCTCAGTTCTGGGAACAGCCTGTATTGAAATGACAAAAAACACTGCAGATTGCCACAAATTCTTCCAAGCCAAAAATGAACTGTCACCAACTCTTGAGGAATGAAAACCAAGAGTTCAGTCACTTCAAAGTATTCCTCGACATGATTTTGTTATTTTGAGGCAGACAAGCAAAATTAAAATATGGTTCAATTTGTCTAAACTCCAATTTTTCAGCCATGCATTTGATGATATTTGTTTATATTCACAGTTCAAAGGTCTGACAGATGAATGTTAAGAGACAGATTAGAACAGACCCTTCTGGTATTTCTAGTACACTTTTAATTTTCTGATTTTTTGTGAACAGTAATTAAAACCTTCACATTCTCAGGCCCCCCAAAAGCTGATAACTGTCATTTAGAGGCAAAATGCTTCTTGAATCTTATTTCTCAGCTCTCTTTCATCAGAGCTTCCTAGAAAGCCCTTCATAATGTCACAGAAATTTGGAGATGAAAGTGACCAAAAAAATCTGTCCTAAGTCTAAGTCACCCATTACAGAGAGTATCAAACTGAGGCTGCCCAAGAGAGGAGTTGTGATTATAGTAGCTAAATTAATGACAGTCCTGGGAATTAACCTGGATCTCCAGCCTTCTTATCCAATTCTATTTCACCACATGTGGGAGGGGATGAGTGATTGCTGACTTCAAGTGTCAGTGAGTTGTTTTCATAATTTAAGACAGGAGCACAGAGCTACCAGGCATGAGTTGGGGCCAAAAGTTCGTATGGAACTGTCTCCACTGACACTGACTGAACATCCTTAGTTCCAATTTACTTTCCTGAAGAAAAAAGGTAGAAAAAGGAGGGGATGGAGGGTCAGAATTAAAATTGTCCAAAGAAACAACTTCCCTAATTTCATGATCACTCAAATAAATCTGTAATTGGATCACAGTCAGGAAAGAACCTGGAGGGTGATTCCAGGCTAATACATCTGTTCTGCCTTTGAGACTATTTCTCTACATAATGAACCTTCTGGTCATGGTACATTCACATTGGTAGAACAAGAGAAGCTTCTTCTTTCCCATCATGCTATTCATATTTAACATAAGAAAATTCTTCAAGATCCCAATACTATGTGTGGCACAGGAACACCAAGTTATAATTAAAATGTAATGCAAAATGTAACATATGGTAGTGAAATATACTTGACATTGTACTCATTACAAATTCAGTCAATATCAACTTGTTCATTCATACTTTTCCTGCATCTTTCAAATAAATGGAAGATTTTTTCCACTGTAATTGCTCTCAAAGTCTGAAATCCTCAGAAATTCCCATTTTAAAAAAACCAGCTGGCTGCGTCTTTCCTTGATTGTTCAGCAGCTGTAGAAACGACAAACACAGAATTCTCAACAACTAACAGCACAATTACATCCATCCTAACTATGAGCCACCACAAAGCCTTCCAGGATGAGGGCACCATATCATAAACACAGCAAAACCTATCACATGCATCCTGTTTGCTTATCCCACCTCATGTAGCTGAAGGAAGATGGATGGAAACTAGCCCCAGACACAGTCAGTTTTTACACAGTACCTCTACTCAGAATAGGGATACTGGGACTCCAATTGTCACTAGCTCCATGAGTGTGACATAATTCAAGTTTTAACCAAATCAGGGGCTTCTTTCTGGCTAACCCGAGAAAGCATGTCCTTGAGAATGACTGCACAGCTCTGACAAAACTATCACAAGGTGGTTCTGAAGTATGTAGTCACTTTTTTTCTATTCTTAGGCAAATACACTCTAGAAAGGCTGGTCAATCATTGCAGGAATGG
Organism: Notamacropus eugenii; assembly: GCF_028372415.1. Classification (NCBI taxonomy): domain Eukaryota; kingdom Metazoa; phylum Chordata; class Mammalia; order Diprotodontia; family Macropodidae; genus Notamacropus; species Notamacropus eugenii. The sequence continues at coordinate 48,566,273 of NC_092873.1, forward strand.
GTGTCAAAGATCACCGGGAAGGTAAGTCAAGACATCAGCACATCCCTGTTCCATTTAATGAAAAAATAAATCAAAGGACACACTTCACTGACAGTGGCTTTGTATACAAAGGATGGTATATTGTTGTTATCACTGTTAAATGTATCTGATAAAGTCCCTCAAGTTTTAAAAAATATTATTAAAAAAATAATAAGTTCTCCTAAGTAATTAATAAGCTACTAGACTAGGATTTGTTTCTTAAATATAACAGGATTTAGAGCATTCTAAGTTTTTAAAAATCAAATATTCCATGTATGGAGCTGGAATGGCTGTTGTCTGAACCATGTCTCATGCTGACATCAGTTGTATTTGTTGGTAAGTATCCAGAACTATTCTGCTGAAGTCAGCAATTTGGTTTGGCTAGCTACTGCCAACACAAGGGCTGGCACTTGGCCAACCTTTGGAACAGGTCATTTTCAAAGATCAGCTAAATTCTGACCTGTCACTTTGATCAAACTAGTGCTATCCGGACGTTAGAACGAATAAACAACATGAGTTGTTTAGACTTAGTTGATTAGACTAGCTAATCCAAGAGATAGCTAGCTCTAGCAGGTCAGTCTGAGGAAGAGTCCTCTAGTGATGGACAGCCTGTCCTGAAAGGACCAGCCTGGCTATGTTCAGAGGAGTCCATGATCTAAGTCAGCCACCAGGCCAAAGCAAATCATAAAGGGCTGGTTGTGATCAGCAGCTATGAAGTTGTGCCTTAATGGATGAAATCCAAGCTCTTCTGAACTACTGAAGAACTCCTGGCCCTTGTAGGGAAAGGCCCAACAACAATAAACACAGATGCTGAAAATCACATCAGGTGGTGGGTAGTGTGGCAACCTCAGGTGCACGTACATACGTACATACACACACATACACACACACACACACACACACACACACACACACACACACACACACACACACACACACACCAGTATGTAGAGACAATCAGCTCTGGGTGGCCATTAATTGAGCTAATTACATGAAATAACAGAAAACTCAACTCATGACATTGGTCATACTATATAACATAGACAATATGTACATAGGTACACCCACATATACAGACTGAATCTAAGTTTATATCTTTAAGCATGTGAATGGGACTAGCTTTTGCTTTTGTCTTTTAAAACACAATATGTAGACTTGGAAATAGGAGTAATCACAAACACATTTTTATTTCTTAGGCATGTTATAGAATATCAGTATAATTGCTGGGAAGTCCAGGAAGATGGCAGCCATCAATTGAAAAAACAAAACAACCAACTACTTAAGGTTGGTGTTAAGAACAAAAATGATAAACACTGCCACAATCTAATAACTTGCAAATAATCAGGTAATTAATCTTAGATCTGAATACACATAAACACAAGTATGTACAAGTAACTGGGTAATGTTTCAACAAGTTCTAAAAGCACTGAAAAGATTAAATTAACCTAAGGAACAAATTCCTTTCTGGAAGACCTCATTCTTCCTCCAAATAAGAGTTTGCAGCTCTTCTGTGGACTGGATGGCATCCCAAAAAGCCAGCTGGCATACTGTCCTCTCTTACCCCATAGTTACCTCCTCGACCTGTCTGCCTTCTCTCAATTCAGTCTATACACAATGAAAGGACTAGACCAATGATGTTGTGCCTTCATCACCATTAAGCCTGGGAGGCTTACTGAGGCCTTGGATCGTTAAACAAAATGCTCAAACACCTTCATTATTCACTCCCTTTTTTAAAAGATCAGTCAGAAATGAAAAGGAGAGTATGTAAGTGAGATGTCTTTTCTATTTTTTTTTAAAGAAATACTGAGTCTGTTTGTGGAGTTTAAGCTAGAGTAAGTGAAAGTATGTGCTATTCCTGGGAATATTTCAGCCATTTCTGGCACACTCTTTATCTTTAAAAACCTAGCAACAGGTTCCCTTGGTCATCATTTAAAATTTTTGACACTATTAGAACAGTAAAAGAGGTAAGCGACTGTTTCCCCAAGGCAGCAAGTTTCCAGAGTTGAGGGTCTTTTAGCATGCCGTCTGGGAACCTCCCCCCGCCCTGCCCAAGAGTGGACTTGCCATGACTGACACAGATTGAAGTGTGTGCTTGGCCTCTGGGTTACCATCTCGGTGCATTGTCGGTTTCCCCTGGGTCTCTCTTCTACTCTGTCCCACCCCACCCTCAGGGATGTACACAGGGTCCTTTCTCAAGCCCTCATTTTCTAAAAGTTCTTGACTCTTCTCTCCAGTCCCTGCTCTCAGAGTTCTGGAGGGCTATCTATGTTAATTGAACACACTCTGTAAGGTGAGGATTCTAGTAAAGAGACCTGTTGTCAATGACCAACCCAAATAATAGCTGGGAGGCTCACCTCCCATCAGTTGGCTGATCTCCATGTGATGAACATCTTGGACATGGTGACACATCAAACAGATTAAAAGAGGAATGACAATTTTTTGGGGGGGGGGGGGGGAGGCAATCGAAGTTAAGTGACTTGCCTAGGGTCACACTGCTACAAGTGTCTGAGGCCAGGTTTGAACTCAGGCCCTCTCAACTCCAGGGCAGGTGTTCAATTCACCTCACCACCTAGCTGCCCCAGGGAGGACAATTTTAAAAACTTGCTCTTAACTACAAGCCATCTGTCAATAACTGCAACCTTACTAATGTTTTAAAATTTTCTTATAAATTATGAACCAAAAAGATAACCATCTTTTATTTTGGGGGGGAGTGTATGTGTGTGAATAGAGATCTGATTCCTTTGGTGTACTGAACTCCTTTCTCTCTACTAACACAGATCACTTACAGTCTTAGGTGTGGCAAGAGGATAAGGTTGGATCAGAGCTGACCCCAAGGAGAGACTCCACTCTATCTTGCTAACCTCCCTAATACTGATGTGGAGGGGAGAAAGAGAACCTGTCACTGTGCCATAAAGGACATGACTATGTCTAAGCTCCTCTAATGGCACTTTTTTAAACATAATCTGTTCATCAGAAAATTTTCTTAGCTACTTGTTAAAAAGCAGGGAGACTCCCTACCTGGATCAGTTCCAAAGTCAAAAGACTGTTTTTAATGATGTCTAGGTAAATCTTTTCCTTCAGACTGGTCTCCTCTAATCTGTCTAAATCAAGCCCAGGCTCACTGAACGTTAGAACCATGCAAAAACAAAGCTGAACAGGGAACTCTTGAGATCAACAACGGTGGGTATGAGGGGGGAAAGGAAGACACTGAGGGAGACAACGTCTTTTGGAGACATAAAGCGACTCACTGATCACTTCAAACTCATGCACTTTAATCTAGTCTAGGGCAAGCACAGACTGTACCCCAGCTCTGACAGCGCCCACTTTGTGTCCATCACCTGCCAACCAAGTTGGTCCTTCTTGAATGCCAAGGCCTCCTCACCTGATGACCCAGAGACAAGCCCAGGTCCTCGAGGCCCCCACGAGCCGAGCACAAGACCTTCAAGGGCTCTTGCCTGAGTCACAAAAGCGCACGTGCATGCACAGGCCCAGCCATGGGCAGCACAGCTGTTGTCACAGCCTCAAACTCTATCAATTTGGCTCCAGGAACCCTTAAAGACCATTTACTCAATCACACAAAGATTGTCATCTGTGCCAGAAAATGATGCACCCTGAGTGACTAATTTTTAAAAATCACAAATCTTTTAAAGGTGCAGTGATATTTTTGTGATCCCCTTTGAGCTGCAGCTATAAGCGATATTGCTTTAAAAGAACATGGGAGTTCATTTTATGAAGGGGACTAAGAAAAGTACTAGAAAACGGAGCTCCAAAGAGACATACATATATACACAATACATATATATATATATATATATATATATATATATATATATATATATATATATACACCTCTTCATGAAGTTAAAAATACTTTGGGGCTAAGAAAAAAGAAAATCCTAAGAGACGATGAGTCCGCTGCAATATTGGCAAAGGTTGCATGCAATCATTTAATGAACAACTAGAATTTCTTCTTAGAAAAAGATTTCTAATCTCCCCCTTTGTACTCTATATTAAGAGATGGAACGATGTGGTGAAGGAACAATCTAGTCGTGCTTCTGGTTGTGGTTAGGATTCTGGCTTGTTCAAAGGATGGTTTCTTTTAGGTCCAACCTGTGGGCCAATGCCAATTTGCTTGGCATAGACAGGAGAATCCCACAGCATTGGGGTGCCCTTTATGGCAAACACATACACACTTACAGAATCCAATTTTTTCCAAACATCCTCTAAAAAAGAATGAGATGCAGATTTCGCAATGTGAACGTGATAGGTCTTCTATGGCTAGAGTCAAATTGTTGAATTAAGGCTTTTAGACAACTAACCTTCAATAGTCACCTCAACTTCAGGGTCCTCACTTGTTTCTGAAGGGGCATGCTGGGTAGAATCTTGAAAAAAATAAAATTCTAAAATGACATTCATTATTAAGCATTCTCCACATTTCCCAACATTTTCCAGATTTGATATTCAAACAGCAGCCTTTCCTGAAAGCCCACTGACATTTTAATGTATCTTGTGCACACTATTTATTCATAAATCTAAACAAAAAAGATTTGTTCATAAGCCTTTTTAGAGGCATAATGGGGGGGGAGACGGGAAGTAGAGATTTTCAGATTCTAACAAGTGCAGAGATGCTTTCATTAATGTAGTCAGCAAATTTTTATTATTGGTTTAATAGGATTAATACAATCAGATATTTTCCCATTGTCACCACATGGATTACTAGAGCTATAAAAACAAACTTTTCTATCTTGTGACTGATATTTTCCCTCTTCTCCTTCTTTCATAACATAGGAGAGATTTTTATTGTTATTTAACAATTTTTTTGTGACAACACATTATAATGTCAAGAAAGAAGAATTATGACAAATATATGTAGTGCCTCTGCAGGGGAAAAGGCTTAAAATAAATGACAGTAAAAATAAATAGCATTAAACAAAATGTTTTAAGACCCTCTGGATACTCAAAGCGTGACTAGTTAAATTCAGATTGACACAACTGCACTAGTATCAATAAAACTCAATACAAGTCAAATTCCATTATAATGAAATCCTGCCTATAGATGAGAGAGAACCTTTCTAGAGAACCCGTAAGTGGCAGTGAATGACAACATTTTAACACAATGGAATAACTTTGGTCCCCCCTCAAAGTTGATTATAATGGTATCTGACCTGTATGTCTCCCCCTCCATGTCTACACTGGCGCACCTTCCCCCAGGGTCAAAGTCTAGATACTTTCACACACTGAAGAAGTTAACTTCCACCACCTGACCTCACTTGGCACGTCTCTCTTGTTAACATGATAGCATGTCAACAGGAAGAGACTCAAACTACCGCTTTAAGAAGGCATCTCCTTCAAGTCGATTCACCCTCCAGGGAGTTGGGCACTTTCCCCCAGAGGGTTTAGGAGAGTGTTGGAAGAAAGAGAAAAGAAAAAACAAGAAAGCAAAAAGGTGAGAATGTCAGAGCAAAACTGGCCTCTTTGTCCAAAAATGAGTAACCCCATAGGCCCCAGTTTTCTGGTGAGCAAATGCTTAACAAAAACTGCTACCCGTCAGAGATCTCTGCAAGCAGCTGAGAATGCGGCTGGATGTCACCTCTGGGAGGGGGAGGGCCTCCAGATTTCCAACAAGAAACTCTCTCTCAATCAAAAAAATTAAAACAAAACATGAAAGACACTATCATCAGCCTGGAAAAGGCTCATCACCGGGTCGTGAGCTCAAGTCATCAAACCAACTGGAGGGCCAAGAGAAAAAATGAGCAACTTCTCTGTCCTCAAAGCAGGGGGGCAGACTTCTAAACTGTTCATTTGACAGAAAACTTTTAAGTCTCTATGGTATTTTCTTATAGGCTGGAAAATTTCCTTGATTCATTTTGTCACTTATGCTCAGTAATCACTCTACGATGGTAGGAAGATCTAAACGTGATGTACAAGGCTGAAATATGGGGGAAAGAGTTTTTTAATTTAAACTGCCTTCTAAGCTTTTTAAAAATTTAAGCCCATAAGATAAATAGTTCTAGTTTTGGTATGTCCCAATGTAACTGGAAGATGAGGTGGGCAAGCAGGGACAACAACAGAAACATTAGAATCATCAACAAATTTCTACTTACCATTAAGCTTTTCATCCCCAACTTGCTTAAGTGCTCCTATTTTCTGTCCCCATTTAAGATCAGAATATTGACAGATTAGTTATGTGACTTGTACCACAGTCACCACAGATACTAGAACTAGAGCTCAGCCTACTGCTGAGGAGTCAGGCTGGAAAGCTACCTTTAGAGTCAAATATCTGATATTTGAAGGCAAGAAGTCTCAGGCAATAATCAAGAAAATACAATTTTTTTTTTTAAACAAAAAGCTTCTCATTTTTCTAACCTTCCACTGGTAATTCCATCTCTGTTCCTTCATTGCCCTCCGAAGAGTGATGGCTTCCTAAAATGAAAGTAAACACTCTATAATAAAGTGATTAAAAAAAACCACTTCATACCCTAAAAATTCAACATTGCAATGCAAATAACTTGGAACCTGCATGCAACTTGCACGTGAAACAAGTATCATCTGATCTGTATTTCAAAATTAAACCTTCCCCCTTCACTGCTTTTGTAAACACATTTTATTAACAATTTTTGGCCATTCCTCACCTGCTCCCCAAACAGAAAGAAAAAATGGTCAGCTTCTGCTTTGTGAGTATAATAAAGACTTGAATGCAAATTATTTTACTTTTTAATGACAATAAAAGTATGGCCAATTAATTACTAATCAATGTTAAAATTTAAAACTATCACATTTATATCCTTAAGAAACAAATATTCATCATCTGCTAAAAAAGAAGGTAAACAAGTATTTTCTTTTGTTCAGGGAGAAACAGATGGCAAAATTAAGGTCACCATGTTTTCCCTCAGAGGTGCAAAACTTGCCTGGTGCCCTCTTATTCTAAAGTTCATAGAGAAGACTGCTATTCATTAAATACTTTCAGCAGAGTGGCAGCCTGAATATATATACACAGACCTCATGGACCTTAAGTGTAAATCACAGATGTGAAAGAAATGTCTTGTTCAAGGTTGAAATTAGGACTACTGCCATCAGGAACAAATCATCTCTGTGATCCAACAGAGAAAATCAAAGAAGGATAAAGAAATACAAGAAGGAAAAACCCTCTGAGTCACCATCTGGGTCTCTCTCTATGCCTCTGGTTGTCCAAAGACACCAGTCATGTCTGACCCAGGGTCACTTTAATTACAAAGGCATCACCTCTACTTTCTGTTCTTACTTCACCAGTAAAACACAGATCTACAAATGTATGTGTATATGTACATATATATACATGTGGGTATATGTATACATACATCCACACACATACACATGTACATGTGGGTGTGTATATAAGGTTAACATGGGAAAGCCCAGTATGCCTCCCCTCTGGTGTTTTAGAACACTTCAATCATCTCGAACGTTACGTTCCAAATCTGTTCATTTCTTCATATCTCACGTTCTTCACAAGTGATTCCAACACCATATTTGAGGTTACGAGTCCTGACTCCCCAAACATGTCATTAGCTCTTTCCAACTCCCTAAAGCACAGGGGAGGGATATGACATATAGGTACACGCTAGACTTAAAAGCAGTTTGAAATCTGATGTGTTAGCTTGTGAAATACTAGGTTTTTAGGGGTGGTAGTGGTAACTAAAGATGGAGTTAAGAGTAGAAGAATGGGCTTTACAAAGGTAAAGGAGAAAAAAATATTTCCAAGTACTGCAACCCTTGCCTTGCTTACCCTCACAGAAGTATTGTGAGGGAACAAGAAACAAAGGCCCCCTCCTGGCCACTGTGACACAGAGCTCTCCTGTAAGAGTCAAAATCAAACACTTGAAAATGACAATGTCTGAGTATATGAAAACTTAACAGTCAAGATAACAATCTCTAGCTTATTTTCAAGTTCTTTGAAAAGTCTACATTATAATATCAATATTGATACTCCTAACAATCCAAGTACCAGAGTTCCATCCACACCAATATAGAATATAAGAAACAGATATTCACATTCAAATAAAGTATGGCCCTTTATCCGTAAAGACTAATCACATGGTTTTACTCTATGAAAAATTAGGATAATACCTTAAAAATGTACTGGTCCCATTCAAGTTTATTTCTACATACCTAAAAAAGGTTCTCTCTGTGATATATACAAGTTCTATCAAAAGTGAGAGACAACAGTTCAATTTTTCCTTTTTCAATTTAAGAAATTGTGAAAATCCAAATGGCAGTATCACAGCACACTTTATGCAATGTAAAAACTGAACATTGAGATATTAACACTGTTCTCTCTGAGAAACAGAAGAGAAAAATATCTACCTTGAAAAGACTTCGAAAGGGGGAGTTTTTCATCAACACCACCAGTTTCAGAAGGGCCTGCTTTGGAATACAAACATAATAACTTAAACTGTAATCCCCCAAAATTTCTTTTGGGTCATTTAAGTCACAAATTCCAATTTCTTATATAAAACAATAGCCTTTTCATGAAGACAAAAGGCAAAAGAAAAAAAAATAAATGGATGCATGAAAAATGTAAGCCCACTGAGTTATATTAATGGAACAAGTACATTCAGCCAAATTCATCCACAGAAACAGTCAAGACAACTTCTAAGTCCACACACCGTAACAATGAATGACAAGGAGACATATGGTGTGAATGGAAATGATATACAACAGGATTCAACTAGATAGGCAGGGTTAGTCTAAATAAGGGTCAAGTTGATTAAAACAAATTTTTTTGCATGCAGATAAAGAAGCAATAGTCAAACACAGCACCTGTTTATTCCATCAAAATCTTACACAGTCCCAAGAAGATTGAAATGTTGGTACTGTTATCTTAACTGAAATTGAAACATGTCAAACCAACAATATTAAATTTTCCTTTTCTAAAAACTGCACCTTCTTTGTTACACGATGTACTAATTTCCAGTCAAGTGTTACCATTTCGGAAAACATCTCTTAAGTTTGAAGGACCCTTCACAAAGATGTAAAATTCTGAGTATTTCACTGGTTTAATGCACCTTATAAAAGTTACAATAAACTAAAATATTTGGCTTTTAATGGGTGCTTTGTGTTTTACTGAAGAAGGGAAAGAACATACAGACTTGCTAGTTAACAGCATGGGGAATTCCCATGGTAGAACCTCTCTCCGGCAAGGAAGATCAGCAACTCATCAATAACTTGCCCATGGTCACACAACAAGAGGTAGCACAGAACTTGACCAAGGTCTTCTCAACTTCCCACCTCCCACTTCAAGCCACCTCCCTATTTTCTCCTCTCTGTGTACCCTCTGGTCACCTTAGGATTACAGAGTTAAAGAGATGGAAGAGATGTCGGACCAGCAAGCCCAATCTTCTCAATTCTATAAATAAGGTCCAAAAGGTCACAAAGATTTTACTGAGAGTAGGGGTTCTTGGCTTGTGGTCCACAGACCATGGACAAATTACAAGACATCTGTGAATTTAAATGAGAAAAAAAAAATTCTGTCTTTACCTTTACTAACCTCCAACTGAAATGGAGCATTTCCTCCAAATATTTAAACCTATTATTCTGAAAAGGGTCCAAAGGCTTCACCAGATCACCCCAGGGGCCCATCCAAGCCACCAAAGAAACTAAGACACTTAAGACACATTCGAGTTCTACCTCCTGAAGCTTTTAACTTGAACTGGCATCAAGCATCAAATGTTTCAGATGGAGGAAGAGCCAACTACTGATTCTAGAAGGGTATTTTAATGTCATTAATTACAGAAGAACCAAGTACCAAAGCAGTTAGGACAATATGCCTAGAAAAAGGACACCCTTAAAAAAGGTTTTTTAATGTTGTTATCGAAAAGAGACAAAATTTCAGGAAATTTCTCCACATAAAGGCATTCTTTAATCTTTTCGTGATTAAAAAAAAAGAGAGCAAACAAAACAATGTCCTTGCAGTACAAAGAGCAATGGAACACTACTGTGCCATAAGAGACATCAGCTGTAAGAATGGGAGGATGTAAAGGCATGAACTGGGCAGAGATGCACAACGCCACAGCCAAAGCAATGGAAATGACACAAGAGATGAAAACTGAACATGGCCTCACTTTAATGGCTTGTCTGAAGAAACTTCAAAATATCCCTCCCCACTCTTTTGGACAAGTGAAAGCCATGTGTGCAACTCTGCACATCCCTTCTAATTCAATAACGGAGTGGTGAGCTCTAGGAAATGGCTTTTTTTCTTTCTTCACTCTGTTAAAACGTATGATGCTCAGAGTGAGGGAGAAAAGAGGTATATAGCAAGAAATGAAAGTAATATGAAAACAAAACTTAGCAATAAAACATCTTTAAAAGAATGTGCTAAGAGATTTTTAGAAGTTGTATTAATGCCTTAAAATTTCTTTTACAGTTGAGGTACATTTTTATAGGAGGCAGATAGGTGGCTCAGAGTCTAGAGTCAGGAAGACCCGAGTTCAAATCTGGTCTCAGACACTTACTAGTTGTGTGACGCTGGGCAAGTCACAACCTCTACCCTAATGCAGAAAAAATAAATGGCAAACCACTCCAGGATCTTTGCTAAGTGAACTCCAGGCAGTACTGGTGTGATAAAGTCCACAGGATCACAAAGAGTCAGATATTAATAAACAACAGTATTTTGATAAAGACAGTTTAAGGATCCTTTGCTAACAGAACAGACTGGGTCACTAATCTTAATGCACACTTAAGAAATTTTATTTATATAGAAGTGTCCATAAGCAAATATTAGTTATAACAACGTGACATGTAGAAATATTTCTTAGACTTTTCATCACATAAGTTTGGAAATATAAACCTATACTGGCATTCAGGGTAGATTTACCTAACTGGAGGGTTTCCTGAGGGAAGGAACAGTACCAGAAACAGAAGGCCAGCATGACCCATCCAAAAGTACATGCCTAGTAATGCTTGATTCCCAGTCACAAATCCTTTTCCTTGTAATACAGAAATTTAAGTGATTTATACTAGAGAAAATCTCTCTTGATTATATTACACCAAAGCTGAAGATCACTGAGCTTTGTCTTATTTCATAGTTGCCTCCAATTGTAAAATATGTATTTAGAAGATCATTACTAGAAAAAGTTGGCAGCCACACACTGACGTCTGAGTCATGAAACAGATGAAAACACAAGCCAGCTTGACACCCCTGTAGCCTCCTTTTCCTTTCATAGTGATTATGGTAGAGGGACTGAAAAGGAAGAAAGGCCAAAACACCCTAAGTTCTTTCTTTGACTGTCTGAAGGCAAGCATTTGTTGGTGCTCAACACACAAATTTTGTTCAACATACAGCGCCAGGCCTGAAGTCAGAAAGACTGATCTTCACAAGCTCCAATCTGGTCTTAGGTATTTCCTAACTGTTTGACCCTGGGCAAGTCACTTAACCCTGTTTGCCTCATCTGTAAAACGAGTGGGAGAAGAAAATGGCAAATCACTCCAAGAAATCCCCAAAGGGGTCACAAGGAGTCAGACACAACTGAAATGACTGGTCAACTATTAATGGAATGAATCAATGAAGCTTGGCCATCTTGAGATCCTCAGTATAAAGGACATTCCATCGTTCCAGCCTCTCCTCAGAGGCAGCTAAGAATGTGGAGCTGTTGTCAGGCTGCACCATGTCATGAGACACCTCGTCATGGGATCATGGAAGTTAGACTGAGGACAAAGGACACAAAAGAAAATACGGTGTGCTACTCCCCTAGTCCAAGCAAAGAACTGAGGTCTGTCACCTCTGGGAAGCCTGCTGAAAGAAGCTCCAAATGGCTGAGTCTTGGGAAACACAAATAAACCTTGGAGCTAAAAAGAAATTGAGGGGGAGAAAGAGTTCTCCCCAAACAATAGCCTTGGTGCTTGGCACTTTACGCACGTGGCATGCCAACAAACACATCAGGCCACTGGACAGAGATGGCTCTGGAGAAGAAAGTGAGGCTGCTTATCTTGCAAAGCCCTCCCTCACTCAAATCAAAGTCAACTGCAAGTCATATCATCGTCTCCCTACATTAGGGTCCTCTTCAAGAACGAAGGACAAACTACAACCTGTGAGTAGTCTGAGCTGCCTGAATGGGGAACCAGCTGTCCTCTATTCTCCCGTTACTGAGGGTGTTCTGCCAAAAGGAAGGTAAATTAGATAGCTGAAAGCTATCTAGTTAACTTGGGGTTTACTGGCTAGGTTTCCTTCCCAAAGACCAAGCCTTAAACCCAACTCACTCAGAATCTAATGGAATAGACAACAATAGATCCCTGCCCACGTACCACTTAATGGTTGTTTTTTGGGCCCTCCTGGCTCAGAGTAAATGTCAATAGTAATTGTTTCTCTTTTGGCCAACAACCCTGAGGGTCTTCTCCTCCCAGTTTGATTTTTTTTTTTTATAAAAAGTGCCATCCCTAGACTCACTTCCCAAAGAGGCCTATTCACTAAATGGGCTTTGCCTCCCTCAATGAGAGAACCAAAAAAGACCTTAGCTTAAAAAAGAGCAAGGTTTCCCATGGCATCCTGGGCCATCTCCAGTGGGCCTGATGAATATCTGGCCACTGGCCCCAGATGGCTCTGGAGGAGAAAGTGAGGTTAGCGACCTTACATAGCCCCTGCCTCACTCAAATCCAAGTCAACTGCAAGTCATGCCTTCTTCTCCCTGACTTCATGGTCCTCTTCAAAAAGGACAAACTACACAATGCCAAAAAACAACCTTCATGAGAAATATTTATAAAACGCTTCAGATGCCCTCAAAAACTCTTACCAATGGAGTAGCATTACTATTACTGCTTCATAGCTTTTCTCTCTTTTGTGAAGGCCTAGTGGCAAAGAACAGGTTGCCTTTTACTGCGCACTACCGGAAATAGGATGTTTAGCCACTGTTGCCCTGTGATCCTGTTTTAGTCTTGACTCCATATAGCGGGTTGAACACTTCTGGTATTTGGATTATTGATCTGGGGGTGAGAGAAGTACTGATTTTCCCTTCCCCTCAAAGGGCGGGGAGGAAGGCTCTGATGCGCACATTAAAATATTTAATTAGTCCCAGGTAAAACATAGAGGAGCAACGTAAAGAATTTTTATAAGGGATCCACATCCAGAGGCAATAGTAGTAATGTGTTCTTCTCCTGTAAGAAGCTACCTCTATCTTGTTCATAGAGCTTCCTTGAATTGTATGGGGATGTTAACAACTGAGCCATAGGCACTCACGCCTCCTATTATGTGCTTCCCTGCCCTTTTCTATTTATTAAACACAATAAATAATTTAACTTGTGTGCATAGTTCAAAAAGAACCTTTTAGAGTAGGCCCCAAACTAAAACCTCATTTCATTTCAGAGTGTCTGGAACGTCTTTTTATGTTTCTCATGCTCCTTTTTGAAAGCCAGAGGGCATCACAACCATTGGAAACCAATGCCTCATTAACAAAAGGTGTGAGCTGTCCTAAAAAATCTTCCCTAATCAAACTCCCCTTAATGGGCAGACCCATTAATGGATGGGGAAGATCTTCCCATTAAGAAGCAAAATTATATTAACAATAAACAAAAATACATTATCAATACACTACTAACCTATATCTACCTCATCTACACAGGCTTGACTGGGTCAGTCCTTGCTGACAGAGAATTGTGAGATAAAGGGCTGGATATGAGCTGGATGAGGTTATAACTTTAAGATGTGAATTGCTGTGTCGATTCCAAGTATGATCCTGTGGGTTTCTCATGTAGCCATACCTGAAGCTTGGGGGCCAGTCAGGGGAGGATACTGAGTAAACTCTTAGGGATTAAGCATTAGCAAAGTGCTTGTCCTTTAAACTTGACCATGTAACTGAAATTAATAAAAATCTTATGCACAAAAAAAAAAAAAAGAAAGAAAGAACCTTTTAAAATACTTTGAAACTCACCATGAAAATTTTTTAATGTTTAAAAATTAGAAAGGTATTCTTATGAAATGCCATGACATTACTCAATGTATGAAAAGAGATTACTAAATTTATATATATATATATATATATATATACACACACACACACACACACACACACACACTATATTTAAATACTAACAAACTTACTTTCAAGGTTAAGTATGTTTATTGTAAAGTCATAATGAGACCTTTAAGGGTTCACTGATAAGGTAAAAAATAAAATTTCTATAGTCACTATACTTTTCATAAAGGTACACTTATTTAAATATTTAGTGATTTAATAAAACAAACAGCCTAGATCAGAGGTTGATCTTACTCTATGTCAAAGATCCCTTTGGCACTCAGGCACAAAATCTCTTCTCAAAGTAGTATTTTAAATCCATAACATAAAATACATAGGATTACAAATGAAACCAAAAGTTAGTGAAAATAAAAGTGTAAATTTTTTTTCCTTCCCTTCCTAAGTTCATGGAATCTCTGAAATCCATCCAGAGATGTACTCACTACTCAATGTTATATTTATACCCACAATTCCTTTGCCTTTTCCTGAAGACAAACACAGTTTCTTCCAGTTTGTTCAATAATAATTTATTAAACACCTACGACATGCAAGGTGTAATAAGCAGAATAATGCTTGCCTGTTAGGAGACTGTAGTCTATTGAGAAGAAACAACCTCTACCCAAATAAGGAAAGTGAAATCCCTAACAAAGGCTGGAGCAGAGGGAATCAAGGAAAGCATTTTGGAAGGAGCATCTTGAGTTGGACCCTGAAAGAAAAGTCTGAGGCAATGATGAGGAAGCAAGGTGAGAGTATCCCAGCAATAAGCTGCTCAGGCTCAGGCAAGGGAGAAAACTTGATAACCGACTGGACATGGAGGTTGAGGGAGAGGGAAGAATTTTAAAATAATTGTTGCTAATAAAACACTGCGGCAGGTGGGGATGTTGGCGATATAAGCATAGTGAAAAGATGTGATGATGTATAAAAATTACATTATGAAGTAATTTTTAAAAACTTTCTTGTTTTTATTTAAGAGCAAAAGAAGGCATTATAGGAAACAATAATCTCACAAAGCCACAAATTTTTTAATGAAAAACACCCAGCAGAACTAAAAAGATATATATATTTGCTTCATTATTAAGTAAAATCAAACTTCATACCAGAATCAGAATCAGACAAATTTTTAACTAGGTAGAAATGGAATTTTTTAGTACAGATGACTACTTTCAAGCAAGAAGCTGGGTGATATCAACAACAACATTATTGGCAGAGTACAAATCATATATTCTGTGACTGGTATTCACTCAAAAGACCTT
This sequence comes from Notamacropus eugenii, assembly GCF_028372415.1. Classification (NCBI taxonomy): domain Eukaryota; kingdom Metazoa; phylum Chordata; class Mammalia; order Diprotodontia; family Macropodidae; genus Notamacropus; species Notamacropus eugenii. The sequence continues at coordinate 48,581,526 of NC_092873.1, forward strand.
CCCCATTGTTGTATTAAGACTTGGAATTAGCAGGAGAAGGGAATATTTACAGATGATCTAAGGTCCACAGTAGTAAAGACTGGATACAAACCCTAGATACATCTTCTGACTCCAACTACTAAACTAGGCTGTGTTCTTTATCCTACTCATTAAAATAGAAGAACAAAGAAAGTTGAGAAAATGTTAAAATCAATGTTTAATATTATCAGTCCTAAAACAGAAGACTGATTATACAACCAATTAGTAATAGAAGACTCTGATGTGCCTTGTAATATGAGTGTTTTTTGATGGAAAAATAATTTAAGGTCAAAGTTATTTTTGACAGTTTATCCTTATCATCTTTAGCAGTTTCTGCAAATTCTTTACTTTTCACTAATATCTGCCATGGTTTAGAGAAAAAAAAATGAAAGTAGGAAAGATGCAAACAATGAGACTTTGCCCCTCAAACTGGGTGATGCCTGGTGAATTCAACCTGTCCCCATACCCACTGTATCTATGGGATCTCCAGGCTAAGTAAGGGAAGAGTCTGAAAACAAGGGCATCAAGTAAAAGAGACAGGATGCCAAGGCACACAGGTGATGAGCACAAATGCAATGGCCATGCAGGGCACAAGCCTGTTCTGGAATCCCTGCTCCTGGGCAGCAGAAGCCCAGCACCAAGAGGGCGGCTGCAGCATTTCCAGCCTGGGGGAGATCAGGAGATCCACTCTGATCAAAGGATGAGGAAAAAACGTTTTCAAATGAATAGTAACCAAACAACCAGATGCAAAACTGCTCCAAATCAATGAAAGGAGTGGAAAAGGAAACTACTCTTATGTTCTGCCTCACACAGTAAAATGACAAAGACAAGAGAGACCTAAGGAGTCAAGACTAGAGGGTAAGGACTGGCCCCCTAATTCTGACTGATGAGAGAAAAATGACTAGCCAAGTATTCCACTACTGGGCCTATAGAATCCAAGGTGGTCCAAGACATAGAAAGAGCCCAAATGCTCATGGCAGCACTTTTCTAGGAACAGCTGATCAGAATGTGGCACAGAAATGTGATGGTTATTACACCGTTAAGAAATAGAGAATTCAGAGAAACAGGGAGGCTTGTGATGTGATTCAGGCACAAGTAAGCAGAATAAAAGAAAAGTGGACAAAATTTACCCTAACAAAAACAAAAGAACGCTAAAATGAGGCTAGGTGTTGAGTAATTATAACAGCCATGGGGAAGAGATGAGGATGCCCCTTGTTCCCTGCAGTAAAGACATAGAAAACTATGGGTATATCATGGGGAATGCAGTCAGTCCCATCCCTGGTGATTGTGTGTACCTGTTTTCTTTAGCAAGAGGAAGGTTTTCCTTCCCGGTGGCACTGATGATTACGTATGTGTGTATACGGGAAGAAGTTTACGTCAAAAATAGTTGTTGACAAAAACAAAATGCCAATAAAATGCATTTAAAAGAAAAAATAGGGGATGGGGTCGAACACGGTCCAAAGTTTGGGGAAGAAGGATTGAGTCCTAGCAATTCTTCAACTAACCACGCTTTCCATATGGCAAGTACATGATAGCAACTCAGTCTCCAGTGCCCTTGCTATGCCACAGTTATTACTTATACATTACCATCGGCAAGTGATATTTCTATTTTTTGCTCAGGTCTTTATCATTTCTAATACTCTCCTACTTAAATTCTATGATGAATGATACCTAGAATGCACATTAGGATTACAAAGCCTGTTTTATGAATACACAAAATGAGAATGTATAGAACTGGCACCGAATCAAGGACAGTTTTAAGAGCTATTTATGCATGCATACCTCCAAAGGGTTAGCATTTTTAAAGGAAAGAAAATGTTCACTAAAAATATGTAGTCACATTAACTGATGGACCACAGCACCAAACTACAAACAATGGCATATTAGCATGTAAATACACTTGTAAATTTAGTGAGAACATTCCCAGAAGCATTTTCACCAGAAGACACTTTTGAATTTCTAACCAGCCTAAGGTTTTTAAAAGGTTAAATGACTCTTTTGCTACTGTTCATAAAGTCATAAAAAGCCAGTTACCCATATTGATGCACCACCTGCCCACAAGCCAACACATTCCATGTGCCTAATTAGAAATTCCTCTTTAAAACTTCTGCTGAACCTATGAACCTATGCTGACTACACATGTTCACTAAGGCATGATCACAGCAATGCTTTAACTATTTCTCCACCACCACATGGATCACTGTGACCCAGTATCAACCTCTTACATCTTCAAACATAAAGACTCCTTAAAAAAAAAAAAAAAAGATTATTGAGAGCCAATACAAAGTAAAACTCAGCCAGCACCAACTCTGAAAGCTAATCAGAAAGCATGAATTTCTTCCCTTCTGCTATTCAGGATTATTAAAGAAAGGTCACAGTTTACAAGGACTGTCCAAATTCTCAGCCAAACCCCTTCAAGAATATCCTAGCCAACCCCAACCTCTCTACCTACATGCTAATCCTGGGGCCTTTACACAGATTTTGCTTATTCAACCTCTAGCGATGTCTTACACAAACAATCTCTTCCCTGATTACTTGTGTGTGGGGGGAAGTTCTTCCATTGCATTTGGGAGCCCCACCCCACAAAGGGGAAAATGAAGTTTGGAAGTAAATCAGACATGAGAAAGAATAGTAAGCAACCTCTAAAGACTTTGAAAGTACCAAGTCCTCTTTAAGAGTCTCCAAGTTTCTCTGAAATAAAGCTACTTTTTGCTTCTTCTCCAGAATCATTCTTTAAAAAAAAACTTTTTGCTTCTTCTCCAGAATCATTCTTTAAAAAAAAAACAAAACTCTCCTTATTGTATATTTTTGTAACTATTAATATGATAATATTCTCTTTTGCTACTTTTCATCACATATTCTGGCTACATAACTGATTACATCAGCCTCTTGCGGGGTAACCTGCATTAATATAACTCTGGGAAAATCCAAACTGCACTACAGCATGCTTTTAAAAGTGTAACTAGTAGATAAAATTTAGAACAGCCTGTATCTGAAATTCTGAACAGAAGTCATATATCTGGAATGCTCAAGTTCAGGCAACATACGCATAACAATAAGATGCAACCTAGCATAAACTGAGCTCAGGAACTCTGAAAATGTTCATAAGTAATTAACTTCAACAGTTACATTAACTTTTACCAATTTGATCAATTCAACAAGCGTTCAATTGGGGAAGCAGCCAAAAGGCTCATTCCTAGCCTCAGAGAACTTCACTCTATTGTACCCAAACCCCAAAGTTTTCCATGGGCACAAGTTATCAGATGGACACAAACAATGTGAACACATAGAAATGTTAATTTTACTTAAACAGTTACCACAACAAGCCATTCCAGGGATCATTCCTGAAACATAAGCAGCTTAACATACAACCGACTGGGAAATCTTGGGCAGAAAAAAAAAGTCCAAGTTATCTGATAATACAAAACTCTTTTAAAAGAAAATCACAAATCCAAAGGCTTTCTGCCAAGAAACTAGGATCTATATCAATGAATGCACCAAGATAAACAGAATTTAGACTATTTTCTAATCTATTCCTTCCTAATTTACGAAAAGGGGTAAGCAAAATATAAGTGGGCTTTGAAACGATTTATCTGTGTCTTAGATCTGTAGATGATCCAGGCAACTGTAGATGAAAGGACTGTGAAAATATTATAGCACATCTTTGGGCCAAGTTACAAAGTAACTTTGGGGAGAAAAAAACCCAACTTAACCTTGGCCACCTGATTGGTAACAAAATGTATTAAATTTAACCCAGAAACCACCACAGCAACCTCACTCACAAGTTCAAAAATCTCTTGGGCTTTGCCCTGTAATCCTTTAAATTAAACAGGAATCCTGGCAGTGCCTTCCCTCCTGGATCCTTTCTCTTTCCTGAAGATTGGGTCCAAGTAACTAGTCTACTCACTCAACTTTTCACATGTTTTCACTGGTAGCCACGAGGAGGTTCATGACCAAATCAGCAGAAGTCCAAGCCAGCCCCATGCTTCTCAAAGGTACATGGGATAGGAGGGCATTACCTTGAACGTTGTATTGGTAGTAGTCAGGGTCTTCCGACTCTTCTTTAACAGTAACAGCTGCCATTTCCAATGAAATACCTTTAAAAACAAAAATAAAAACATCACCAATTTTCAGATCAAATTCCACCATAGAGAAATCCTACTTTCTCACAATTTCCCATCCCAAGGTTGGCTTAACATGATTAAATTAGGATATAATGAAAATTGGGTCACACCCTTCCTTGCTGTTGCAGGATTAGACGTTTGTGCTGGTAATCAGACATTTTGGATTTACTTGCTGCTTATAAGCTACCATCTTAAATTCTTCAGCTTTGTTTTAAAGGAAATGAAAAAGGGAAGAATTAAATTGCCTGTCAATTTTAGCTACTTATTAAATAGAAGAAAAAAGCTAATAAATCTGGTCAAACTACATACAGCCTATTCAAACAAAAGCTGTCTTATCCAGCCAACAGAAGCAGAAGGTCTTAGCCCCTGCCCAGGGGGCTACACTTCCTGGCTCTATACACCCGGATCTTACCCTCCAGAAGCTGCTGGTCTTTGGCACCTCCCTGTGATCTCAAGGCACATAACCAATGAGGTCCTCAGCACAGAGCTCCACGCCTCCCTACAAAACGAGTTACCAGCCCAGGTCCCACCCCCCACCCTATCTGCAGAGCTGGGTGTGACCTTGCATGTAGCCTCTACCGACATCACTGAGATCAATCTGGCTTCCTTTCTATGGCCTGAAGACTATAGACTTCTGGTAAGTTTTGGCTGCCCTCATACCCTCATTGTCCTAGGACATCATTCCCCCCTTGAGAGACTTCATCCAAGTGTCTGTGGCTTTCATAAGTGACATCATCTTAGTTCTTCTATCTAGTCCCAGCAATGGTGTTAAGTTTCTGATCACGTGGACAAGGCCAGAACTTTCTCCTTCTCCCCTTACTCTCAGGTCTCTTACTCCTTCATGTTTCTCAGCTTTTTTGTAGGACTTTTTTTTTCTTCTCAGCAGCTATGTGTGGTGCTTCCATGGGGAAACTTAGAGAATGTGGAGGTGAAAGGCAGAAGATAAGGGTTCAAAGGCCTGAAGTTTTCTGTAGAAGCCCAGTTGCCCTCTGCATTTTAAGGTCTATGGACACCATGCGCCCTTGGAAGAGCCCCTAGAATGGGGCTAGCTTTCCGGAAGGGGGGAGGGATGCCCTGTTAGCTGAAGCCTTGCCGTAATCTGAGTGGGTCATTTCCTGCTTTTGTCCCCTCCCTCAGACTCCCTCCCATCCCTTCCCCTTTGTGTGGATCAATCTCTGCCCTAGGGGCACCATTGCAGCACCACCTTCCAGTCCTCCTCCTACCCCACCCCAAGTGGTTGGATTCTCAAGTAATATAAACTGCTTGAGGGCAGGGATGGCCCAAAACTAAGTACTCCCAATAACCAAGAATGCTTCTAAATTCATGGTGTCCCAGGCCCATAGCCACCCCGCCCATCTGACTAAAGGTCATCTCATAGTGCTTGGGGGACCTACAAAGAAGAAACTCCAAAAGACTCACTAAAGGAAAAGGAGAGATGCAGGTCAGGGCTGCCAGAAAAATAAGTTTTTAAACTAGTAAATGCTTCTGCTTTACATTGAATTTGTGTAAGACTGGGAACTATGGCCAGTCACTACTGGGATGCAGTTGGAGGGTCCTCAGAGGCCCATCTACTGCCTCTTTGTCCACTGGTATGGCTTCAAGATTGACTAACAGATGGGAGGGGGCACGAAATCATCTCCCCCAAAACACCTCCCAATTTTAAAGCCACCCCTCCATAACCAATTTCAGTAAGACCCTCCATAACCCCAAAAGCAATCTTGAATAGTGGGGAACTGGGTTTCACTGTCATTTACTTCCTAACCCGTTTTATTATTCTTCACTATTAAGCTGAACTTTCCAGGGCCTGGGGCACCCTGGTCTAACATGTCACCTTTTTCCTAACCACACCCTTGGATTCTGGATCCTCAAAGCCTTAAGATGCCAAACTAGAAATTTCTCATTTCCTGACACCGACCTGCCTGGAACTTCAGAAGGAAAATGTTTCCCTTTGAAATGTCTCAGCTTCTCTGATGTCATGAGTGAAGATAGAAACAGGAATCCCAAGGGCTCTGGGTCATGGTCTGAATGAAGACCATCATGGCAGAACTACGGAGATGTTTCCATTTGTTTTGAAGGTGTCCAATCACTGGTCTTGTGGGGGTGTCCCTGCCTACCCCAGGCCTGGTCCACCCCAAACCAGCCAAATATAAATGTCTATTGTTTTCAAGATCTTTAATCCTCCTTTGAAGATCCAGAAAGTTCCAGGAACCCAAAGGCCTCCCAACAAGTACCCAAAACACAAAACTAAAATAACTGCTTAGAATGGTACAGAATTTGTTTCTTTAATTAAAGTAAGAAACTCATTTCCTCACGAGAACTTACTGAAATACTCCTGATCCTATGTACTTTATCATTTCTCCAACTCTACTGAAAACTGTTGCCACCAGTGCCCTGTTTACTCCTCTGTCCCCCTACCCCTCAAGCACTTAATAGGTTTCTCACCACATCTTTGTAGAATATGGTTGCTGCAGTAGAAAAGATGAAGTGGAGAAAAATCTGAGGATTACAGGGCTGCTGAACCTCTGAAACCACAAGGCAGCCTATGTGTGTTCCTACCATCAGAAGCCACGTTAAAATGGCCTAAGATAACAGTTACGAAGGGGGCACAAACTTAATTATAAATTATGGTAATTTATAATATTAATATATATTTCTACAAATTTATATAGTATATATTTTATAACATAAATAAGATTTAAATAATTGTAAAAATTAAATATTTAGTCCTTAGACAGGAGTTATCTATTTTAAAATGGGGCAAAAATTATTAAAAGAAACCATGACAGTAGTTCTGGTTCCTAGTTAGTGCGCAAGAAAACTCTAAGAGCTTTGGCATTTCAAGCCTCGATATTTTGTAAAGAAATCTCTCATACTTTTCAATGAAAAGGTGAATTATCTTAATTTTGCAATAATCTACAAGGCTAAATAAAATGAGGGGCTAAGCAGAGGGGGACAAACTGTGAATTTTGGTGTATAACTATACATACACAACAATATTAGAGAGCTGACTTCTAAAATACTCGAGATGCTGTTGCTGAATTAGTTGATTCCTGTAAATCGAATAACAATCATTTATTAACAAGCACCTACAATGTACAGGGACTGCATTGTTTCTTCCAAAGACTTTTATTTAGTAGTGATATTATTAAATTGAAAAAAATTCAATTTGTTCACCAGAGAATGCTGTTTCAAAGGTGCACAAAGATGCATTTGAATATTGTTTGTATCCTTTTAATGGATTTATTTGGCAAAAAAATGTGCAGAACCTCTGCTCTCAAAAGAGTCCTAATTAGGGGGATAAAACCAACCAACACTCAGAGCAGCTAGAAACACAAACAGCAGGACACCAAGGACACTGTGTTCATGTTGCAGACTAGGATATTCAACCAGAGATGCAGAAACTACAGTCAGAGGAATGAGTTTGCTGCTGCTACACTTTTTTTCTTTAGGAGACTTTGAGGGAAACAAGAATTTTAAAGGAAAAGGCTTGGCAGATGGAAGGAGGCGGACTGTCGCAGGCCTGTGGAGGATGTTGAGAAAAATTGGCCCAAGATGGAGGTGGGAAACTAACGCATGTTGTTCTGTAGAGTGGGAAGGAAAGTGGATTAATTCAAGGCAAAAAAAACACAACAAACTGCGTGCCTCCACTGTAATCCTGGCAGGAGGGCAACAATCCCCAAGAAATAGTGGAGGCAGCAGTGTCTGGGGTTCAGCTTTTGGACAGATGCAGAGGGGGGTACAAAAGATCAGGGAATCCAAGCAAAGCTCAAAGAACTGCCCAGATTGCTTCTCCCAGGAAAAGAAAGCAGGTGAGAGATGTCACCTTTTTGTGACATATTTGCCTCTGGGCCTCGAGAAATCTGTGCAGAGTTGTCCTAACAGCAAGAACATTCTGAAATTTTTAGTTTTGAGGGGATTCAAAGAAACCACACAAGTATAAACTTGCAATCCCTGACACTTGCTCTGTTTTAAGAACTGAACAGAACCATTCCTAGAATTATCATTATGAGGAAGTTTTGCCATCTTTGGAAAAATTTTTCGTAGTCATGAAACTAATGACAACATAATAAATTAAATGACATTAATAGAAAACTTTTTTCATAAAACCAAGAAAAAATAATCATTTTTTGGAAAAAAAAATAGTATTAAATTTTTACTTCAGCACACAACAGCTACGTGAATGACCTGGGGACGAGGTGATTGTTCTCCCAGTTTCTGGGGTACTCAGTGTGCTTTTGGGGAGGGGTCAGCGACTATAGTCAGTGCAGAGTAACATTTATTTGCTTTTTCGTGGAATTAAACCAAATTCGGAACAGAAGGCAGATAGGTGGTGCAGTGGATAGTGTGCCAGGCCTAGAGCCAAAAGAAGGCCTGAGTTTGAATCCAGCCTCAGACACTAGTTGTGTGACTTTGGACAAGTCATTTCACTCTATGTGCCTGTTTCCTATCAGCAAAATGAGCTGGAGAAGGAAATGGCAAACCCCTCCAGTATCTTTGCAAAGAAAACCCCAAATGAAGAGTTGGATAGAACTGAAAATGAGAGAACAAAACCCAATTTGAATGGGTTTTTGAAAAAGCTAAAGGATAAGAATGTTAAGGTTAATAAAGACACAAGCTGAACAAAAGCAAAATGGCCCCTCAATTAGAGAGCTTATACTTTCTTCATTTCTTTTTTTTAGCATTTTGGTTCCTTTATGCTCCTAAGTTCTTATCTAAGGAACTCCTTCACAAGGAAGAAAGAGTACCTCTGCTGATTGTCAGGTGATCAGAGATCGCCTCTCTGCAAACCAGCAGGGCCTCAGCATGTCATTCCACAAGCTTTTCCCACAGCCCAAAAGAGCAACAACGCCTTGTTCTCCTAGTGCAGCTGGTACCAGGGAGTGCTGGCACAGCACTTAAACTAAGCCTTGTCCCCAGGGCTAGTTCTCCTCTGTAAGTACACAGTAAGTCCTAAATGTAGGTCTGGGTGTGTCCACTGAGAATGACACCAGGCTGAGACCTTCTTCTTGTCATCTTAATTCTTTACATACATAGCCATCAATAAAGAAAAAAATTGGGGAGAAAGCCCCACGTTCCCAGCATCCAATCATAGCACTTTAGAGGCACCTGTGATCAACCACCTGCACGTCATTCCAGACACGCAGCCTTTGGATGCATTTTTACTGCTCTAATTTCGGTGGAGACCTGGGGAAGGCTGATATCATCCAGCTCTGGTGAAATTAATGGAACCCTTCTCAGAATAACTTTAACCCTAAACAAAATATGTAGGATTGCAGATAAAGCCAGTTATATCGAAATACAGTTACTAAAATATTTTAAAAGACAAGTTCACAAAACCCAGAGTTAAGACTCCCAAGTCCGTCATTTTACAGAAAAGGATACTGAGGATACTTCAAGTTCAGTTCCTTTCCCAAGGTCACACAATAGCAAGAATGAGATTTGAATTCTGTTCTAGAGCTCAAGGCAAGTGGTATGTAAAAAGAAGCTCCAGGAAAACATCATTCAAAGGGAATTATTTGGTCTGAGATTTTTACCCATCTTCCAGAACATAGGAAAACAACACACTTCCTTTGGGAATGGAGCTCTTTCCACTGCCATGTCATTTCTATGTCTTCCATGCTGACATCCACATGGGACACCTTGTTTGTGTCATGAGCTCCTTGGCAGCCCATGGACTCTTCAGAAAAATGCTTGGAAATACATCAAAGGAACACTTAATTTCAGTTAGAAAAAAAAGAATTACAGAGGATGTGTTTCCCATCTAAGTTCACAAACCATGGACTCCAAGCAAAAGACTCTGGCCTTAGGAGGAGGCTCCTGTCCCTTTCACCACTTGCGAATGTAAAAACGTGCCCACCTTCCCGCTATCTCCTCCCATTCTGGAGCTGCTTTTAAAGAAATGTCTGCAGTGGTGAGAGCTGAGGTCTTCCTCTGTGCCGTTTTTTTTTTAAGTGCTAATCATGCCAAATCTTTTTGGAGAATCTTGGCCTGATACATCTTTAGAATTGATCCTGGAGCACCTTCTGGGAACTTTTGTTGCCCATGAAGAATACCATGTTGTTAACACAAACTGGTCCATGTGGCCTCTGCTTGCCCCTACTCTCCTGGTCATTACCACAAATACTCGAGTTATTATTCTGACATGGATGGACCTCACCCTCACAAGTCCCTGCTGGTTCTTCTTCCTGTGTATTTTGCCAATGAGTTTGTACTTGGGGAGCAGTAGGGTTATCTGGGGGGCTGGCCAAGGCCACGTAATTGTGTGGTTTTGCAAAGTTAAACTTCCTTAAGAGATGCTGACTGTCAGAGTCACCTTGTTTCTCCACTTCCCATTTTTCAAAGTCAGCAGCTTAATGGGTCAGGTCAGAGATGGATCATGGAATCTCAGAGCTGAAGGAACTAGAGAGAATATCTCTTCTAGCCCAAGTCTGACCAAGAATACCCTTAATAACCTCCACCTCTGTAAAGTATAAGGAGATCCCTGAACCTCTGCTTGGAAACCTTCCCCCAAAGATGGCCCATTCCACCTTGGGATCACTCCTCAGGGAAAGTTCTCATCTAATTCCCAAGCTTCTTCTGTCTCCTGGTGTCCATCTGCTGCCTAATTTGATGTCTAGTCTGACCTCTGCGCCGCCCAACCCTGCTGCCTGTAGACAGATTCAGCAGTGACGGCCCTGTTCGGGGGAGCTGTCTTAACTCATGCTTAGTGGTGCCAATGGACCACAGACTGAACGTCAGAAGGCTCCTTGGAGAGACTCTGGCCCAGAGATCAGCAAACTACCCTTTTAAAAATGGAAAATTCACTCTCAGCCTTCGGCAGTCAGCAGGCTGCCGGTGGCTCACGGTCACCCCTGCCCTAATTCAAACCCCACAATTTATAGATGAGTAAAAACGTGCAGAAACGGGAAAGCAAATTAGCTATTATGGGCAGAATTGGGGATCCAGACCAGTTCTGTGCCAAACTTCAGTGCAAAACATTTGATTAAGTCTCCCTCACTATTCTATTGGAAAAACTGGAGAAACGAGTTATAAAAAAGGTTAATAATATGAAGCTGAAACTGTTTGAACAGTCAAAGAGTAAACTTAATTGGGTCCACGTTGACTCAGCAGGGGCTCTCCAATGAAAAGTCCCAGGAGTCTGTGCTTGGTGTTCTGCTGTCTAACCTTTTATCAGTGAATTGGATAAAGGAACAGAAAGTGTGCTCAACAAATCCACCAAAGACAAAGGCCTGGAAAGGTATGCTAGAACACTAACTGACAGTCAGGTTTCCAAAAGGTCTGGACAAGTTTCAACATGAAGGTGAATGGATGGAAGATGATGAGTTACAGGGATGAATGTAAGGTTTACACATCAATCTGAAAAGCAAACTTCTCAAATACAACATGGAGGAAGCCTGAGTACAGATTTGAGGGCTCAAGTGGGCTCAGAAAGCTAATGGGATGCTGCCTAAGATTGCATTAAATGAGGTGGAGCTGCCAGGAACAGGGAGGCAGCGAGTAGTTCCAGTGCCCTTGGTGCTGGTCCTGCCAAAGAGTGACAATTACTGTGCCCATCCTGAGCAGCACACTTTAGGAAGGACATTCCAGAAGGGCAAATAGCATGTGGAAAGGTCTCCAGTTTATTTCACTTGGGGTTCAGTACCTGTCTTCAAGTATCACTGCATGGAAGAGAAATTCTATTAGCTCTCTTTGGTCCCAGAATGGAGAACCAGAGGCAGCAGAAAATAATGAAGAACATTAAGCTTGGCATCAGGAAGAGTAGCATTCAAATACCGTGTCAGATTACTCTGTGACTCTGGGCAAGTCACTTACCCTCAGTGGCCTCCATTTCGTCATCTATAAAATGAGGCGGTCGGACTAAAGGCCTAACTGCCTAATGGATGACCTAGGAGCAACAGGCCACAGAACACCCAGGCTTGATGCGCCTGAGCCTGCAGGAGGACAAACTACCTGGTAACTCCAGTTATCCACAAGTAAGATAACCTGCCTCACAGAGGGCTGTTTTCCTCACCTGCCTTGAAGAGGTCTTCAAGCCAAGATTTGAGTGATCAATGCTGGTTATATTATATAGAGCATTCTTTTTTAGGGAGAAGTAGGACCAGGTAGCCAAGGAGGTCTCTGAGATTGCGTTTCCTGTCATACCCTTATCTTTTTCCTTAATAAAGTATGATTAGGCAGGAAAAGACTACCCTACTTAGGCCAGTAAGGACATGAACTAATAATTTATTGATAAAATTATGAAATAGAGGCAGGCATGCCAGCTTTTGTGGGTACTCACTAAGGAAGACCATGACTAGCAGCACAGAGACAAGTGGCAAAAGTGGTCCCCAGGCAGAGGGTGACATGAGGGCAGGGCATGGGGCAGGGAGAGGCAAAGAGCGTCTTGCACATTGTGATGGCTTAGATGTGGGTGATCTCAGCAGCATGGACCCAGGAAAGATGGAATTGGGCAGGGGCCCAAAGTCTGAGGTCTCATTTTTAGAGGGCTCTGGGGGGAATAGACCAATGGCTATCTGGGCCACCTTGAATTTAATTCATTAACATATCCAAATATCTCAAAGTGACCCAGTAAAACTTCAAAGTTACCAGCTCCTTTTGGATGCTCTGTTGGTCTGTCTGGAAAGGTAGAATTTTACACATCACAGGACCAGAACCCTGAGAGAAGACTTAAATGGTTCTTGATTTGGCACACATTACCCAGATGTGAATTTTGGTATATGATACAATTTATAAATTATACTCTGATCTTTGGGATGGTTTGTGCATGATCCTTTGGAATCATTCCCTGCTAAAACTCACTGACTGGAAGTGAGAGGTAGTCAAGGGGAGAGAACAAGATACAATTTTAATCAGATGCTAGAATCAGTCCAGGATCACTGGTGAGGTAGCTGGTGGCAAAATGGACAGAGGGAGGTGTGTGAGATTCTGAGCAGGTCTCAAGCCTCCCTCAGCCACTGCTCCCACGTCTATAAAAAAGGCCCCCCAGGTAAAACACTACGATGTCAGGTCACTGATCTCTTCTGATTACATCATACTTATGAAATTGCTCCTACTCACCACCAAGTAAACGAATGCATAAAATCATAGCCCTTCCTTTGACTGGAGGAAGCTGTGAAAGCATTTAGCTTTATGTTTTTACTTTCTAAAAATCCTAATTAATTATACATACCAGAATCTTCAGTCGGCTCCGTTTTCACTTTGATAGGACAACTAAAAGAAAAGAGATATAGTAAAAAAAAAAATATATACATATATACTATATGCTTCCATGCTGAAACAACTGAAAGAAACACTGTTGGCACTTGAGGACTAGCTACCTTGAGAGCATTTATTGGATAAATATTTCCGTTAAACAGCAGCAATGTCATTTCCCGAAACATAATGTCAAAATCTGTATATATCTAAAGTGCCTTTTTTAACACTGTTATTTTAAAAAAAAACCCATCATTTTTCCGCTGTTTACATTTTGAAGAAATAACCCTTACCTTCCACTTGGGGACGATATTCTTGAGCGTTCCGAGTCAGCGACAGACACACGACCACCTGGAAAAGGAAACAAAAGGGGTTACGCCATTACACTGTCACGAAAGAGATTTAAAAGTTCTCCAAGAGCCTGATATTTATTAAGAGATATTAGGGAAACAAGGAGAATGCAAACATTTTGAAGATGAGTGACAGGAGCAAAGTTAGGAGGTGAAACTAACAATCCCTAACAACTTTTTGTATCACCTAGCTCTACACATCCCTGCCTCCTCATAGCAGTGAGGTTTCAAACAGAGAAGTCTGACAACAAAGTCTCCTTACAGAGTCATAAAGAGACAAATCAACTCAGCCACGGAGGGGGTCTCATCAAGTGGCAGATGCTAATCGTTCCTGGATGTGGCTGCTAATGTCTTAATGTGACTTAAAAGCAATGGGAAATGGGAGAGCAGCCCCACCCACCACAACCAGACAGGCAGCCTACCATTGCACAAGTGCACGCTTCAAACCTCTCAGTTTTCACTCTGAACTCCAAAGGTAAGAATAAGTAAGAGTGAACCCTCCCTCACCCACAAGACATTGCAGCAAGAGATTACTCTGGCAGGATAAAATGCCTTCCATATGTAGAGCAAGGAACAAAAAATGAAAGGTTATTCTGTTCCCTCTCACTTACAGATGCCTTTCCTTACAGATTTCTTACTAGGCCTTTCTTAAGCTCCTTTATGACATCAGTTTAAAAGTAATCTGATCACCAATCATCAGAGCTTTAGACCTAAGTAGAAAAAAGCTTACTTAAAATAATGCCTTGCAATCTCAAGAGTGCAAAGCTCTTCCACATATAATCTCCCCTCCCCTTCCAACATCTCTAAGAAGTGGGGGGAGGGTTATTAGCACTATTTTATTAGTGGAGACACAGAGGGACAGGCATCTTGCTGGACAGTCCCCAGTGTGGCAGAGCTGCCAGGAGAGGAGGCCTCAGGTTTCCAGATCATCCAGGCCACACTCTTTCCACAAACAGGAGGATCCCCCAGCAACACAGACTTGCAAACAACTTTTTAAAAGCCAGAAACAAGAAACTAGATGAAAAAAATCATGAAGCTGATTTGGTGTCCAGATTAATGACCTTTCAGAAGTAAGAGGCCACTTACCCAGTTGCTTCTTTGGCTCCAGGAAAGGTCTGCATGAAAATAAAGAAAAACTGTCACTCAACATTATTCATATGGTTAAATACAACTGGCTTGTAAACTAAATATCATTACCAATGACAATAAGCTACAAGAAAAGACCCTATAGGAGAGATGTGACCTCTAGCAGCAGGGCAGTCTCATGTCAGTGGATCGCTAAAGAAGAAAGCTCAGGGCACCTCTTAAAGGGTTACCTCTTAATGATGAAAGAAATCCCTGCCTTGTTCTCCAAAATCCACTTCAGAGTGGTGACGTCATAGTTCTCTGGATGTTTGAAAGGCACTCCCTCAGGAAGGCCCTGCACCACAACAGCTGACTGGTCCCTTAGCATTTTCTCATATGGAACAGGTACCACTGTGGACTTGCCTAGAGCTTTACCTGGGGGATAAAAAGGGACAATGACCATAAAAACCTACCAGACTAATTCAAATATTTGCAAAATGCATGGATAAGGAACACTCAGATATCATGAAAATGTCTCACACTCTCAAAAAAAAAACTTAACTGACAGATTTCTCATTGTGAAATCACCCTGAAGTTGAAGGGGAGGGGAGCAGCTCTGATCTTCTCTTTCCGGAATGGGATAGTTAGACCCGTTGAGTGATAACAAGGTTGAACCTCAAACTGTCCCTGCCTGCCCACTTACGCTAGGCCCTCAGGAAACAAAGGCATGCCAAAGCAGACACACTTCCAAGTGCTAGGTGGTTTTAAGCCATTAGTCTCTTATCCAAAAACTGTTGGTGAATATGCCCTAGAGTTGAATGCTTCAGAGATTGATCTCGGCCTGGAATCACATTTCCCAGAGGCAGGTTTAGCATTCAGCCACAGCAGACATGGGGATTAAAGCATACACCCCAATACTGTGTTGTATCTGTCCTTCGTTTTCGGAGAGGATCATGACACCAGAGAAATGATGACATGCACTTGACTTTGATTTGAGTGAGTGAGGGCTGTGGAAGGGCACTAGCCCCCCTTTCTTCTCCTGAGCCATCTGGATCCAGTGACCAGATATTCATCAGGATGACTGGAGATGGCCCAGGATGCAGTGGGAGACCTTGGCCTCTTTGGCCTTTGGCCTTGGGTCTATTACAACTGACAATTGCTCTTTAGCTATGAGGGGTCTAGGAAAGCCCTTAAGTGGAGTTTGGGCAAGGACTCAGTCTATGGGCTTCAGAATGAAGTAGGTTTAAGGTCAGGGGTAGGACAGGAGAGCAAAGTAAACTTAGGGTCAGTAAGCTCCAAGTTAAGTGGGCATATCTGGCTATCCAAATTAACCTCCCTTTGGAAAGGAGAAAGAAGGGGAGGGGGAGACAGATAGGAGAGGATGAGCTGAGTTCCCCAGCTAGCTAGGTCCCCATTCAGGCAGCACAGTCTACTCACAGGTTGTGTTTGTCCTTCATTTTTGAAGAGGACCATGACATCAGAGAAATGATGACATGACTTGACTTGACTTTGTTTTGAGTGAGGGAGGGCTGTGTAGGTCACCAGCCTCACTTCTCCTCCAGAGCCATCTGAATCCAGTGACCAGATATTCATCAGGATGACTGCAGATGGCCCAGGATGCAATGACACCCCAATATAACTCTCCTCCATAACAACAAACCTAGGCCAGCCACTTGCCTGCCTTGTCAGGGGCTTCTCATGGCACACGACTGGCTTGGCCAATGTCTAAATGCACAGTTTCATCCTTCAATCAAACAACAAGTACCTCTAAGAGGTGCTTCTGCCCAGCAACAACGAACTTCAAATAGCGTTGAAGACAAGTGTCAGAAATGTTATTATTGACTAGAGAAGACACAAATCTTCCTTGATGGTATAGAGAGCAAAATCCTTTCTTCCTTAAGATATCTGCAAATCAAATCTCTTAAAATGTCTTTCTTTGCAAAGTTTACACGATAAACTTAAAAGTTAAAAACAGAACTCATCTTAAAACAACTACCCACTAAGTAAAGCCGCTTCTGCCACAGGCTTGCTATGTTTGGAGGAATAGTGGAGTTGGTTAAAAATCAATCGAAGGCTACTCGCTGTGTACTTTACCATAGCAAAAGCAGAAATAGTCCTCCACTGTTTTTCTGAGAGTTTCAATCTCCACAGCGTCAACGGTAGTCCTATTCGGGTGGGATGTGGCCCTCATCTTGTGAAGTTCTGCAGCCTTTTCACCTTCAGCAACACCTATGAAGACACATGAAGGATCAAAACCTCCTCAGCCTACATATTTTCACTGCAATCCAGTCAATATCATCTAAATTTGGAGGGGTGAGGGAGGGGAGGAAATGGGAAGGAAAAAAGAAACAGATAATGGTAAACAAAAGTATAACTAAAAGATGGTGAAGAAGATCATGGCAGCAATCATCTTGAAATCCATAAACTATAGTACATATTTAAGGAACACAGAGAAATGTTATGAAGAACAGAGTCTGGCAATGGAAAAAGATGTACAGAAAGACTTTCCTTACAGGATCCATTCTAGGCCCTAACAGGCCTCCTCAAGAATTTTGTACCTTAATCATCCTGACAGAAAGAAGCTTCAGGATAACATTCACCTTTCATTGGTCCCTTATGGTCAAAATAATTTACAAAGAAATTAACAATATATATGCCCAAGAACTGCACTGAATAAATAGTCTGTGACAATACATAGTCTGGAGTATTTCTCTATGGAATCTAATTACCAGTAAGTGGAAGAAACTATAAACACCAACAAATAGACAAGGAGTCGTATTTGCAAATAAGAACAGCTCTCCTAATGCTTCTTTCTCAATTCCAATGGGTGAAACAATACATAAGTACCCAATAATAAAGGAAAATAATGTAAATACAGATACCAAAAGGAGAAAACCTATCTCTGTGGGTTAAGATGGCAGATGGCACATAATGCCATCAGCACTAAAAATGTATATACAGAAACCTGAAGGTCAAAATATCTCCCAGACTCTAATTGTATTGCAGGGTTACTATTATTGACAACATTATATGCTAATATGCTTTTCAGAATTCTTGTTAAATTCTGTAAAAAAAGATTATAGGGCTAGCTGTCCAATTAGCCATGGGCGTTAATGACCTGCTAATCTTAGGTCATCAATTAGCTAGTTTCTTTATAGTTTAACCAGATGCCTCACACTGGATTCCCCTCCCTGCTAATGGGCAGAGACCCCATTCAGGTAGCAGAAGTAGGTTGTTTTACATGTTGGACAGCCCTATCACAAATTTTTTTCCTTCCCGGGTTTCAAGAGAATTTTCTATCAGTCAGTACTTAAAGGTACAATGCTCTCCTTTTATAGGATTTACACAGAAAGAGGGGAAAACTACAAAAACCTAGTAGTTTTCATATCCCATGGCATATTATAAAACTTAGGAAAGACGCTTTTCCATCTGCTGCCTTAGCATATGGAGTTTCCAGGAATACAAAGCACTGAAGCCATGTAACTCTTTTCTTTAGACTGTTACATGTTCATCAGTCTCCTAATATCCAGAATTTTAATCATTAGCCATTGTGGTGCTCTCTGCTGAGTTCAAGGAGTCAAGTATTGAAATGTCTTTTAAATATGAATGCTGAAATCCACAGACACTTTATAAGCACTTACAGTATTTTACAAAATCCTTCTGAAAATCTTTCCTGGTGTTGACAAAAGCCCGTCCTCGCTCAGTGCCAACGACAAACACATCTGTCTCATAGACAGCAATGCAAGCTACTTCTGCCTTTGATTTGGCAAGTTCTTTACACTAAAAAAAAAAAAAAAGCCTCAAATAAAAATCATGCAGACATATACAAACACAAACATGTATTATAATTAGTGAATCACAAAAAACTAGATGATTCCCTATCTAATAACAAGGAGAATATTATATGTTTAAGGAAAAGTGGCTGCTTTCCACTCATGCTTTTATCGCCTACAGAATTGATTTCAATCTTTTTGGATCGAGACATCCTAATTATTTTTATTCCATATCCAAACCACTACTGGAACATATTTTTTAGAACTGAAGTGAATAATTTTAAAAAGTGACTTTAAAAGATATGAAATCTTTTGTGCATATCTGGATAAGACACTTTAGAGTTAACTAAGCCATGGCTAGGAATGGCTTGATGTCAAATGAAGACAACAAGGTCCTTATATGTACTTCACTGTCATCACTCTTGTTATCCTAAGAACTTAGACTTTAAAAGTACTATCTATCAATAGAGGCTGTGTTTTAAATTGTTATCCCAGTAATGGCATGGTAATGATGCAGCCATACTTTCACCATGTCCACTTTCAGGAAAAACCACCATTTCCTGGCCCAGTTCAATTAGGAGCAGAATCTGTGGCTATAGATTATTTCCCAGTACAAACTCAGGGACAGGTGAATGTGAAAGCTTGGTTTCAGAGGCTATTCTGCTTTAAGCACCTAAAAGAAGCAGCAGTTCCAACCCTCAGTCAAAGGTATTCAAAGGTCACCTGATTCAGCTTTCTCATCATCTAAATGATTGACATGAGAATAGTGATCTTGTCCTTACTTTGAGGACTACAGAGAGAATGCAGGCACAGAATTAAAGGGGTGGTTTTTCCAAGGATGAGGACAAGGATGCTCCAAGAAAGACTGCACCATCCCAGGCCTTAGGACCTATGATTTTGTGAACAAGAATACTTTATAAAATTACCTTTATTTCTATATAATTACCAAAGAGTCCTGTTTCAATTAAAGTAAACTACAAATAAGGTTCACATTACATTGATAAAAAAGGAAATAAACAGCATTCGGAAGAAAATGTTATCATTTTTTAAAAGCTTTTTTATGATCATTTAGCTTGAGAGATATATTAAGCTATAAAACCTGGAAAAATAAACCAGATGAATCAGGGAGAGTGTAGAATCAGACTGTTGTGTAATATTTTAAAGCCATATTGTCTAGGGCCACTCATGTTAGTTTATTAACAGTACAAATGATTAAATCTGATTCTTCTTTATTCTGAATCAACTATTATTTGAGTCTCTAAGGCAATCAGACTGCTATCATAGTATGTGTGCTCTAGAAGGCAGGGAGGAAATGATGATGTTTCATCAGTTTGTTAAAAACTATAATTACACAAGGTGATTGAGTAGTAGGTTATTTTTTTAAATGATCCTGAGAAATAATGCATACATTTAACCATTAACAATACCTGATTTAATCATGTTGAAAGATTGATTTCAAATAAATCATGAAAAAATGGACAGATGAGAAATACTGCCACCATGCCATGACAGACAAGTTCATAGGTTCTATGACAACTTTAAATACAAAGTGAACATAAAGGTGAATTCACCACTTAAAGTTTAGGAAAAATTTTCTCAATCACAGTAATAACAACATGAATACCCAATTCTAGAAAGTCAAAGAATGTACATGCATTTGTTGCCAAGATCACTGCATCCTTTGGGAAAAGACAGAATTACAGTGATCCAGCAACGGCCATCAAGCAGCTGCATTACTGATTTCACAGAAACTCAATCTAATCTAATTGATGACCTAAGTATCATGGGAGATGATCACCCCACTACACATATACAGGTAACTAACATTAGTTCCATCTTACCATTGACTCAAGGGCAGACATGAGGAACGTCACCACCATTCTGCTCTCTGAAGACTCCTCGTCATCAACTGACACTGTAGACATTGCAACTTGCGCCATGATTCCTGAAACGGAAACAAAAAAGGGAACTAAACAAGAAAGTTTAACTATAATGGCAGAGGTAGGCGCCATCTTAGAAACCATTCTGCCCAACACTATCATCTTACATATAAGAAAACTGGGGCCCAGACAGAAGACATCACTTGCTCCAACATCACACAAGGAAACCATCACAACCCCAGGAATCAGAGGGAGCTCCATGCATACACAACATGCCTTTCAGTCTCAATCCAGGAAGCAATAACAATGTCTCAGGATCTGTTTTACTTTACTTTTAAGGGAGGACAACCCACTCCTTGCTCCCTACTGAAAGGGAGCCCACAGAAGGCTCAGTCATAATTTAGGGGGCACCCTGTTCCACATTCCTTCCTACAGTCATCTGAGAGTGGGACAGGATGCATATTCTGGACTCAAGAGAAGCAACAAATTCTCTCCCTTCTTCCAATCTACCCATGAACCAAAAACGGAAAAATTGTCACCAAGCTTACAAATGTCACCAGCACCACTAGGTCAATTTTCGGTAAGATTACAAATGCATGAACATCTGAAATTACTGTAACAGACATTAGGGAAAATTTAACAGACAGTGAGAGATTCAAATGGATATCAAATCCCATATTACCATTCTGCAAACCAAACTTGTATGAATTTGCCCAGCTTCTAAATGGCCTAAGAGTTGGAAAGGCCCTCAGAGGTTCTCTAGTCCAACTCTTTTGGTTTTACATATGAGGAAACTGAGCCTAGAGAGGGGAAATGACTTGGTGTAGTTCTAACCTTTTCTCCCTATCAACAAGTAGTGAAACTCATACTAAGCCTTAAAACGTATATTAAAATCTATATAATTTTGTCATATATAAAGCTATCTATGACATATATAGCAGAACAACCTTAAGACACATTTTGTTTCACAAAGCAGAATTCTACTGTAATGGCACAGATCAAGTCATTGAACTAAGCATCTATTAAGTGCTTAATATGTACCTGGTGCTGCACTAAGCACATCATAAATTGGATCTCATTCAATGCTGACCACAACCCTGTATGGTAGGTGCTATTATTATTATCCTTTTTACAGATGAAGAAACTGAGGCAGAAAGCATTTAAGTAGTTTGCCCAAGGTCAGAGAGCTATTCTGGGCAAGACTGAATCTGAAACCAAGTCTTCCTGACTCTAGTCTGGGCCAACAGTTCTAGACACTGTGCCAGCTGGACGAGAGCAGAGAGAACTCTCAGTGAATGCCTTCCATTTTTTCAGTCAAGTATGAAGAGAGTTCTTAGGGATGCAGTGAGAGACTTAAGAACTACTCTAGTGGGTCAGTGAAGGCCACCTGACTGCCAAAGGGGTGGAGAAAGGGAAGGGAGGAGAAGGTAACCAGAGAGAAGGGGGGGTGGTGCACAGAAATCACAGTGAAGGGGAAAAATGGGGCACAGAGCAGGATGGAACAAGAAATGCTTACCATCAAATAAAGGAGTTGTGAACATGGAAGTGGAACACTCAGGAGGGTATTGTTTAAGTAGGTATCAACAAATCAATCTAACTGGATTGGAAACAACCAAACTACTAGGAAACCTGTTCCCTTGACCTCCTCCATCCACCTTCCTAGCAGGGTCAAGGCCAAGATTCTCTTCTCCTCCCCAAACCCTGTTGGCTGGGAATCTCCTCATGGTGCTCTCACAGCTCAAGGATCCCCTA
The DNA here is from genome assembly GCF_028372415.1 of Notamacropus eugenii. NCBI lineage: Eukaryota > Metazoa > Chordata > Mammalia > Diprotodontia > Macropodidae > Notamacropus > Notamacropus eugenii. The sequence goes on from NC_092873.1 coordinate 48,603,680, forward strand.
TCTCACTTCTCACCTTCACTCTGGGTGTGTCTACACCACCTCCTCACTTTTTGGGCATTGCCATACATATGCATCATAGTCCCACCCTCCCTGGTTCTGAGGGGGCAGAAGCCACCATCTTCCTGTCCCTCTGTCCCCTACAGCTCTTTCTTTTCCCTTACATTCAGCCCCAAAGTCCTATTCAGTCTACTTTTTTGCATCTGCTTCCCTCTCTGCACACACAGGGCCTTCACCCTAACTCAGGCTCTCAGTGTCCCTCATCTGGTTTGGTGAGATGGTCTCCCCACTTCCAATCGCACCTCCCATCTACTTTTTTTTTTTTTATGGGTCCAAGGGTTTTATTTCTTGTCATTCTGTGGTGGTGTACAAAAATGCCAGCAAAGAAAAATAAAAGGGCTCAGGAACATAATTTAGGCCTGGTGGTATTTTGCAGCACTTCTCCACAACAGCTTCTAGGAAATGTTCTCTTGGAAGGAAGGGCTCTGGGTGCCCAGCAGGGCCTCAGCCTCAGGCCTCCCTACTGACGCTTGACAAACCCTTTCAGGTCTTCCAGAAAATAGATGTACTCCTGGTGCTCTAAGGCCGTGCTCAGCTCAATCAGTTCATCTGCAAAGGTGTTGTCCACCCCACGGGTGAGCCAGGAAGTCCATCAAGTCATACAGGGCCCAGTCCAGGGAATGTGTTGAGTGTGTAGTTTGTACCCTTCCTTCCAGTTGGATTCGGTGGTGGGCTGAAATCTAACTTCATGGATGGAGAAGATGTCACTCTCATCCTCATTTTCCTATGCAATCTCATCCTCTGGGTAGTCGCAGTCCAGCACAAGGGCCTTCTTGGTTTCGTCCTTCAAGACCTCCACCAAGAGGTGGGGTTGATGTAAGTTCAGGTTCTTGCTATTCCTGGACTTTCTGTTCCTCTGATGGCTCATCATCAAATGTCAGTGGGATGCTGTTGTTAATATTAAATGTGACTGTGATCGTCTCACCTGCTAATCTCTGGACTAACAACCTCTGACTCTTGCACACCCAGTTCCCAATCTCTGGACATCTTGGGGACAGACTTGTGTTTCTGGATTTTCCTCTCCTCTTTAATTTCATGGGTCAGGAATTCAGCAAAGGCCTTGTTTCCCTCGGTGTGGAGCCTCCCGCACGTGCACTAGCACAAGCACGAGTACAGGCACTAGCATAGGCCAGGGGTGCTCCGAAGCTGATGCAGGAGTCAGGGGTGTGTGGGCCCCGGCCTGCTGGCTATTCCTCCTCCCAGGAGGCCTCTGAAGGCACAGCTGGCAGCAGGGCGTAGGGCCCGGGTTGCAAGGCGCAGCAGCAGCGGTAACAGCAGCAGGGCCATGACCCCCCCATCTACAGCGACTAATTGGATATTCCTAAAGCATGTCTGACCAAATAACTCCCACATCCTACTGTCCGATCATTTCCCATCTCCCATGCCTTTGCACTGGCCATCTCTCAAGCCTGGAATGCACTTCCTTCCTCCCTATCTCTGCCTTTGAATTACAATCTCCAGCTTTCCCCTCACACAGAGATCCTTTCCCTTCCTCCTTCAGAACCAGCCTCCTGCTAATCATTTTGTATTTACTTCTTACATTTACACATTTCTCCTATAGAATATAATTCTTTTGTTCACTTTGAGTGGGACATGGTGCCCAGGACATAGAAACATTTGTTTACTAATGTAGTTAATTCAAATCTGGGCCGCTAGGTGGCGAAGTGGATAGCGTGCCTGGCCTGGAGACAGGAAAATGCATCTTCCTGAGTTCAATTCCAGCCTCAAACATTTTCTAGCTGTGTGACCCTGGGCAAGTCACTTAACCTGGTTTTCCTCGGCTTCCTCATCTATCAAATGAGCTAGAGAAGCAAACGGCAAAGCGCTCCAGGACCTTTGCTGAGAAAACCCCAAAAGGGATTACAAAGCATCAGACAATGCCTGAAGAAAAAATTCAACAACAAATTTTACTTTTCATTCACCAAAAATATTCCCAATAATGACATTAGCTCTTATTATTCAAAAAATCTCAGAACAATTTTTCACAAAACTTGTCTCATTTTAATGTCAACGATCTCAATAATACAGAAGAAAATACGTTCCCACTTGACAACTGTAAATGGTTTTTGCCTTGGCTGATGAGTATGGGTGAGGTCCTTGAGGGCAGGGGAGCTCTTCTTTGTTGTTTCTTTGTATTTGTACCCCCAGCGCTCAGCACAGCGCCTGTGCTAGCAACCAAGCTATCTCATAAAGGCTAATCCAACTGAAAAATAGACAAGATAGATATTTTAAATAAAAAACAGCCAGTGGCAGAGGAAAATCCCAAGTCTTCTAATTACTACCCATTTCATATCTTCTTTCCCTTCCTTCAAGTCTTTTCTTGGGGAACAATTAATTTACAACATGATTCAAACTGAAAAAATACCTGAAGCACAATGGTTAAGAAATGATATGAGGTTGTAATTTTAAGAGAAAACTGATCCCACCCCGTAATCTGTCCCACCCTCTCCATTCCCAAGGCCCTGATTACCACTCACCTAGACTACAACTGATAACCTCCTCGTTTTCTGGCATGCCCCATTCCAATTCAACCTCAATGCCACTGGCAAAGTAATGTTCCCAAATCAGTCACTCCCTTGCTCTCAAACCTTCTATGTGTCCCTGCTGCCTCTACTATAAAACACAAATTCTCCAGCCTGGTGCCAGAAGCCCTATACAGTCCTTTCCATCTGGCTTCCTTTTATTGCCTTCAGTTGATGTCAGGATTCTTGGATCAACTCCTACCTCCCTGCTAGCCCCTCTGACTCTCAAAGTCTGATGAAACCACTGGGTCCCTTCTCAGAATGTTTCAAATACACAAAACAAAATATATGTTAAGATTACAAAAGAAACCAATGATATTTTTTCAGGTCATAGGCCCCAGGTGAAGAACCCCTCTCTGGCTATTTTCTCACTCCAATGTATGACTTGCTGCTGCCTGAAGTTCAGTTCCAACTACGTGCTCTGTAGCCCCATCTTGTCCTTAGCTACTTCCTTCTCCCTCAGCTAGCAGACCTCAGCCTGCCTCTTGCTGCCCTGCAGGTCTATCCCCCACTAGGGAAAGCTCCAGGAGACAATCAATATTTATCAAAGTCCCTAAGCATCAGTTTGCAAAAACATTCTTATGACAAAGGCATTATTTTATTATCTCACATAATTTGTAGCCTTGACCTTAAGTTTAATTTCATGGTTATTTTGGCTTTTTTTAATCATTACTTTAACTGGCAGGAGTTTCATCTGCTCAGGCCAAGTCTGACACTGCTGTCCAGCTCAAGTAAAAATACGCACATGGTTAAATAGAATCCAACGCAGGAGACAGGTTTCTGAGAAAGGCAAGTCTGGGGATCCCCCAAGGACCGAAGAAAATCTTGTGGCCTGAGGAAAGTTTCATTTTTTCCTGGGGATTTTTTTTGGGGGGGAAGACAGGGTAAGGGAAGAAAGAACCAGAGAAAGAAGGTCCCAAGGCAATGAAGGCCACTCAGCCCCTGTGCACTCTACACCAAATGCCCAGTTACTGACTGGGAAATTTCCTCATAGACACATATGACTTTATAATGAAAGGCTGTTCAAAAATAAAACTTACTCCACTGGAATGAACCTAATCTCATAAATAACACCTTGTAACCTCCCAGGAGGCCCCAAGAGAAACTGACCTCCTTTTTATTTCTTTCCATAGGTTTCTGTTGTTTCTGGTGGTAGTCAGATCAAAGCTTTTGTCTTACTTGCACGCGCAGGACAGTGACTCACAAGAGCACATCCATTGTGGATATTGTCATCCAATTCACACCTGTTACTATACTTTCTGTAACATGGGCACTCTCAAACTTAAACTGTGTGTGTGCCATAGTTTAATCTCTCTTCAGTTTTACTTAGAACCTTACAATGATTAAGTTGGAAGGGTCGAGGAATCACCCACATTGGAAGGGAGCAGAGCCACACCTGCTGACTGGTATATTCATCAGGAAGGATGGCAGCAATGCAAAAGACCTCACCTGGACTGGCAAATACCACACCGTCTAAAATACCACAGATTTCATATCACTTATTTATAATTATGTATAATTATTTACATTTCAATAATTACTTATTTCATATAAAAATAAATCTCATTTAAGTATGTTATGTTGAATATTTCTAAATAAAATGTAAAATGAAGAAACGGAAGTATTTCTACTTCTATTCATTTGACTCAGTGCTTGGATGGCCTTGAAACATGTTCCAAGTAAATGCATCACAATTTTCATTTCCAAGCATAACTCAAAACTAGTAATTGGCTTCTCAAAGTCACACTTTATATTAGAAAACTGTTGTTCATATCCATAGATCATAGTAAAAAATAAGTTGGAATCTCACTTTTCAACTGACAATAGATGTCTAGTAAATAATTTCATTTTAATTACTAAGAATTACTAAGAAGGTGCTTCTCTTTAACATCTGTGAATGTTCCCCCTCCCTTACAATTTTCCCAGCTGGAGGCAGGCCAGCTGCCCTTGGGTGATTCCAGCCAATTGGCCGGAGGACACTTTTGGCTGGACTCTGCTTCTCCTCCCCTGGATTTTTGCAGGGCTTCTCCATCTGATACTTCATATTCCCACACAGCGCTGGCACAAAATGTCATTCTACAGTTTCTTATTTTATTGTTTGTTTCCCCATATAAATGAGACCCAGCAGGGGTCCAGCCAAACTTGATATCAGCGCATAAGATGCAACTCACTTGATATGAAACTTGGGGAATTCATTGTTTTTCCTTTCCTGTTGTCATTTCCACCCTTGAAAATACTTCACAACAATGTTGTGGCATCAGGCTATATAGAATAAACATTGGCCAAAAGAAAAAAAAATCAACAGTGCTAAACCCTCCCAACCCAAGCCAAGGCCAGTGGAGGCCCCAGTAGTGCAGGAGCAGCAGGGGCCCTGTGCCACCTCCAGGCGGGCAGAGGAGCAGACAATGTATGGAGGCAGCCAATAGTCAGGACCAAGTTTGTGCAGCCCATATAAGCAGACACAGGTGGTCCAGGCCTCCTAAACTAGACCTACACAGCCATGTGGAAGGCACTGACGAACAGAAGAAGGACAAGAGAGCACAATACCTCTGTGGCTGCGTTTATGTTCCCCACTGTTCTGGGGGGCCCTGCGGAGTCTCATCCATACTGCCAGGACCCCAAGAGTCTTTCTGTCCTTGATAATGCCTTCTAAGCCCTTCAGAAGTCATGGCCCAAGGGCCCTGTTGTGATTAGAAGCTAAGGGACCCCCTGAAGAGGCAGCAAAAGATCCAAGACTCAGTTCATCCAAGCAATAGGGTGCTGTAGCCAGCCTCGTGTGCCTTAAAAGCCTTGCTGGAAAACATTACCAGACACACTTGAAGAAATACTGACCATAGTCTAAAACAGTTGGTAATAGATATTAATGGCCTCTCCATCAAGAAATTAAGGGTTTCCAGAGGGTAGTATTCGCTTTGCACATAATATGCAAGTGCCTGCCCCAAACTGAAGTAAATCAACACACAGGCACACTCATTTGCTTATTTTTACTGAAAATACTCATCTCCTAATCCAATCCAACCCACTTATTTTTGACACAAGAGGAAATGGAGACCTAGAGAGCTTCTGGGATTTGCCAAGAGCCATACAATGAGACAGGACAACAATTTGGGTTCCAACTGCTAACTTCATTTCTGAGAGGCAGGGTGAATAACAGCTAGAAAGCCAACCTCGAGTCAGGAAGACCCAGATTTGAATTCTATTATTGACACACAGTGGCTACACAAGCCTGAGCAAGTCACCACATTCCAGGCCCTTCAGATAGAAAGAAGGCTGATAAGCCAGGCCACCTCCCTTGACTTTTTTATTAACTGGCTGATGGGGAGGAAAAATAAGCTAGCAAACCAATCTCTGTACAATTATGCATAATGGCTGTGGTGGCAGATGTTTATGAAAAAGAAAATTATCCATTCTTCCCACTATATCCTACAGTCCTAATTTGTGAAATACTGGTCATAAGAATTTACTAAGCCCAAAATGTAAAGTTCTCACACCAACCATCACTAAAATAGCACATTCTATAAAAAGAGAATGAGTTTTAAGAGCACATCTGTCTTAATGAATATATTATTTATGTTGGAAAGCAGCTGTGACAGGCACTGAAGGGCACACAAGCCCCTTCTGTGATGCTGGGAGGATCCTCACAATGGCTGAATTTAAGGGACAACGAATTCAGTAAAACCTGGGGCTGTTCACCTCTAGGAAAATAGAAATACCCCTTCTGTCCATTGGGCAGTGAAAGAAATCGAACAATTCTTTCCATCTCATTCAAAAGCCCCAAAGTCAGTTCTGCAGACATCCCGTTTTCTCAATTAGCTGGAGTTTGGACCACGCAATCAAAACCTAGCCTGGTTTTCAGGGAATTCTTCTCTGCAAGTCAGAGATTTTAAATTTCTTTCATGTAATGAACTCTGCCTTCCCTTTTTTAAGAAAAAATTGATGATATTAAACCCAGATGTAGGATTGATAAATCCTGTTTATCTCCAATCAACAATATTAAACTCCTTCTTACCTAGTATACTGAGGCTTTTAAGAGATGGTTAGGATTTCAAATGGGGAGATACCGTAGACGCCCTTTCCAGGCCAGTGACTACTGGATGTGGTCCAGTTTGGCTCATGGAATAATGTGGGACTTGGTGTTAGAGGACTCACTTCCTTGTATGATCTTGGGCTGAGTTCCCATCCCTGGACCTCAGTTTCCTCCTATGTAAAATGATGGAGTTGGACTTGATGGCTTGCCAAGGTCCTTCCACATCTAAATTTGTGATGAGGAGAGTAAGGCAGAAGCAGATAGAGGCAGACTATCTTGTGGGCCCTGGACAAATCATTCCATTCTGGTCCAGGAAGGATCCTGAATAGAAAAGCTCCTTATCAGCTCTAAAGGCCAGGAGCCCCACTCTTAAGTTAACAGGTCCCTTACACATGGGCTAACCCTTAATCATCTCACCCACACAAAGATGGCCAGCGAGGCTCAGGGTGTCCCTCAAGGCTGAGCTCTAGACAATGACTGTCTTGACAGCTCCTCTGAGCTCAATCATCATCAGGCGGCCCAGATCTGGACATCCAGCCCCAGGCTCTGGCACGGTATCAGCCTATGGCTCTAACTGCCCACTGGACATTTCCTACCAGATGCCCCATTGGCACTCAAATCCTTCCCTCCTGGTAGCCCAGGATCTCCCTCCTCTATGATATCCCTTCTCTAACCTCAGTATCCCTTAGACAGACCACGGCCATAGCCTCCTGCTCAGTCTCCCTGCCTCCAGGTTCTTCCCAACCCAATCTAGCCCCCAAAGACTTATCAAAGTCATCTCCCTAAATCACAGGTCAAATGCTGGAGTCCCTTCCCCTGCTGGAACCTTCAAGGGCTCTCTCCTAACTATGGGATCAACATATGCATTATAAGCTCCTCTAACTTGGCATCTAAAAGCATTTTCACAAATGTGATGTTTAAAAACTATGTCTGTAATAAGGAAAGGCTTTTATGGAGTGGGGAATTATGGGGAGACTAGAGGACTGTGAGAATGTCAATGAAATTTTCTTTTTTTTTAAAGCGGCATTAAGTGAAGCTTGCTGTTTCATGGACAAGCCTCTTTCTCTAGTTTGTATTCCAGGCCAAACTAGTCTTCCTGAAATTCATGTCTTACCTTCACATCTCTGCCTAAGACATCCATCCCCCAGGCCTGGAAAGCTCTTTCCTCCCAATCTGCCTCCTCCATAAGAGATATCAAACCCCAGAGAGCTGGTACTGCCTGGAGGGCTGGCACCTCTGTCCTACACAAGGCCTTTCACTCGGTTGCTAGTGCTTGCATTCTGCACATTTTAGGCATATGTGTTGCATTTCCAACAGACTGTAAGTGCTCTGAAGGAAGGAACTGTTGCACGTTTGTCTTTGTAACACAGTGCCTGACAAGCTTCATATCCATATCTAACATCCCCTTTCTAGAAGACTAATTCCCCAGGAATGCCAATGTTTACTCTTCCTCACCATGTCTCCCCCTACTCCCAACTTTTTACATGTTCCTTACACTTCTCATAGGAAGGCTATGTCAACAAAATCACTCTTCCTGGGACCTTTTACCTCAGGAACCTGGAACATAAAACTCTTAGAGGCAATTTATGTTCAATTACTTGTGTACCATCCCACCACGCCGATTAAATTCCCCAATGTCACAGTGGGATCCCTAAGTCTGCAAAGGCTGGGCCTCTACAGCTCAAACTCTGCTCACAAGCTGGCTCAAAGAACCACTGTAGGTTTATTTATTACCATCAGAAAACTGTCCAGAGCAACTCAGGAAAACAACTTCCTGAGGAAGATGGGGAGAACACAGATGGGATTGCTTTTGTGGTGGTTCATCCAAAGGCAGAGAATTACATTCTTCGGACATATTAAAGCACATCACCTCTATGGCCCCTAGCACATGTTTTATATGATAGCCACATACTTGCTCAATTAAACATAATTTTAACAGAAGATGTTTTCCCCCTAATCAGTTACCATCACAAAGACTAATGGTCATTTCCTGGCTAATCCTCAAATTACTGGAGCAGTTAGGTGGCATAGGGATTACAGTGACTGGCCTAAAGTCAGGAAGAGGTCAAATCTGGCCTCACATACTTACTAGCTGGGTAACCCTGGGCAAATCACTTAATCCTCTATGCCTCAGTTTCCTCATCTGTAAAATTAGCTGAAGAAGGAAATGGCAAACTTCTCCCAATATTTTTGTCAAGAAAATCCCAAATGGGGTTACAAAAGTTAGACATGATTGAAAAACTCAACAAAAATCCCTGAAATCCTAAGTTTTGAGAAGTCACAAATAATTCTACAATTACATGGTACTGATTTTGGAATCAAAGAAACTGAGTTTGAAATTTGATTAGTGTAACCTCAGTCAATCTACATAACCTCCTTTTGCCTCAGTTTCCCCACTGTAAAAATGAGAGGCTGGATCAGCTGACCAACTTTAAATCTACCATAGCATGATTCCATTAGAGCCCCTCCTCTGTACCAGTCACTGTGCGCTGAGGGCTGGAGAGACAGTCCAAAACCAAACAGGCCTTACCCTCCTAGCATCTCCACTCTCCTGGAGGATTCAACCTAGACACAGATCATAGATCATGGATCTACAGAGTATCTTCAGAAGGAGGAGCAGCTAGGAAAGGCATTACCAAAATAGAGCCTTGAGCAAAGTTAGTGATTCTAAGAGGCAGAAATAAGGTGAGATGGAGGAGGGGAAAGGAGGTTCCTCTGTATAGCAGACAAACAGATGACCAGCTTGAGTTTAGGAAACAGCAACCAGAGAACTGAGTTTGTTTGGCTGGAACATCAAGTACAGAAAAAGAAGTAACATGAACAAGTCTAGAAAGGCCAGGAGGCCCCAGATTGTGGAAGGTTCTGAGCAGCAGGCAAGAGGCATCTATTTTCTTTAAGGGCTCTATGATCAGACAGGTGGCCAGTGATGCCCTGGCCTTAACCTGCCTATATAGAAGTCTTAAGAATATTCAAGAGGTAGATGGAGTGTGTCAGAGACTTGAAAGCAGGCACACCAACCAGGAAGCTACTGCCATAGTTAACATGCCAAAGAAGGGGAAGATGAGAGATGATTGTGGAGAAAGAACTTACAAGCCTTAGTACAATTTTCATCTTAGGAAAACCCTCTTTTTCCTAACAGCAAGGTGGGAGAGGTGTGTGGAACTAGGCGTCGGCTACTTTGTGGGTCATTTGGCTTGTTTTGTCTTGTTACAAGAAAGTGCTCGATAATTTGGGGGAGGTGAAATGGGGAAGACTAATTTTTGTGTGTTATGTTATGTTAGGTTAGGTTAGGTTAGGTTAGGTTATGAATAAAGCTTCCCCACCAAAAAGACTTGGAAATTGATTTGAATATAATGGGGGGGGGGGTGAGGGAAGGAAGGAAAGCACCAAGAACCCGCAAGCTGGTGAGCCCCCGTCAACAAAAAGAGGGCTATGGGAAAAGGAGGGATTTGGGGGGAAACGATGCGGTCCATTTGAGACAATTCAAGCTTGAGATGGTCATCAGATATTCTACTAGTGCTTCAGGACAGCACTGCTAGACTAGACCTTAGGAAAGAGAGAAGGTCCTGATACGCAAATTTAGATATTCAGGAGTCCTCTGGAGAAAACAACGGAAGCCCTGGGATCAGATGAGATCACCAGGGAGTTTGTAGGAAAAGAAAAGAAAAGGTCTCATAAATCACATGGGGCAAGCAAAGAAGTCAAAGTGAACTGGATAAAAAAAGGATATTCTTTCTTCTAGTATTTCAAGAGGAAACTGCTCAAAAAACGAGAAGAACTGGACAAGCTGGGAATGGCACGATGAGCAAAGGAACCGTTGTCCTGACTATGGTTGTTAAAGCCTGCTTATTTATAATCATAGATAGAGCCACCATTTCACATGGATGCCACCAGCTTCCTTCATGACTCATGTCATACACCGAGAAGACGTTTGAGTTAGCGTTAGATACACGGTTTGGGGGTACATCTAAAGAGAGATAGGCTTACTGAGTGACACAGTCAACTAGTCACAGGTCCATTAGTATACATCTGTACGGCACCTATGACCACAGTCATTAGGAGGACAAGTGTCTCAGACTTCAAGAGCATTTTTTAAAAAATCTTCTGGTATTCAGAGTTACCTGATATCTCCAATTTTTATTTCTTTTCTGCAGTGAAAATACGTAAGTTAATGAAGATTGATGATGGCAATCTAGATTCCAAATTCCAATGAAAATCCCAGTGGCTGAACACAAAAAAGTATTTGCCACACACAAAAAATTCCTACTCAGAAAAGAGGATTAGCTAACACATTACCAAAATATCATGAAGACTTTTGAGTATAAAAGAACTAAGGCCTAGGAAGGAAGAAAAAGGTCCAAAGCAAATCCACCAGGAGCATTTGGGTGCTCAGCTCTTCCTCAAGCTGGGTGCCTTGTCTATCTTTGAGGCTTTGAGGTTTGCTCTGGTTTCAGTCAGAGAGGGGTGTTTTGTTTTTAAAGAGGGATGAGGAGAGTAATAGGAACCAAGCCTTCTCTGCACCCCCCATTCTAAAGAACAAAGGGGGTCCCAAGGGCTCAGGCCTCCTCTTCTCCACACACCTGCTACCTGAAGCAGGCCTCAAACCTTAAAGGGGTGAATGGGATCCAGGGAGTGGAGGACAGCAATGATCCTAGCTAAGAATGAGCCATGGGAAATGTGCTACAAACGGGAAGATTCCTAATGATTAAACTTGAATTCCTCTATCCTAGATTTTTGAAGTGTTAAGAGGGCTAAAAACAGAATTAAGAGAAACTCAGAGGCCAAGTATAAGGCATTGGGAATTATTTTATTATTCGAATTAATAAAAATGCATTAAGCACCTGTAGTATTGAGAATACAATGCTAGACCCAGGAGAGCTATGTCCCAACTTCTGACCCCCAGGACTCCAGGAGGATGATGGCCCACAAATAACTAATACAAAATTCATTAACTGCATTAGAGGGACATAATCCAAGTTGCCACATGAGGAAAAGAAAAAATTACCCTGAAATTCAAACACTTTTAAAAAACTATTTTTCAATTAATGAATCAGTTTTATTTCTTCATCTCACCAAAGGAAGGGAAAAAAAAGGAAAAAAAACCCTTGTAACAAACCTGAGGAGTCAAGCAAAACTAATGCCATCAGTGACTATCTCTAAAACATGTCTCACTCTGCGTATTTAGTCCATCATCTCCTTGTGAAGGGGTGAACAGCCTTCTGCCTTGTGGGCCCTCTGGCACAATGGCTGATCACTGGCAAGTCTTTCAAAATTGTTCATTTTTGCAACGTTTCAACAAACCTTTGCTAAGCTAGTCTACTGGCTGCAACACAATCAGGGTCCAAAAATGAACAAACTAAAAGTTCAGGCTGCTCCTGACATCTACTTGCCAG